>NW_021703774.1:36990439-37324284 GCF_005190385.1 Monodon monoceros | reverse complement strand
GGATCTTCCCGGACAGGGGCACGAACCTGTATCCCCTGCATCGGCAGGCGGACTCTCAACCACTGTGCCCCCAGGGAAGCCCGATATTGATATTTTTAATAAACTGAAATTTATAACTTCAGGGAGAAAACAACATGATAATTCAGCAAGCTAAACATATCCAGGATTCCAAACGACATTTTGTTATGGCAGGTAATGTGAAAGCAATCACCCTCACTCCTATTTGTTCCCAGTATCATCACGACGTATTGAAAAGGACATTATCAGTAAAGACAGGGACGGAAATCAAATTAGGGAAATTGTTACATTCCATTTCTTAGTTTCAAATGTGTAATCATTACTTTCCAGAAGAGAAATTATAAATACTAAGAAAATTCTTTCAGATGAAAAAATCATTTTCTTTTTTAAAATTCGGAATCAATAATTGACCTAAACTTGGTGCCTCAGAGAGGCAAATGAATTATTGCACCCTAGTTCTTCATTTGCACTAAAGGATGATCACAAGGCATTAAATTCGTCACCATTTTAGGGTGAGATTAAAGAAGAATCTCCATTGCCAGGTAAAAAGAATGCATCACTATTATTACCATTATTGTATGAACCAGGATTTTCAAACTTTAAAACTGATTAAAACAAAGGAGAGAAACAGGCTCGTGCGTTGATGCACGAAGTATCGTCCTTGTATGTTCTGGACTGGAATGAACTGAGAAGCGTACAAGCACCTAGTGCACTAAATAAAATCTTGCCTAATTTTTGTCTTTGTATTGCTTATTTGGGAATTTTTTCTATGCTGCATTCAAGTATTAATATTAATTTTGGGGGTTTTTTTTATACGTAATAAGAGTGTTACTCTACAAAACTTTTTATTCTGTTGGGTGACGAGAAGAGGAAACGAATGAATTCCTCAGCTGTGCAAAAGTATTCTTACTGGGAGGTGTGATTTGCGAGAAGGTTGAAAAGCACCCGACCTGTCAGTGTCTACCCTCCCCTGAAAACAGCCCCTATAGAATATAAACTCCAGAAGGGCAAGAGTTTGAACTGTCTTGCTCACCACCAAATCACCAGTACTACATAGCATAGTACCTAGTACATAGTCAATAAATATGTGTGGAATACACGAACTAACCAAATTGGAAGGGAAAAAAATTCATAGTTTGTGATTTATCTCTTGTTTGCATTATCCAGGCATCTTTGTTGCTAAGAACCAGGAAGGACTCCAATCCCTTCTAGTTTGGGAGAAGATTGTAGATGACCTTGAGTTCTAGGCCGTAGGAAGAAGCCCTGGATGGGAAGTGACTAAGAGCAACGGGAGGGGATCATGTGCAGGTCAAACTACAGGCTTACAACGGACTGTTACTTTTCTTTTTTTATTTTGCGGTACGCGGGCCTCTCACTGTTGCGGCCCCTCCCGTTGCGGAGCACAGGCTCCGGACGCGCAGGCTCAGCGGCCATGGCTCACGGGCCCAGCCACTCCGCGGCATGTGGGATCTTCCCGGACCGGGGCACGAACCCGTGTCCCCTGCATCGGCAGGCGGACTCTCAACCACTGCGCCACCAGGGAAGCCCCAGACTGTTACTTTTCAAACTTCACAGAAAGCAGCTGTGCCTTGTGTAAGGTTGCTGAGCTCTTTTTTAGCTGAAAGAGATAGTCTAGTCCCCATCCCTCATCTTATGGAGGTGGAATCAGCACAAAGTAGGAAATAGAAATGAGAAATGGTCTTTAGATGTTGAGGGAGGGGACAGAGTCAAATGTAGGTTAGCCTTCATTGCCTCTTTATAAAATGGGGATAATATTTGTACCATATCACTGAGATGTTATGGGGATTAACTGAAATAGTAAATGTGAAAAGCCAAGTACAGTGCCTGACCTGTAACATGCACTCAGTCATCATTAGCTATTATTATTACTATGAGCAATAGAACATAAGATGTTTGGAAATACTAACTGAGGTTTGATTTCTTTCTGTGTCTTTCCGCTACTCTTTCCTCTACCATTCTGTCATATTCTATACATATTGTTCTCAGAGAGTAGAGAAAGCTGAAAATTAAAAGTCTGTTGAATGTCTGAATGGATAACTCGTAGTAGAGATAACATCTTGAAAGGCAGAACTTTCTTTTATTCCAAAAGCTGTGCATTTTGAGAAAGAACCACCCAAGTGTGGAACTGTTTCCTGATTTTTGATTTGGGGCCCAGTGCCCACCCCATGAACCAAATCCCAGGACTAGTGATGGATAGAAACCCACTATTAGGGGGCAGTGTTTTTCAAACTGTGGGTTGAGACCTACTCGTGGATAATAAGATTGATTTATTGGGTTAAAGCTGGTATTAAAGGAAATGGAATGAAATAGAAAATACCAGAGTACATTGCAGTACAATGGAGTACATTGGAGTAATGGTAAATATTGTTTCATGAAGCTGTTGTTTCACTTATGTTGTGTACATGTACTCAGCCATGATGTAAAATGTATTTCCTACTGTACTCACAGTCAATGAAATTTGCACATACCAGAAATGCCACAGCAGAGGGCACGTGTGTGTCTCCTCTCAGAGTGTCCCAGGAAGAACAGCGGCTCCTGGGAGAATTGCTGCATCCAGAATGGTGCTGGGAGAACACGAAAGCTGTAGCCTAGGGTGGCTGCACAGAGTTCTAGGCATCTTGGCAAGGTGGGAAAAGATCTGAAAACTTTCTGTGGCCACCAAGAGGAAGGCATAAGAGGCCCTGAGCCAGCCAAACAGACTCAAAGTAACTAGACTCTAGACTATGATGATATAGGCAAGGAGAAGCAATGGTGGAAACTTGGACTTCAGGAGCTGACACTGGCTCAGGACAATGGGACCATATGGGAAGAGCTGCTAGCAGTGTCAGAGCCTCCTGGTGGGCTGTACACTGCTTTCCCTTCCAAATCAGGGTATGCATAAGCTCCACTCCCCAGACGGATGTCCTCTGCAGCTACAAAGACTGAAAGAAGTAGAAGGAATAAAGAGAAGAAAACTCCTGAATAGCTACCCAAAAGAGACCATGTTTTAATCCTGTTTTAGAACCAGAATTATAAAACAGTATGGAGGTACCTCAAAAAATTAAAAATAGAACTATCATATGATCCAGCAATTCCACTTCTGGGTATTTATCTGAAGAAAATGAAAAGTCTAACTCAAAAAGATATATGCACCCCCATGTTCATTGCAGCATCATTTATAACAGCCAAGATATGGAAACAACCTAAGTGTCCATCAATGGATAAATGGATAAGGAAGAGGTGAGATATATATATATTATATAATATATATAATATATATTACATATAATATATAATTGTATATATTATAATAATTATATATATATAACTCAGCCATAAAAGAATGAAATCTACGCAAAAATCCTCAAGAAAATATTAGCAAACTGAATTCAACAATATATAAAAAGGATCATATACCATGATCAAGTGGGATTTATTCCAGAGATGCAAAGATGGTGCAGTATCTGCAAATCAATCAATGTGATACACCACATTAACAAAATGAAAGATAAAAATCACTTGGTCATCTCAATAGATGCAGAAAAACCATTTGACAAAATTCAACACCCATTCATGATGAAAAAAAAAAAACTCTCAACAAAGTTGGTATAGAGGGAACATATCTCAACATAATAAAGGCCATTTATACAAACCCACAGCTAACATCATACTCACTAGTAAAAAACTGAAAGATTTTCCTCTAAAATCAGGAACAAGGATGTTCACTCGTGCCATTTCTATTTAACGTAGTATTGGAAGTCCTAGCCACAACAATCAAACAATAAAAAGTAATAAAAACATCCAAATTGGAAAGGAAGAAGTAAAACTGTCACTATTTGCAGATGACATGATATAGAAACCCCTAGAGTCTCCACCACAAAACTATTAGTACTAATAAGTGAATTCAGTAAAGTTTCAGGATCTAGGTTAATATACAGAAATCTGTTGCTTTTCTATACACTGATAACGAACTACCATAAAGAGAAAGCAAGAAAGCAATCCCATTTAAAATTGTATCAAAAAGAATAAAATATCTAAGAATAAGCTTAACCAAGAAAAAGACCTATACTCTGAAAGCCATAAGACACTGATGAAGGAAATTAAAGACAATACAAATAAATGGAAAGATACCCTGTGTTCATGGATTGGAAGAATTACTATTATTAAAATGTCCATAATACCCAAAGCAATCTACAGATTTAATGCAATCTCTATCAAAATACCCATGACATTTTTCACAGAATTAGAACAAATAATCCTAAAATTTGTTTGGAACCACAAAGACACCAAATAGCCAAAACAATCTTGAGAAAAAAGAACAAAGCTGGAGATATCACACTCCCTGACTTCAGACTATACTACAAAGCTGCAGTAATCAAAACAAGTTGGTATGGCACAAAAACAGACACACATCAACAGAACAGAATAGAGAGCCCAGAAATAAACCCCATGCATATATGGTCAATTAATCTACAACAAAGGAGGCAAAAATATACAACGAAAAAAGAGAGTCTCTTCAATAAGTGGTGTTAGGAAAACTGGACAGCTACATGTAAAAGAATGATATTAGAATATTTTCTCACACCATATACAAAAAGAAACTCAAAATGGATTAAAGACCGAAATGTAAGACCAGAAACCATAAAACTCCTGGAATAAAACATGGCAGGACACTCTTTGACGTAAGTCTTAGCGACATATCTTTTGGATCTGTCTCCTCAGGCAAAGGAAACAAAAGCAGAAATAAACAAAGGGGACCTAATTAAATTTAAAAGCTTTTGCACAGCAAAGGAAACCATCAATGAAATGAAAAGACAACCTACTGAGTGAGAGAAGATATTTGCTGATGATATGTCTGATAAGGGGTTAACATTCAAAATATATAAAGAGCTCATACAACTCAATATAGAAAGAACAAAAAACCTAATTACAAAATAGGCAGAAGACTTGAATAGACATTTTTCCAAAGACACACAGATGGCCAACAGGCACATGAAAAAAATGCTCAACATCACTAATCATCAGGGAAATGCAAATCAAAACCACAATGAGGTATCACCTCACACCTGTCAGAATGGTTATCATGAAAAAGACCACAGATAATAAATGGTGAGGATGTGGAGAAAACGGAATTCTAGTAAACTGAATGTAAATTGGTGTAGCCGCTATGAAAAACAGTATGGAGGTTCCTCAAAAAACTAAAAATAGAACTACCGTATGATCCAGCAATTCCACTCCTGGGTATATAGCCAAAGAAAACAAAAACACTAATTCGGAAAGATACATGCACCACAGATATTCACAGCAACATTATTTACAATAGCCAAGATATGAAAGCAATCTATGTATCCATCAACCGATGACAGATAAAGAAGATGTGGCATATGTACACAATGGAATATTACTCAGCCATAAAAAAGAATGAAATGCTTCCATTTGCAACAACATGGATGGGCCTGGATGGTATTATGCTAAGTGAAGTAAGTCAGATGGAGAAAGACAAATACTGTATGTTTTCACTTATATGTGGAGTCTAAAAAATACAACAAACGAATATAACAAAACAGAAGCAGACTCACAGATATAGAAAATAAGGGGGTGGTTACCAATGGGAAGAGGGTAGTCAGGAGAAGCAAGACAGGGGAAAGGAATTAAGAAGTACAAACCACTAGGTATAAAACAAGTAGGATACAAATATGTAATGTACAACACAGGGAGTATAACCAATATTTTATAGTAATTTTAAATGGAGTATAATCGATAAAAATACCGAATCACTATGTTGTACACCTGAAACTAATATAATATTTTAAATCAACTATACACCAGTTTTAAAAAAAAGAATGAAATCTTGCCATTGCAACAACATGGACGGACCTTGAAGCCATTATGCTAAGTGAAAAAAGTCAGACAGAGAAAGACAAATACTGTAAGATCTCGCTTATATGTGGAATCTAAAAAACAAAACAAAACCAAAAACCAAGCTCATAGATACACACAGATAACAGATTGTAGTCGCCAAAGGCAGGGGCAGCGGGGAGGGGATGGGTGAACTGGGTGAAGGGGGTCAAAAGATACAAACTTCCAGTTATAAGATAAATAAGTCCTGGGGATATAACGTACAGCATGGTGACTAGAGTTAATAACACTGTATTGCATATTTGAAAGTTGCTAAGAGAGTAGATCTTAAAAGTTTCCATCACAATAAAAAAAATTATAACTATGGGCTTCCCTGGTGGTGCAGTGGTTGAGAGTCCACCTGCCGATGCAGGGGACACAGGTTCGTGCCCCGGTCTGGGAGGACCCCACATGCCGCGGAGCGGCTGGGCCCGTGAGCCATGACCACTGGGCCTGCGCGTCCGGAGCCTGTGCTCCACAATGGGAGAGGCCACAACAGTGAGAGGCCCGCATACCGCAAAAAAAAAAAAAAAAAAAAATATATATATATATATATAAAACTATGCTTGGTGATGTATGTTAACTAGTCTCATTGTGGTGATCATTTCACAACATATACAAATACTGAATCTTTATGTTGTACACCTGAAACTAACATAATGTTATATGTCGATTACATCTCAATAAAAAACACATACTTTTATTATGTTATGTTTTCCTTACCATAATATAAAGGACAAAGTGATATATAACACAACCATGTAGAAAACAGAACTGCCCGAAGTACCAGAAAACAAAGCTAATTTTTGAATCATAATCCCCCAAGTTATTGTCTGTAAATGGATCAAAAAATAAAACAGAATTGGCTGAGTTTATGTTGAATTAGGAAAGGCTATGTTTTCTGCTGCCAAGCAGACATTGGAGTCTGAGTTGCTGGTCTGAGGTCAGTTCTAGGAAAATAAAGTTATATCCTTGAACACCAGGGGCTGAGACTGTAAGAAATATCAAACCTGACATGTTATTAGTAATGAGGCCTTTGGATTGGGCACTGAGAAAGTCCTGAGCAGTCTCTAAAAGGGCAATTTCCAGGGAATGGTTAAGACAAGAACCAGATGGGAATAGGACAGAGGGGTCAGAATAAACTGCTCTTCGGTACTGATGAACCTAGGGGCAGGACAGGAATAAAGACACAGGCATAGAGAACAGACTTGAGGACACAGGAGTGGGGAAAGGGAAGCTGGGACGAAGTGAGAGAGTGGCATGGACATATATACACTACCAAATGTAAAACAGATAGCTAGTGGCAAGCAGCCGCATAGCACAGGGAGATCAGCTCGGTGCTTTGTGACCACCTAGAGGGGTGGGATAGGGAGGGTGGGAGGGAGACGCAAGAGGGAGGAGCTATGGGGACAGGTGTATGCATATGGCTGATTCACTTTGTTGTACAGCAGAAGCTAACACAATATTGTAAAGCAATTATACTCCAATAAAGATGCGGAAAAGAAAATAAAGAATAAACTGCTCTTTGGAGACACCTGTACGGAGAGGAGAGTGGATGTGGAGGAGCACGACAAGAACTGAGGACAAGTTCTTCTTATTCTAAATGGAGAAACCTAAGGATCGATAGGGAGAATTTGTAGGCGCACAGGAAGGGCTTACACAGAGCTAACTGGGTAAAGGTAGGTGCCAGGGCTAGAGGTGATTTCCAATGTGGTGCACATTCAGGCAAAACCTGATAAAATTAGCAAAGGGGGCTTCCCTGGTGGCGCAGTGGTTGAGAGTCCACCTGCCGATGCAGGGGACGCGGGTTCGTGCCCCGGTCCGGGAAGATCCCACATGCCGCGGAGCGGCTGGGCCCGTGAGCCATGGCCGCTGAGCCTGCGCGTCCGGAGCCTGTGCTCCGCAACGGAAGAGGCCACAGCAGTGAGAGGCCCGCGTACCGCAAAAAAAAAAAAAAAATTAGCAAAGGAAAGGTGACGTCTCACAATAGTCTCATTCTTTGTGGCACCTGCAGGATGAGTGTGAAATTGGGGGACGCTCTCGGTAATGGTGTGTGTCTCAGCAGTGCTGATCTTGTAGTTCCATCTCCCAGCGCCACTCCCTTCTTGGGGCCCAGTACTCAGGGATCTACGTAGATTGAGGGCCCCGTGGGAAGGTTCTAGAGTGTCTCCTCCTAGGAGCCTCTTTCTATGTCACAGCCCAAACTCCTCATTTAAACTCCATTTCCCAGCGGCTGCTGCGTTTTGCTGGCTCTGTTCTCTGATCACCATTTTGCTGCTCCTTTTCTGTGTCCTCCACAATCACTACAGTTTCTCAGTCCCAAAGAACAATTCTCTAAAGGAACTCGAATGGAGAGTTCAAAATTGAGGCGAGAGATCTTTGCTAAAAAGTCTCTCAAAGCCTGACCTTTCCCAGGAAACAAGGACTTTCTGTCTCACCCGGGCACTCATTCCACTCTCCCCGCCCCCCCCCACACACACCCCACCCTCCGTTTCAAAGGCATCTCTGAGGAGGAGGCCGTGACATCACTTCCTCCGGCTGGATCAGGGTCGCCCAGCCTCAGGCGCGGCAGGCTTTGGCCACCCATCCCTGCGGAAGTGGAGCAGCGACCCGAGCCGGTCACGCCTTCAAGTTCACCCGCCTTTCTCCTCTGGCTTACGTTCCAGGTCGGGTCTCCAACGTCCTGAGGAAGTGGGGAATCTTCCGAGTACCTCGTGCCTGCAGTTTCCCTCAGCTCCTTCAAAAGCTACGAGGAACTGCAGGGATGAAGAGGCTCCACTAGGTGGCCACACAGACCACCTGTTTGTTCCTGTTGGAGACAAGCTGGTGGCAGACACCAGACCCTCCCCAGCTACTCCTGTGTGTGGTGTGTGTGTCTGTGTGTGTGCGTTTAGGAGCGTGCCCAGTGGAGAGGATGAGGAGGCAAAGATGGACGTTTAAGAAAAATAATCAACATCAAAATACCTAAACTTATAAAACAGGTAAGTAGAGGGTTATTTTTCTTAATACCTATTAATGAAAGGACCTCAGAGCTAATATGGAGCAGAATTCCCTCAATACCTTTAATCATTTTGAGATCATCAGTTATTTAGTAGAGAAGTGTTAGCCTATTAACACTTATGCCTGCTGAAAATGAACCAGAAATGAGGGCACTGCATGAGATCTGTACTCCTCTAAGAATCTGATTCATACATTCATTTTCAGTCATAATCAGAAATTAAAAGGGTGTCTACTATGTGCCACACCCTGAGCTAGGCGCTGAGGATACAGGTGTGAAGAACAGGACAGTAAGACCCCTGTCCTCTCACAGAACTTATATTTTCTAAACATTCATACACATAGGAACGATTGCAAACGATTTCTCCAGCTCTTTCATCCTGTGTTCCATGACTACCGTCCTCCTTTGCCCAGCCCTCGCATGTAAACTATGGGATTATAAGATACAGTTTATCTACCACAATTAGAGGCACACATGTTTTCTGGAGTAGGGTCGTGATGTAAATTCCAGTACTTGGTCGTTATACCATCAGTAGTTCCATGAAGAAACAAAGCCCTGGAATTTCCTAGCCTCTCTTCTTTATCCATCACCCTCTTTTTGAATGATCTGCCAGAGCCAGGACACACCATCTGAGACGTGACCACTCCTGGGGCAGAAAGAGCAGTGGACCCGCCGAAGACCAGAGACTGAAATACTCAAATGGAAAAGAAGAAAAGAAGTGTTCCGAAACCCAGGACAAGAAGATTGTGGAAAAACTCAGGATATAAAGGTGCGGCATTTTTAAGCACTGCCAAATAGATTTCTCCAGCCAAGTCAAACATGACACAATGGAAGCGAGATTCCAGACTCCCCACATGAAACAGTATAAATTCAATACTCAGCTGGGTGACTGGGAGGTGTCTGGCTTGATCTGCAGCAGGGAGGGGTGTGCTTTGCGTGCACGCGTGTGTGTGTGCGCATGTGCACACATGAGCACACGTGAGATCTAGTTAGAAGAAAGACTATCAAACGGAACCATAGAACAGTGGAGCTGGAAGAGCTCATTTAATCCATTTTCTCATTTTCGAGATGCAGCAATTGAGCCTACAAAAGGGAGGATATTGCCCAAGATTACAGAATCACTATTCTTGACAGAACTAAGACTATAACCCAATATCTTCACTCCCAGTTCACAACTCCAGTCTATTTGATCTGTTCTACGATTGTTATAGAGATGTTGGTTACCTTTCTTATTTGGATTTACTTGATTTTCCTTTACATGTTGTATTGGTTAAATGTATCTCCCCAAAAGATATGTCTCCCTAGAACTTGTGAATGTGACCTTATTTGGAAAAACGGTCTTTGCAGATGTAATTTAATTAAGGATCTTAATTAGGATGTACCCTGAATCCAATGACAAGTTTCTTTATATAGGAGAGAAGACACTCAGCGAAGAAGGTGCTGTGAGGACAGAGGCAGAGGTCATAGTGATGCATCTGCAGGCCAAGGAATGCCAAGAGTTGCAGCAGCCACCAGAAGCTAGGAGAGAGGCCTGGAGCAGATTTTCCCTCAGAGCTACCAGAAAGAACCAACTTTGTTAACACCTTGACCTTGGACTTCTGACCTCCAGACCTGTGAGAGAATAAATTTCTATTGTTTTAGGCTACCAAGTTTGGGGTAATTTGTTGCAGCAGCTGTAGCAAACTAATACATGTGTATCTCACAATTCCCTTCACTGCCTTTTTTTCCATCCCTCCTTCACCTTGGAAAGGAGTTCTTTTACCACAATAACATGCCACAGTTATTAGAGGCCATCACTATTGATAGAAGCAAGACTGCTTCAGAATGGTGTTTTTGGATGATTCTGAAAATGTTGGACTCTAACGAGCCACTAACTGAAATCAGCTCAGAGAAGTCCTCAAGAAGGACTGTCTCCAGTGACCCAAAAGGAGAGCCAATGGGGAAGGAGACAGTAGGTTTTCCCCATCTTAGATGCTGAATATGGTCATGACTCGCTTTTGTTAGAATCGTTTTCTCTCTGGTGATGTCCTGTATGAGTGTCTCTTTCCAGCTGTGGTGCATCTTGGCTTATGGACCAGTGTTATGGACTGAACCTTTTTGCGCCGTGCCCCTAATATTCGTACGTTGAAACCCTACCTCCCAATGTCATGGTATTAGGAATCAGAGCCTCTGGGAGGTTATTAGGTATGGATGAGGTCATGAGGGTAGAGCCCCACGATCAGATTAATGTCCTTACAAGAAGAGGAAGAGACCGGTGTGCACACTTTGTCATGTGAGGACACAGCAAGAAGGCAGCCATCTGCATGCCAGAAAAGGAGACCTCACAAAACCCCAAACATGCTGGCACCCTGATTTGGATTTAGCCTCCAGAAATGTGAGACATAAATGTCTGTTGTTTAGGCCATCCAGTCTATGGTATTTTGTTATACCAGCCCAAGCTGACTAAGATGGACCAGAGATAGATGCATAGTTGCCTCAGAACTTTTCTACAGATACACATAAGGGCCAGAAACTTAGACATCCGTCTTAGCAGTGAGGTGGCTGGAGGAACAGTAGAATAGCCTATCCAGTCTGGTGGGCAGAATAAAGAAAGAAGGAACTTCAACCCTTTGAGAAAATGTCTCAGGTCAAGCATGAGCATGAAAATACTAGGGAGAGACAACAGCCAGTGGTGATGACACTGAGGGCTTAGGGAAAGGGGGATGTGACCAGCCCAGGAGCCTTAGGCAAGCAGCCTTACTCTCTTCACAGACACTGACAGATGCACAGCAAAGTCCTCCCCATTCTGTCCCTGATTTTCTCCCTTGGGACCAGGAACATTTGTATTTCTTCCCCAGCTCTCTGAGGTCTGCTCTCAAGGCAGATGTGGTCACTTAAAACCAGAAGTCATAGAGCTGAAGAGAACTTTCAGGGTCCTTCCAACTTTTCTCCCACCCTAGGAAACTGACACGTAAGTTCTTTCAGGCCAGTGGGGCTTGCTGCCTTCAAGCTCCAATGCTCTTTCGCTGCTCTCTTTAGCAAGTCCTTTCATCCCAAGGAGATCTTCTCCCAAGCTCTGGGATCAGCCAGTGCACCTTCATTGGGAACAGATCTCCTTCTGGGGAAACATGTGGGCTAAGTGGTTTCTGTTACCATCCGGGCTATGGTCAATCCCCTGGAAATCCCAGGCGCCACCCACCAGGAAAAACAGTGTAGGAACCTGCAACTGGGTGGCACAGGAAAAGCTCAAAGACCTGTGGTATTGATAGCCCAGGTTTATTGCTTCTTACCCACTCACACAATCCAGCCTCTAGACCTCAGGAGCAGGGACTAAGTAGGAGACCCACAATGACTGAGATAAGTCTATGTATCTGGCCTGGGTATTGGGGCATGAAGACCAGGACTAAGTTAGACCAGGCAAGGAGGCCACGGCCAGGGTATCTGTCCCTGACAATCTGATGTGTGTGATAATATCTCAGTTCCATCTGTATCACGCCTAATCTCAGAGACATGGGGGAGACCATGACATTGTTAGAGTACAAGCTGTCATAAAAAGTCCCTAAGGTTTGGATTGACTTATGCAGACACTATGGAAAAATACATTTATGCCCCACTTTGAGGAACCTGAGAATGAGAACTTCTACATAACAGATATACTAGGTATATAGTGAGCATTCACTTTATTACCTATGTCTGTCTCGGGGGAGCATGACTTTTTTAGGGGGTTGAGGATGGTCATACCTTGAGTGAATTTAAAACAGAAACGGAATTATAAGTCATATTAAAGGGCAAATCTATTACATAATGCAACACCTTCAAGTTTATTTTTCCTTTTCATGTGGTTGTTGGCAAATCTCTGGAATGGGAAACAGGATCATCCTTTTGGGAGGCTTTCTCTTTGTGTTTCTCAGTGTTGCAGAAATAAACACACAACTTTAATTTGTTCCCCAAAGGAAGGGATAATAAAAAACAACCACTCAAAACTAGTCAGAGCTGCTGGGAGAGCCAGGAAATAGCTTTTGTGGTTGGTTGGTTGGTTTGTTTTTCCTCGTAGCTTTCTGGGAAATATAATCAAGACAGTAGCTGCCCTTTGGGTAGCACATTCAGTCCAAGGGCCAAAAGAATTGATGTGTTTGCTGAAACTGTCTCATATCCTGAGCACATCTCTGCGTTTAAGTTCATGGCACCTCAGGGGCTGGGCTCAGAGCCTCGGCTTGGACAAGTCAATGGTGTCATTCTAAAGCAAAGCAGGACGGCTGATATCAAACTTGGCTCAAAGTAACATAGTCTGACGAATTCCACCTTGAGCCCGAACCGAGGTCCACACGTGTCAGAGAATGTACCTACACTGTTGAGTAGATGAGAGTAGTCAGTTTGTAGTTTTGTTGTATGGGGCTGAAAGAGAAGGGAGGAAGTTTAGTGACGACTGGTGGGGTGAAAATGAAAAGCCAGCATGGGATTTGTTCCCTCCTGGCACTTTAGCTTGGTGTTTGAGCCCTGTAGAACAGGGCCTGAGCCAAAGCTGTAGGGTTGGTCTTCAGGAAGGACTCTGCGAGTAGCATTCTTATATCCCCAGGAGAGCATGACACAGGCTGCTGGACAGATGGGCGAGAATATAGCGCTATTCTGACCCTAATGGATTGGCAGCTTTGGACCCTATATTTATTTGCTTTGGCTTGAAAGTTGAAATTCTGACTGTGGTGGCCAGAAGCAGGGGTCAGGGAGGCACCCTCAAGAGGCTTTGTGGACAGAGGACCTTGGATCGGCCAGGGCCAGGGAAAAGGGGATGCACCTGGGAGAATCTGCATGTTGCCTGTAATAACATGGTCACCATTCATAAGGACATGTGAGACATCTCTGTGGAGTCTGGGTGGGACTTTATTGAACTAGGTTGAAGGTCCTGGTTGAATACACAGCAAGAAGACTCACTAAAATTTGGATTGATGCTGTTAAGGTGACCCCCCTCAGTACCCAAGAAGAACTAGGGTTGAAATCACATTTCGCCTATCAGGTTGTAGCTTTCTAACTGTGCTTCACGGTAGCCTGAGTGCTTGGAGGTAACCCTTGAGAGAGACCTTGAGATTGGGGGAGTAGCTCCTGGCAGGTTCTGGGCCTTTCACCACCAATTCAACCATGACCGTCACTATTTCATCTGTTTTCCCTAGAGTAGGAAAGTTTTCATAAATTAACAAAAAGGTCTCCATAGCTTAGTAGAAAGGTCTTGAAAACAGTCTGTTTTAGGTGACTTGTATGTAGTAGATTTTCAATGGATTCTATATTTATTTGTATTCGCAATCTAGCCAAAAGAGGATTTGAAGTCATAATAACTTTTTATTAATGGATAAGACCAGAGTAAGTGATTTATTTCTAAAATACACTGAAAAGAACAAAGCAATTAAAATATTAACTGTTGGGAATACTGTTTTATTTCTTTTGCACACACCAGAAAGGAACAAACACAAATCTTAACACGAGACATTTATATTGATTCTTATCACTGAAAACAAGCAAGATAGTGAAAAATCATGAATATGTTTGTTATTAACTATATTTCAAAGTTATTGCTGGTTGTGTGGGTCTGTTGAACAGCTGTTGGCTAATTTTCTATAGCAAGAAAGAATAATGACCAACTCATAAATTGTGTTTCTGTATGCATTTTGATTAACAGAGATTATTATTGATTTTAAAAAGCCAGTTTGAAAAGATGAAAAGTCCATTAATAAATAAAAACTGTCTGAGTGTTAACAGTTTTGAATGTCACTAGCCTAACACTTCATAACACACAGATTTAACAAGTGTTTTCCTCCAGGCAGAAGGTCTCAATGAAAACAGCTTTGAAAATAGCAGTACTTTGAGACACAACTAAAGGCTCGGCTGGTTGTTTTGCTCGCTGTAAGTTGATTGACCATTTGCAAGAACCTTCCCATTTGTGTAACTATGTCTGACCAGATGGGCCTGCTTCAGGGCAGAGCATTCTTTCGAGGGCAGGTCAAAGCTAGCCAGATCACCAGATCGACGCATTTAAAAAAGGCCTCGTCATAAATCTGTCAAATCACCTCTGACTTGAGCTAAGCCGCTGAGCAAATAAAACCATGTTATCTTCTAGAATGTTCTTGGGAACTTTCCGTGGAAGACTTTGAAAAATAGATAAAGTTCTCTGAAAGTCTCCTCACTCGATAAGGTTTCTTTATTTTGTTTGGCACAGGTTATATCTCTAAGGAACTATTCTGAAAGGGGGCTAGCATTACCTAGAATTCCAGATCAGAGCCTGTTGCACCACAAGCTGGGGAGACAGGGGGTAACTTGAATCAGAATATATGGAGAGACGTGGTACAGCCACCATCTGTTTCCAAGCAGGCAAAGTGATCCGGCAGGGTCTGATCAGAAGGGGCCAAATGGGAATCCAGTTTCATGAGTTCTTGGCAGCAGCTATGCTCCCTGTTAGGGGTAGACTGAAACGCTAACAGGAACCAGCCAGCTCCATGTGAGGTGTGAGACTGGGATTAGACCCAAGTCCTGGGAAACTGAACTGGCAGCAACCAGCCGGGCGGCTGGAACACAGGCTAGGCCTACCTCCATGCCAAAGACCAGGGCAGAAGGGACCAGGCAGACAGCCTGGCTACTCATGTACTTCTATTTTTTCTATTTACAGTCAGTTTCAAGGCTGTGTCCACAGTGCTCCAGCTACCAGCAAAAGGCAGCTGCAGAGGGTCTTCCCATCCCGGTCCTGATGGGAATGAAACGCAGCCTCTAGGCTGGGCTTCCATGGGCTGTAGGCAGGACATGGTGGTGGGATGGGGCTGGGAATCACTGCAAAAGGTAGGACCCAAGCATCAGGCCTGCAAAGTCCTGATTTTGTGGTGGCCAAACTTGAACGGTGCAATTCACAGATTAGGTGTACTTGGTAGACCACCACCAAATTCTGCATCTCCATCTTGAAAATGTGCTTTGACCAGGAAATCAAGATCAACTCTTCTCTAGCCAAATGCATGAAGGTGAATTCTACCTTCAACCTAGCTCAACAACAAATTCTCTGAAGAATTTCTGAATCATTTGGAGAAGCTTGAGGAGGTAGCGTTAGCTTTCCCATTTTCCTCCATAAGTGGGCCACATCTTTGCTTTTGTGCATTTTCCCAGAGCCTGGGAACCAGGGCGAAAAAATGTTGAAAAAGGAGGGGTTTTTGAACATAAAGCCAATTCAGGTTCACGTTTAGACGATACTAAATGTAAATGTGCAATGTCATGTCACAGCCTCGCTCTTGATTTTCGTCAGTCCGAAAAGCAAGTATCCGAAGCTGTTCTGAGTCTTAAGTCTAAAAGCAAGTACCTTCTGCTGTCTGGAACCAGTTTCCACCATACCACACAGCCCCCTTAAAGATTAACCAGAATTTCTTTCAACTTACTCCTTGCAGCTGTTTGGAATTCCACAATGATGCTCTGCTGAGTCGCAGAGCCTAGCTGGGAGAGCTGTACAGTAAACACATGAATCCCTGCCAGCACTGGCATCTAACAGCACCATGATTTGCAAACATGTTGAATTGCTATTTTATTCAATAAACGGAACTTACAATAGAAAATAGATTTGGAAGTTACATCAAACTTGTTTATCCTGTTACAGTGGGCTGGGTGAAGCTTTTGTGCTTTGGTTATGAAGGAATCTCGGTCGGGAAAGAGGAGGCGGAGTTTCTGCCATTCCTTCCTAGCCTAATATTAAGCACTCAGAGTGTACCCCGGCCACACTCTATCCCTTTAAAGACCTCTTCCCTCGGCACTAACTCCAGAGTTTGGGTCAGCTGATACTAATTATGTCCTTGTTTTCAAGTCTCAGCGCTATTCATCAATGCCCTTTTCTATAAGCATTCTAAGAAAAACAATTTATATATTAATAAATATAATAATGTTTAGTGGAAATATATAATGTATATGGCTGTGCACATATGTATGAACGTGTGTATGTGGATATATACGAATATGTGTGTATTGTATATATGTAAGTTTCCTCAGTGTCAGCGCTGTGCTCCATCAACTAGGAGCTCTCCAACCACAGATGGCTGTGTCTCCTCACCCAGTCTCAGGGTTTCCTCCCCCACCAGTCAAGAGGCATCCTCTGTCCTAGGACTGGGAGTTCCCTGACCCTTGTCAAAGGAGGGCTCAGGAGAAAGGAGGCAGTACTTTCTGTACGTGACCAAATGAACAGGGGGCAGTGAGCACACAGCGGAGCACACAGGAGGGGGAAGACACGCAAAGATTTGCCCACGTAATAGCTACACTTACTTCGCCAGCTTTTTCTGTCTGAGCGAATGGGTGTGGTCCTTATAAGAAGGTGACTATTCCCCTAAGTAAATAGGGTATGCTATTTGGAGGAAAAGGAAATTGTAAGAGAAAGTGTCTCATTTCTGCCGTTTGAAAGCTGGTAATCTCTGTAGTCTGGGTGTCTATTTACACGGCTTTTCAGCAATAAAGGGTAACATTACCTTAATAACCCGCTCATCTGAGGCAGGGAGGATACTTAAGGCATCAGAGAAAGAAGCATTTACTCTGATGAGCCACTTTCCCCAAACAGCACAAGATCGACACCATTTGCCCAGGAGATTTTTTTTTTTTTTAATTTCTAAAAATATTTCCTGGTTAGGACATGTGATCTAACGCAGAGGCACCCTTGGCTCACTTTCTGGGATGGCTAATGCCACCTTGATTCCCACCCCTGTCAAGAGCGGGGGCGGGGGGGGGGAGGGAAAATAAATGTAGCACTAAACTTTGAAAGAAGAAAGTTTTACAAGTTAAAAACCCAACCAAGTAATTGTGAGGCAGAAAATGGCTTAGTAATTTGATCTCTATGCTTCCAGAAACACCTCTGGGAGAAAGTGCTCAGTCAATGGGAAAATACCAGCTCTGCTCCCCTCCAGACACCGAGGAGCAGAAAAGTTGTTTTTTTTTTCCTTCAAAGAGACCTCTGGACATTTCTGACCTAGGTACTGCTCTCTTTGAGGCAACAGGACCATTTATTCCAAATTGGCCTTTTTTTGACACCTGTTCAAAAGCTGCCGGATGACAAGCTGCACCCACTCCCACACCCACGCCCACAGGGCATTGTTCTCCGTTCCAGCCAGCTTGGAAACCTTGTCTCAACTTGCACTTCTAAAAGGATCTGAGGACAGACTCAGGGGAAGATTTTTTTCTTTTCATAGCTATGGCCTAAGGCATACAATGTTGCTTGTGGGTTTTGTTTTGTTTTTTAATCAACAACTAGTATTTACAATGCAAGCAAATGTCTTTACTTTGACTGAAAAAGCTTCACTGGGCATTATGGCAGTGATGGGCACTGGAGGTGTGAACTCCAGTGAACTCACCGATTCAGACACAGCTAAATCAAAATCCGATCATTTTGACCTTCGAAGAAAGGGTTGGGTCTTTTTGCTTTCTCTTAAAAACCTGTTTCTAAAGGTAAATTGAAAGGGTAGGCAAGATCAGAGAAGGTACGCTCAATCTATTTGGCATGCTTCTAAGCATTGTAGGATATTACCAGCATCTCAATGGATGCTGCTCGGTACAAAATAGTCTTACCTGTTCATTAACCAGGCTCCAGAGGACCATAAAACCACCTCTGGGAAACGCTATGAACAGTTGACTCAAATATGATCATGAAACTAAAATAACTGAAATGGACTCAACCGTCTTTAAAATGATTTTGTTAAGGCAGGTTGGGTTGAGGTGGGAAAGTATAGGTTGTGACTTTGGCGTTTCTGGGTTCAAATCCTGGCTTACTCACTCTCTGTCTAAGAGACATTAGGTAATTCACATAACCTCTCAGAGCCTGAGCTGCCTCATCCTTTGTAAGAAGTTTCTCATTCCCAAAGAGTAAATGGAATATTGATTGTCAAGGTGCTTTGTCAACTGTGCTAGACAGATGTACATTGTTGGAAGGACACTGTTATTAGATGACAAGATCTTTGAATCTGCATTTCTTCAAGTGGAGCCCAGGAATCGGTATTTTAAAATATGATTCCTTAAGCGCGTCCTGTTAGGCTTGGGAATCAGCTTGATGTGGTCCCTGGACCAGCAGCAACTGCACCACCTGGAGATGTATCCAAAATGCAAATGCTTAGCCACTCCAACCTACTGAATCAGAATCTCTGGGTCCTGCATCCCGAGTTTTAATGAGCCCTCCAGGTGACCTGAGCCAAGTAAAAAATTGAGAACCGCTGGTCTAGGGCATTACTTCTCAAGCTTTAGTATTCATACAGATCACCCGGAGGTCTTGTTAAAATGCCTGGGATAGGGGGGTGGAAGGGGTGAGGTGATTTTGTGTTTTGAAGGGGTTTCCAAGTGATGCTAATGCTTCTGATCACATTTTAAGTGGCAAGGACCTGGAAAACACCAGCCCCCTTCAGCAGAAGGAGTTCCCACCTGCAGGGCCAACACCCGACAAGATTGCAGAATTTCTCCTCTGGCACACAGCCCCAGCGACTGGGGAGTTGAGTAGGAGCTGGGGGGGGGGATTCTAAGTTGCCCTAAGGCCACTGTGCCTGGTGGAGGATGAGGAAGTATGGCTGGGAGGACTCTAGGGTGCCCAATCTGGGCCATCCCTTTGTATGGTTGGAAAAGGGGGTAACAAGAGCCCCCTCAGATCCTGATATCAATGACTGTGTGGGCATCACCCCAGCCCTGGAAGAATATGATTCAGTGTCTTCTCTGGAATCTTTTCACCAGGATGGGTTCTTGACCTTTTTTTTTTTAATTAATTTATTTTATTTTTGGCTGCATTGGGTCTTCATTGCCATGTGCGGGTTTTTCTCTAGTTGCAGTGAGCAGGGGCTACTCTTCTCTGCGGTGTGCAGGGTTCTCATTGCGGTGCCTTCCCTTGTGGAGCACGGGCTCTAGGTGCACAGGCTTCAGTAGTTGCAGCACGCAGGCTCAGTAGTTGTGGCTCGTGGGCTCTAGAGTGCAGGCTCAGTAGTTGTGGCGCACGGGCTTAGTTACTCCGTGGCATGTGGGATCTTCCCGGACCAGGGCTCAAACCTGTGTCCCCTGCCTTGGCAGGCGGATTCTTACCCACTGTACCACCAGGGAAGCCCAGGATGGGTTTTTGATAGGGGAGGAAGAAAGAAGAAGAGCTGATTCAGATAACTTTTTTTTTCTTTCTTCTTCATCTTTCTTTCTTTTTTTCTTTCTGTTGGTTCAGATGATTTTTTTAAACTCACAGTCCAACACCCCCTCCTGATTACTGTCTCCGCCACAAGATCCTGCCTCTGGGGAAAATGTGGCCAGAGAAGACTTTGATTTCAGACTCATGAGGATATTTCCAGTGATGGAAAAATTAGATATTGTATTCAGACAAGGAAAAACATTTGGCAGAGCCCTGCCCCTCCCATCCCTGGTCCCCGGGACCCAGCACCCGCCTCACTGACACGGCTCTCTCGTCAGAGATCAGGGCGTTGAGGGGAGGTTCTTCTAGACAGGGAGAAGCATCTTTCTGGGTTTTAATGAGATCATTTATTGTCTCTTTGCTCTGACGAAGATTGTAAATGTGACGGGTGAAATATAAAGAATAATTAGTCCCAGAGGTGAATCCATCCCCTACAATATGTCTTTTCTTTCTCTCAGCCTGTTGAAAAGTTTACTGCTTCCAGATGCGCCTGATTTCAACAGTTAAGAGGGGCCGGCTTCTTTTGAGCTGCAGACTTGTCAGGGGAAAGCTTGTTTCTGAAAAAAGGCTTAAGCTGGAGAGATGATTCCCAAAGAAACAGCTGACGTTGGGAGGAAATATGGCCATAGTAAAGCACTGCTGACCTCCCCAGGGGCCTTGACCCCTAGGAGGAGGTGGAGGAAGGCCCAGGTCAGCCCCCATCACAGTAGCGACTTCTCACTAATTAGCTGTTAAAGGAATCCAGCAGCCTCTGAAGGAGACATTTGTGAGGAATGCTTTCCTCAGGTCCTGCCAGTTCTCCAGCAAAGCCAGCAAGCCCCAGCCTAGCCGGGAGCTTCCTGCTTCCACAGCGCTCGGGACAGGCCTCAGCCATCGTGGAGGGGCCCCTGGGGCCCATCAGTCTTTGATAAACACCAGCCACTCCCACTTTCGAAACATAAGTTCTTTAGTTCCCGCCAGTTGCCTGATAGCTTGAAGAGAATCATAAGGGCTTTGAGGCCCCAGGGGCGGCAGGATCCAGCCTTGTGACTTGAGACAGGCAAGAAGCTAATATCATGCAAAAGCGGCTTTCTTTCTCCTGTCCACTCTCCTCCTGAGGCTCTCGGAAGTTGAAGAGGGGCCTGCTCCAGGGAGGAAAGAGGGTGGGGAAGGCACAGCCAGATATGCCAGATGTGGGCCTCAGGAGGCACGCAGTGAGGGAGGCCGGCTGAGAGCCCCAGGGCCCGGGATGTCCCCTGGCAGGAGGGGCAGAATAGATGCCCGTCCCTGAAAAGGGACCGAGGAGATGGAGCTAGAGGGGTGGGTGGGCCTCACTCTACTTGCCTGGGTATGAGCAGAGGGAGTGGAAATGAAGGCATGGAGGTGCAGAAGGCACATGTAAAGGAAGCACGGTCTGACCTATCCTGCAGGGAAGTCTGCACCACAACCCACATGGGGTGGAGACTGGATGGGAGGGGGCAGTGGGTGATGAGTTTGTGAAGCTGCTCCTTTCCGTCCCCCAGCCCTCGGTCAACACACTCCTATCTCAGTAGCTTCTCTGCTGGAGTTCCTCTAACGCAGTATGTCTTAGTTTGGGCTGCCCCAAAAGCAGACTCTGAGCTGAGAGCCCAGAGTCTCACTGGGTGAGGGCCAGCCCACTTACCATTACGATTATCCATGCAGAGGGCCCACAGTACTTTTGGGGGCCCGTGAAAATCTTTTCTTTGTAGAAACAGAAGGAAAAATAAAATTTTAGATTAAAAAATGTTTTAATACATAATATGAGTATATGCATCTTTATACCCATGCAATCATAAAATATATTTTTATTAAAAAAGAACACTTTGGGCTTCCCTGGTGGCGCAGTGGTTGAGAATCTGCCTGCTAATGCAGGGGACACGGGTTCGAGCCCTGGTCTGGGAGGATCCCACATGCCGTGGAGCAACTAGGCCCGTGAGCCACAACTACTGAGCCTGCGTGTCTGGAGCCTGTGCTCCGCAACAAGAGGGGCCGCGATAGTGAGAGGCCCGCGCACCGCAATGAGGAGTGCCCCCCGCCCCCCGCTTGCCGCAACCGGAGAAAGCCCTCGCACAGAAACGAAGACCCAACACAGCCAAAAATAAATAAATAAAAACTGCCTCTCTGTCTTTAAAAAAAAGAAAAGAAAACTGTTTGAGGAGCGGGCCCACAGCCACAAAGGTAAAAGTGGCTATGATCCATGAAAGTCACAATATGGCCCTGGGTACAGTCCTCTCGTTACCCACGTAATCAGTAAAGAAACTGAGGCTCAGAGAGGTTCAGTCACTGGCTCAAGGCCCCAGCCAATGGACTGTGGAGTTAGGATTCCAATGCATGGCTGTCTGACTCCCATGGCTCTTGCTATTCCCCCACCGTCTGCAGAAACTTGCGGGGCTTGGGTGGGCGGCAGGAGGAAGAGTGTGGTAGGGAAGATGTGCCTGCTCTCTTGGCTGGTCTCACTTCTCAGGAACCGTCCTGGGAGGGCACCCGAGCCTCTGGCAGCTTGACATCTGCAAACAGCCGTCACAGTGCACTCTGCAGACTCGGAGCTGCTCCGTCTGCCGCGGCCAGATGCGTATTTGTGGCTTTCCTCCTTGGCTTCTTTCCCCAGGTTTTCATTCCTTTTATTCTGAGATGGAGATGAAATTTTTCCAACAAGGCCCATGGTGGACACCCAGAAGTCAGTAGGGACTCCAAAAGGAAGTTAAGGCCGGGGAAGGGGGCCAAGAAGAGGGGGACCAGTCTAAAGTATACAACACTCAATCCTTTATTACTCACATGTGGCCTGACCGCCAGTGGACTGGCTCCAGGAAAATCTGAACCCCGGACTAAGCCTCACTCCTGGCTGCCCAAGTCAGGCCTGGATGTCTCCCCCATCTCCCGCAGAGCCAAGGTTTTTTCTTTTTTTTTTTTTTCTATCATAGCTGCAGAAAGCACTGCGCTGGGCTCAACAGACTTGGTTCCTCCCAGCCCAACCACAAACTTCACCTGTGTGACCTTGAGCAAAACGCAAAACCTCTCTGGTTTCCAGTTCCCTCATCTGGGAAAGGAGAAGGCTGTTGGACTTGATGATCTTTTAGGTTCTAATATTAAACAAACAGAAAACCTGTGTTTCGAAGCTGACGAGTCTAGCAAGGAAGTCTCTTGCCTTAAAAAACAGTGCCCAAAGTCCCAAAGGCCACTAACGCCCTGTTTTCTGAGTGTTCTATTGAGGACAATCTGGGCGCTGCCCCCCAGTTCTGGCGGGGTAACTGAGGACCGCCGGCTTTAAGCGGACATTCGTCGCACACAGCATCCGCGACCTTGGCGCCCCGGCAGACGCAGAGGCATTTCTGGGGAGATGATTGCAGAGCTGGAGGGAGGCTCAGGGGGCCCGTCCGCATCCGGTCAAGGGCGGCCCGCCTCGGACACCTGTGCGGGACCCATCCTCCCGCCGGGCCCGGGGCCCCTCGGCCTCCCCTCCCACCCGGGCCGCGTTTCCCTCGGGCCTCAGCGGCTCCGGCTCGCGGAAGTCGCGCGTTCTTTCTTTCTTTTCTCCTCTTTAGTCGAGCTGAAATCTGATCGTGAAAAGTCTGGGGCGGGTCTCAGACCTGGCCGGCTCGGGCTCACAGCGCCTGGGGCGATTCCTGCTGGAGGAGCCCCGGCTGGGCCCGCCAAGGGGGCGGGAGGTCAGACACCTCGGGAACAGACCGCTTTGTCTACGGGCAAAGCAGGAGAGGGAATTAATTGCAGGGGCGGGGAGGGGGAGGGGGCCCGGGAAAGCCGAGTGACACCTGACAGCTCTGAGCGAGTCCCCCCAGCCCCCGCAGGGCGGGGGGGTGGTCCTGCTAATCCCCTTCGCGAGAGGAAGCTAATTGCTGCAGCCAGAGAAGGCAGGATAAAAGCGAGCGTGGACCCACACCCACCAGCCCCGGAGTCATGCTATTTGCTGCTAAATTAATATAATTATATTACCTAATGCAAAAACCACGTTAAGAACTCCGTCTTTTGGCTCCGACTAGGAGCTTCTGATGGGTTAAAAGCAACATCTTGGTTTAATTCCCCATCTTTTCCCATCCTCCCCCCACCCTTCCCCACCAACTACAAATGTCAGAAATAAATTATCGAAACCAGATGTAAGGTTTTGGGTGCACATTTTCGGGCAGTTCTGTGCTAACAGATGCCTTGTATTAATAATGTACAGTTGTGACAGGAAATATGGTTTAGAGTCCTGGAAAAACATGAAAGCTAATTCCATTACCCCTTTTCATGGTACCTACTTCTTCTCAAATGCTCAACTGGTTTGGATTACAGCGAAACTTTAGAGGAAAAATGATTTGGTCTGAAATGGTAACTTAGCTCTGCTTTCCAGCCTCTCCCCTCAAGCAGCACCCACCTTCCCAGGCACCTGCAAACCTACATTCTAAGTGCAAATAATCAGGGATGAGAACATCTGGGCCAGGTCACTCCTCAGGGGAGACGCCTCCAAATGTTCCCTACTTTCCTGTTCATGAGGATTTAGTAGACAGGAAAGCAGGGCCAATCATCCCCACTTCACACTCTTGCCTGGTACAGTCCCTTTAAACCTGGCCTACCCCCTCACACTTCACTTGGAGCAAAAGTAAAAACAATAAAACACTTTTATGCTCGAGGAACCAGATAAATCCCGGTAATTGATCTCGCGAGAGGGATTATTAAGGGGCTAAGTGCAATGCTTTCCAGAACCGGGGTGTAATAAGCATGAAGCCAAACAAATGCACAATTTGTTATCTGTATTTCATCACTTGATGCATTGCAAGCAACTGGCTTGAAAATGGCTTTTCTCCTGGAGAGGAGAAGGCACTAAAATAGCTGTAACACATCTATTGACAGTTATGCTCTGTTGCTGAAAAATGTCTGCACTCGCCGTGTCTCACACAGGCAGGCACACTCAGGAAGGTCAGAATGTTCCTGCTTTCCTTTTTTTTTTTCCCCAATAAATTTATTTATTTATTTATTTATGGCTGCAGTGGGTCTTCGTTGCTGTGGGGTTTTCTCTAGTTGCAGTGAGCGGGGGCTACCCTTGCAGTGCACAGACTTCTCATTGCAGTGGCTTCTCTTGTTGCGGAGCACAGGCTCTAGGTGCGCGGGCTTCAGTAGTTGTGGCACACGGGCTCAGTAGTTGTGGCTCGCGGGCTCTAGAGCACAGGCTCAGTAGTTGTGGTGCACGGGCTTACTTGCTCCACGGCAGGTGGGATCTTCCCGGACCAGGGCTCGAACCCGTGTCCCCTGCCTTGGCAGGTGGATTCTTAACCACTGTGCCACCAGGGAAGTCCTGCTTTCCTTTTTAAGAGACAGATTCCCCTCCACTTAAGGCACTGTGCAATGCAGAAAGGGAAAACTCTTTCCAGGTCTTTCTCTCTCTTACCTTCTGCCTATGAAGAAACAACAGGGCAACCAGCAAGGACATCCTAACTGACCTGGGCCTGCCATGAGAAAGGCTTTTCCTATCCCAGATAAAGGACAGTTAGGAAGGATAGATATCTACCAGTCAGTTGGGTGGAGCCAAACATCCAAGGTAATAGCTAATGTTTATGGAGAGCTTACTAAGGCCAGGCACTGTCCTATCTGCTCACGCATCTTGTGTTATCTAATCCTAACAATGTCTGATAAGGTAGGTGTGGTACAATCCTATCCCTAGTTTACAGATGAGGAAACTGGGTTTTTGGGATACTGAGTCATCTGCTGAAAGTCGCAGAGTTAGCGGCAAAGCCAGTACGCAAAATTAAATCTGTCTGATTCCAAAGACTGTTTTTTACAACCCCAACCATGATTTCCACCTGATGGGTAAGGAACGTGTGTCCTGAATTGTTGGCAAATCCGAACTGTGTCATTCTTTTAGCAAAACTTTTCTGCAGGCAGAGTGCATTAAGTCCAGAATAAATTAACAAAGACAGCCCTGTAGATGGTTTGTGTTAATGACATCAATAAAACTAGGAGTGGAAGAAGCTACTGAGAATCAGGAATCAAAAGTCCTGGCTTTAAGCTCTGGCTTTTGCCCTCACTGGCCATGAAATCAAATCAGTTAGTCTCTTTGGCTTCAGTTTCTGTACCTTTAAGGATGACTTGATAATACTTGCCCTGCTTGTGAAGATTCTGTGAAATAATGCCTATTCAAATTTTTGTCAAATACTAAAGAGCTGTGTGATCTTGGACACATTCCTTTCCCTTTCTGATCTTCATTGCCTCAATTGTAAAACTATGGGATTGAATGAAAGAACAAGTAACTTCACCTGCGGCTCGGAAACTAACTGTACATTTCAAGGATGGGCGTTGTGGCATAGTTCAAAGGAGCAAAAACCAGGAAACAGAGAGAGAATGCCTTCCAAGAGGGAATTATTGTACATCCACACCATGAAATAGTATGTAACCAACGAACATGAAAAATCAGAGCTATGCCAGATAACATAGAGGAATTTCTATGAAATGTCATTGAGGGAGAAAAGTACGGCGTGGGGATAAAAGGTGTATAAATGATCCACATTTGTGAACCAATGAACAGCCTCCCCTCAGTATGTGTATATGTATATATTCTATGTAGAATATGTGAGCCTAGAGAAAATATCGAAAAATATACTCTATATTGAAGGCATTAAGCTGGGTAGAAAATGCGGCTAGGGCTGACCATAAAAAAAGGAAATGAAAAGAAAGACTGCATTAAAAAAAATAATGAAAGAGCATGTGTACACTCGACACATGCATTTGTATAAAGATATGTATTGTGGATATGTGCTATTTTTTAGAAGATTAATCAGTCATAAGTTGTTTAAAATAAATAAATAATTTTTTCATTTAAACCTGTGTTGAGATGCAAGAAATTGCTCACATCCATATAAGTACCAACCTAACGGTGCTCCCCTCACAAGTTGGCTGTGTGGCAACAGGTATTTAGAATAGAAAGTTCCCTAAGGTAGTTTGAATATTACCCCTGACCTTAAATCATGTTTACGCTACACATTTGCATATGAAACCCTGTTCTCATATAAAGAAAACCTTCCCAGCTCCTACACAAGTGCTTCACTGTGTTCACCAAAGACCTGTGAAGGGTCTGTTTGCAGGCGCTGGCCAAGAGGCAAATCCAAGCCCCTGCCCTCACGGAGCTTACCTTCTAGTGGGGGAAGACAGATGATAAAAGTAAGGAAATAAACTATAGAACAGAAACTACAGAACACGGAGTGATACAGAATGTGAATAAAAATGAAACAGGGAGGGAATTCCCTGGCGGTCCAGGGGTTGGGACTCTGTGCTTTCACAGTCAAGGGCCCGGGTTCCATCCCTGGTCGGGGAACTAAGATCCCACAAGCCTCTCGGCCTAGCCCACACCCCTCCCCCACCCCCACCAAAAAAATTGAAGAAGGGAAAGGGAGTGAATGAGAAGAGCGTATCTGGCACCAAATGCAAGAAGGTATTGAGGTATAGATGTATAAAAAACAAGGTCCTACCGTAAAGCACAGGGACCTATATTCAATATCCTGTGATAAACCATAATGAAAAAGAATATATATATATGTATAACTGAATCACTTTGTTATACAATAGAGATTAACATGGCATTGTAAATCAACTATATTTCAAAAAATAAATTAAACAAAAAAAGGGATTGAGACTTCCAAGGAGGTAGCGTTTGGGCAGAGAGCTGAATGAAGTGAGTTGGAGAGTGAAGCACAGTCCAGACCCAGACGAGAGAGTGAGTTTGGTGTGCTTGAGAAGGAGCAAGTCTTCATCACAGGGGAGACACAATCTGGTTTGTCTCATCCACACCACCGCTACCAACCTGGTGAGCCCCCACTGTCTCCCACCTGATTCACTACTATAGCCTCTAGCCAGTCTCTCGATTTCTGTTTCTTGTTTTCTATGGTTGATTTTCCACACTTGCAGCCCGAGTGATCCTTTTAAAATGCAAATCAGATCATGTTACAACAAGGTGCAAAACCCTCCAAGACCTTCCCATCACTTAGAACAACACTCAAAAGAGTCTCGCTCGGCTGACAAGCTCTCTGGGATCTGGTTCCTGCCACCTCTGTGACCTCAGCTCACTCACTGGCCTCCTTGAACAGGCTGAGCCCACACCTGCCTAGGCCTGCAGTTCCCATAAATGGACCCATGATTCATGCAATTGCTCCGGCCATGGATTTAAGAGTCATCCTTGACTCCTTTTTTCCCCCAAACTCCATAGCCAATCCATTAGCAAGTCCTGACAGGTTTACATTCTAAAGAGATCCCAAATCAGACTACTTATTATCACCTCCATCAACAATCCTAATCCAAGCCACCACCATCCCACACCTGGATTACCATAGCAGCCCACTAAACGGCCACCTTACTTCGCATCTGGTATACCCCCTGACGGCCTATCCTTCACTCAGTAGCCAGAAGGATCCTTTTAAAACATTTATTCCACATTCAAAAAATATTTATTGAGCTCAGCTATGTCTATTTTAGTTGCTAGGGATTCAGCACTGAACAAAATAGATAAGATCCCTGCCCTGCGAGAGGGAAAGATTTGGGGAAGAAAACGAAGAAGGGTTTTGTTTTGTACGTGTTAAAATAAGCAGTCAGTTTAATCAATCAATATTACCAAAAAGCTTTGGGTACAGAGATGAAGTGTCAGCCACTGGCCCTTTATTGTTGTCCTTTTAAAACTTTAGTTTTACAGATACAGCTCTCAGGATGTTCTATTTTTCCCAGAATTGGAATGCTCTGCACCCAGCTGGCGGTAGACGCTTTGCTATCACATTCCAAACTACATTGCGTGTGTTGTACCTCAGATCTAGCCTGGAATGATAAAATTTTCAGATACTTTAAAAACGAAAATTACAATTCTTTGCTAAAGCATATGAACCATTTGGATAAGATGCTCAGGAAGCAAGCTTTTCAATAAAACACATAAGCAAGGATATCTATCTACTGACTCATGTCAGTTCCAAAAAGGATTTCAGGGAAACAGCTACACAGAGTCGGTTAATTTTAACTGTCATCAATCACAATTTAAGCTTGGTCTTGTTCCCAAAGTTCGATTAAAATTTTTCTTCCAAGTTACCTCTTTTTTTTTTTTTTTTTTTTTTAAACTTTGGATGCTTGCCCCAGGTACTTGGAGGGCAAAAATCATGGTTTATTCTTCATTTGACCCCAGTGCCTGGCCTAGTCTCTTGTACAAAATAAATGTTTGTTGAGTGAATGAATTAAACTTTCCTAGGGCAAGCTTGAAATCTAAGTCTTCTTTCCAAACTGGAATAAATATTGCCATAAAGAAATACCTTTCTAGCTTTTTATGGGCATTTCAGCAAGAAGAGTAATATGACTTCCTCTTTCCACAGGCAAATACTAAAACTTTTTTTCCATAGTTCTCAACTCTCTTTTCTTCCACATCTTCCTATTTCAAAAGAGTTCAGTTGTAGGAAACAGAAACCATTATACCTATGTTAAACAGAAATATTATTTACTACTGGGAGTTAGGGGCCTGAAAAATTGTTGGAAGGGCTGAAGAAGGAGGCTCTAGATGGTGCCTCTGGAATAACTCCCAGAGCACCCCGGAACTGCCCCAACACGGGAGCTGACACCTAGGTGGGTGAATCTGAAGCTGATGAATTAAAAAACCCGCATGGCCATGGCTATAGCTGGATTCAGGGATCAGGAACCTGTCACCACCACCACCACAGCCACTGCTTCTTGACACCTACAAGACTGGTGACAGAACACTGGAAGGCTGCTGCAGGAACTCATAGTGTCTACACAGCCACACCCGCTGCAGGTTCCAGGATTACTCTGGGCAAGACCATGAGGTCAGACAAGCTGAAATCCCTGGTTCTCAGGTAGATGCTCAACAGCCAAAGCTGCAGGAAGAGGGCCTTTGCCTACTTGCCTCAAGTGCATCGAGTTGGCAGAGCCCAAATCCTCATCCCAAATCCTAGCTGCAAGGGAGTCTGAGAAACAGAGCGTTTCAGCCTGTGTAATCCAGGAAGTCATACTTGGGGAGGTGGAACAAATACTAAGTGACCATCGACCATCATCACTGCAGTCCTTTCAGCCATTTTGGCAGAATAACAATAATACAGCTAACACGTTGCATTTATTCTATGGTAGTGTAAAGAACAAAGACCTATCTGTGGCACCCCTAGTAGGAGAGCATGAAACTCCCCCGCGGACAAACACTTTAATGGAAGGAGGAATTACACTCTATTAACTTGAGGGTACACACCACCCTTGTTGCAACTGCAAGTGGGGAGCAAGAAACAGAGGGATGTTCTAGGTGGTAAGAGGAAGGATGAGAGAGAGAGGGAGAAGAATTTTCCATTTTGAATAGGCATCTTTTACTTCAGATTGATTTCTCTGTGGCTGTACTGGGTGTCTTTCAGCTGGTCAGTGTGAGGGGTGGGGAAAGGACACAGCTGTCTTCAGGCTGAGGGGAGAGACCCAGTTCCTCCTCCTAGGGCCCTCTGGGGGTCTGGCATGGTGACTTACTCTCTGCTAGAATGTGGTTCTAATTAAACTCCGGAGCTTGACAAAGAAAAAATAATTAGATAAAATGGAGAGGGCCTGAGGGTGAGGATTGGAGGATTCTGCGGGGCCCTGGGGGACAACACCATTTAAAACCACTGTGAGGGCTTCCCTGGTGGCGCAGTTGTTGAGAGTCCGCCTGCCGATGCACGGGTTCGTGTTCTGGTCCGGGAAGATCCCACATGCCGTGAAGCGGCTGGGCCCATGAGCCATGGCCGCTGAGCCTGTGCGTCCAGAGCCTGTGCTCCGCAACGGGAGAGGCCACAACGGTGAGAGGCCCGCGTACCGCAAAAAAAAAAAAAAAAAAACCACTGTGGAGCTATGTGTGGGGAGCAAGGAGGAAGAGGAAGAGTGGGGCAGTGTGTAAATGACAACAGAACCCTGAGAGCAGCCGAGTAGCTTCTTGAGAACCAGATGTGTTGCAGGAGACTCCAAAGTTTCTTAGCTTATCTCTACACCCCTATTAGGGTTCTGCCCAGAACCATCCCTGGTACCAGAACAAGGTAGGCTCTGAATGCCCACCTCATGTTAGTTCTGGTGAATCAATGGCAGGACTGTTCCCCTGCTAAGGTAAGACCCGCACAAGGACACTGGCCAAAGACCCGGTGGTCCCTGGCGAGGAAGACTGATTTGGTCAATGACAAAATGAGGTCTACCAAGAGGAGCTAGGGAGATGGTGATGGCGGAGGAGGGTAATATATGGAATTACACGTTTAGGAAAGTCTGCCTAGGGAATCCCGTCAGCTTGTCCTGTAAAGCTCAACAACCTGGAATACAAGAAGTGCCAGCTGCTCCCGGCTCTGCTTCTTTACCTGCTGCTGGTCGCCTGGAGTGACTTGTGCAAGAAGAGGCTGCCCTCAGCACATGGGTTTCAGGGCCATCAGAGAAGAGCCCACAGCTGCCCCAGGGACCTCCTTGGTCGTATATAGCCTGGCTCTCACACTCTTCAGTGACCTCGAGGACTTTATCCTTGTGTGTCTCTGTTTAGGATTTCTAGAGTCAGGATCCCTGTATGATTAACGGTAAGAGCATCCCCTCATCATTTTGTGCCTCAGATTCCTCATCTCCAAAATAGAGGGAATAAAACTTTTTACCTCAGAGTGTTGTTGAAAGGTTAAAATGAAATGTCATTAGTTAAGATGTTACTTGAATGAGTAATTAGTTTAGAACAGAAAATGGCCCATGATAAGCACTGAATAAATATTGTCAGCATTTGTTCTTTTATTTCGATGGATTCTTTTCAGAAGCTGGAGATCACAGATTGTCTAGAGATGGGCCATGGTGGAGAATTGAGGATGGGATTGGATGGGGAAGTGATATAAGCTGCAGTAAGAAAGGGAGAGTGACTGAGGAAACTGGCAATGGATCATGGTGGCAAAATGTCAGAGGTTGACCAGCCGTTTGAAATGGAGTCTAGACGAGGATAAAAGTAACTAGGAGCAGGAAAAAATGTGGCTGGGACCAAGATGGAGTAGAACACAGATTTGGCTACTATGCCAAAGGCCAAAATAATGGTGTCTCTAACATCGTATATTTCTCTTACGTAAAGATTAGGATAGATGGTGATTTAAGGCTAGGGGGGTGATTCTGTGTTGTTGGAGATACAGGCTTCTTCTATCTTCTTGGAGAGCCAGGTTTCTTCTATATTGCTGCTTGCAATTCTACCTCCTGGTCTAAGATGGCTGCTTCAGCTCCTGCCATAACTTCTACCTTCCAGCCAGTGGGAAGGGGAGAAGAGGTGATGATGGGCACATCTTTTTCCTAAAGGAATGATTTGGAAGGTGCACATATCATTTCTGCTTACATCTCACTGGCCAAGACTCAGTCATACATCCACACTGAGCTGCAAAAGAGCTGGAAATGTGGTCTTTAGCTACGTAATAATGTGCCCAGATAAATCTTGGTGATTCTATACTAAAGAAGGGAAGGGAAAATGGATATTGGGGGCAAACCAATATGCTATAGGACTAATGCATATTTTAGGAACTAAGTGGAATTTTTATTCCTGATGATTTCTGAAAATACCTGGCAAAGTTGTACCATGTTGTTTGTGACTACTATTCAAAAAGCCAAACTGTACACAGAGTTGGAAGCTGGAAACTTCCTACAGTGACCCCACAACTACCTAAGTACCAAAGCCACTTCTCACTGTTACTGACAGAAAAAGTCTTGAATTGTCCGATTCCTTTCCAGGAAAATATTTTGAAGACTAATTAAGTCAAATGACTGTTAAATAAACTTTCTTCCTCCTGACTGATTCCATCCATTACCACTGAGATTTATTAAGTAGCTTACCTTTTCTGAGAAGGGATTATTAAAGGACAGAACATGCTAAGCTTTTTAAGTTTGACAAAAATACTCACGTAGATTATTATTAGATTCTGAGATATGCTCTAAAGGTGGGGAAGGAGCTTTTTGGAATAGAGCCAAATGCTAATGCTGATTTCAACCGCTGAGCAAGGTCTCTGCCAGCATTCCAGGATCACTCCTGTGTTCTCTATCCTGCTGTCTGATACCTAAGACATAGGTTTGCATATGTTGAAATATTTTTATTTGCCGCAAGCCCTTTCTGGGGGGAGCTGGGATACAAATAAACCATTGGATGGATACCTTCCCCACTAGAAAGTGAGAGTGGGGTCAGCGCCTTTGTTTTTCCCCATTCTCTCCTGATAGGGATGTTTCATTTTTAAACAAACACATCAGAAGTATGTTATGAGGCCTTCCCTGGTGGTCCAGTGGTTAAGACTCTGCACTTCCACTGCAGGGGGCACAGGTTCCATCCCTGGTTGGGGAAGTTCCGCATGCCACGCAGTGTGGCCAAAAAATAATGAAAAAAAGTCTTATTAATTTAAAAAAAGTGTGCTATGAGAAGGGGTCGGTATTAACATCAAAGGGCATTTTTTGCCTTGCAGTTGCCCTGCTAAGAAAACTGAGAAAGGAGATAGAGAGGAGAGAAAAGGAAAGAAAGGAGAGAGGAGAGAGAGGCCCTGGGTTCTTAACCTTTTTTTGGTACCACAGACCACTTTGACAAACTAGTGAAGCCTCCAGACCTCTTCTCCAAATAGTGTTTTCAAATATATAAAATAGGGCTTCCCTGGTGGCACAGTGGTTGAGAGCCCACCTGCCGATGGACGGTACATGGGTTCGTGCCCCGGTCCAGGAAGATCCCACATGCCGCGGAGTGGCTGGGCCCGTGAGCCATGGCCGCTGGGCCTGTGCATCCAGAGCCTGTGCTCTGCAACGGGAGAGGCCACGACAGTGAGAGGCCCGCGTACTGCAAAAAAAAAAAAAAAAAAAAATATAATTATATATATATATATATATAAAATACATGGGATTACCTGGGAAACCAATTGTATTGAGATAAAGCTCTACTCATGGACTCCTTTGGAGGTCTCTGGACCCCAGATGAAAAACTCTCTTGGTTGCTTCCTATGTTTAGATTATCATCTCCCTTAAAATCACGCCCAGTTTCCAACTATTCAGGCTGCTTTAGCTGAGCGTTTGACAAACACAGTCCCTCATGTGAAATTGCTACAAAATATGCCCAAACTCTTTGTCAGGTGCATAGTCACTTGTGTTCTGAAGACAGGTACCTAGCATTTGAAGGCTGTTGCTATAAAGCTCAAATGCACAGGCATATGACTTTCTGATTCTTGCCATCCTAGCAGGTGATTTTGATTTTGTACTTCCCTAATGACTAATGATGTCAAGCAACATTCCATGTACTTATTGACCGTTTGTTTATCTTCCTTGGAGAAATGTCTATTCAGATCCTTTCCCCATTTTTTTAAAAAATAAATTTATTTATTTTTGGCTGTGTTGGGTCTTCGTTGCTGCACGTGGGTTTTCTCTAGTTGCGGTGAGCAGGGGCTACTCTTCGTTGCCGTGCGCAGGCTTCTCATTGTGGTGGCTTCTCTTGTTGCAGAGCACGGGCTGTAGGCACACGGGCTTCAGTAGTTGCAGCACGCGAGCTCTAGAGCGCAGGATCAGTAGTTGTGGCGCACGGGCTTAGTTGCCCCGCAGCATGTGGGATCTTCCCGGACCAGGGCTGGAACCCGTGTCCCCTGCATTGGCAGGCGGATTCTCAACCACTGCACCACCAGGGAAGTCCCCCCTTTCTGCATTTTTAACTTGGGTTACTTGTTGTGTTATTATTGAGCTGTAAGCATTCTTTATATATTCTGGATACAGTCCCTTTATATATATGTGATTTGCAAATATTTTTTCCTATTCTGTGGGTTGTCTTTTCACTTTTTTGATGGTGTCATTTGAAGCAGACGAGTTTTTCATTTTGATGAAGTCCAAATTATCTAATTTTTCTTTTGTTGCTGGGGCTTTTGGTGTCATATCTAAGAATCCTTTGCCAAATCCAAGGTTATAAATATTTACTCCTATGTTTTTTTTTTAAGAGCTTTATAGTTTTAGGTCTTACATACATATCTTTGGTCCACTTTGAGTTAATTTTTGTATATGGTGTGAAGTAAGGATCCAACCTCATTCTTTTGCATGTGGCTATTCACATTTCAACTATTTGAAATGTGATTATATGTCTTTCCTGTGCCAGTACCATAATGTTTGTTTACTGTTGCTTTATAGTAAGTTTTTTAATTGGTATGTATGAGTCCTACTTTATTTTCTTTTTTCTTCAAGATTTTTCTGAGTTCCTTGCAAATCCATAAGAATTTTAGAATCAGCCTGTCAAAGAAACTTTCTACAAAGAAGTAGTGTTTTAAATACCACAGACTATCACTTTTCTCACCAAATATTTGTCCATTTTTCTTTAGTAGAAATTTCTTTATTTGCTAGATGCCATTATGGTCATTTCCAGAGCCTTTAAATGTTGTTGTTGTTTTTAAAGAATTGTTACCAATTTCACTGGGGAGTGGTCCTGCAGAGCTCCCCACTCTCTCATGTCAGAAGTCAATCTCCTGAACAAAACTCCTACAACCCAGTAGCAAAGAGAAAAAACAACCGAACGTTGATGAGGCTATCAAACAACCAGAACTCTCATCCATTGCTGGTGGGAGTGTAAAATAGTACAAACACTTTGGAAAATAGTTTGGCGATTTCCTATAAAGTTAAACATTCCACTTACCCTATCACCCAGCAATTCCACTCCTACATATTTAGTGAAGAGAAATTAGAGCTTATGTCCACAAAAAGACTTGTGTAAGAAGGCTCAGAGTGGCTTTATTCATAGCAGCCTGGAAACAGCACAGATGTCCATCAGTGAAAAACATGAATAAGAAAACAGTGATATATACATTCAGTGGAATAGAAAGGAGTAAACTGCTGATACAAGCAGCGACATGGATAAATCCCCAAAACATTATGCTGAGCCAAAGAAACCGGACAAACATGAACATATACTCTATGTTCCTTTAATATGAAGTTCTAGAACAGGAACAACTAATCAATAGTGAAAGGAAGATTGAGACAGTGGTCAGGGTATCTGAGGGTTGAATAGGCTATAGAGAACTCCAAAGAATCTTCTGGGAAAAGTACTAGGCATCGAGGAGCTGTGAGTGATTCTTTCTCTCCCAAGAAATATGTTTAGCCCAATCAAACCCTGGTTTACTTACCTCAGTGACTACAATTGCCCTGAATTTGCCCTGTGGCCACTGCAGACCTACCACCTGGTGGTCACTTGGGCTTCATAGGGCAGGGTACTTCCCCGTGGGGCTATGGTTAAATGGTCCTAGGAAGGTCCTCTTCTGTCTCAGGGCTATTTCTCTTGGGACCTGGTGCCTTTTCTTAGGCCCTTAGGATGAAATCTCTACCCCTGGGAAGATGCTTTATTGGGAAGAAGGAGAAGGAGGGAATGAGAGAGAGAGGAAGAGGAGGAAAACAGTGGTGGTTGCAATGAGCTCCAGGACAATTCCTAACATGGGGGTGTTGGTGCGGGAGGATAGCTTCTTTCTCTTGAAAGTGACCATATTTCTAGTATTGGAAAGGGCCACGATGGTGTTGGATTATTACTTTAAGGGTTCTCCATAGAGAAGCCTTCAGTCATAAAGCTCTATGAAACTACTATCTCTGACTTTCAAAATGCTGTGGTTTTTCCATGACGAAAAAGCTACCTTCAAGAGATTAAGAACATGGGCTTTGGAGTAAGGTATTCAAACTTCTGTGTGACCTTGGGCAGATTACCTGGCCCCTCAGAGTCTCTGTTATCTTTCTGTAGATGGGGATTGTTGTGGGCTGAGTCGTAAGCCCCCTCCCCACCGCCCCTGAAATTCACGTGTTGGAGTCCTGACCCTAGTACATCAGAATGTGAGTATTTGGAGATAGGACCTTTAAAGAGGTAATCAAGGTAAAATGAAGTCATGTGGGTGGGCCCTAATCCAATATAACCAGTGTCCTTATAAGAAGAGGAGACTAGGACAGGAACAGGCACAAAGAGACAACTATGTGAAGACACAGGGAGAAAGCGACCATCTACAAGCCAAGGAGAGAGGGCTTACAAGAAACCAACCCTGCCAACACCTTGGTCTTGCACTTCTAGCCTCCAGAACTGTGAGAAAAATAAATAAATTTCTATTGTTTAAGCCACCCAGTCTGTGGTACTTGGGTTATGGTAGCCCTAGCAAACTAACACAGGGACCCTAACTTCTATTGATGGAATCGTTAGGAGGACGAATTGAGATAATATATGAAAAGCACTGAGCACGGTGCCTGGCACACAATGAATGCCCAGTAACAGCCTGCTTAATACTATAGTTGACCCTTGAACAACTCGGGAGTTAGGGGCACCCACCCTCCGAGCAGTGGAAAATCCACATACAACTTTACAGTCAACCTCCATATCCACAGTTCCACATCCTTGGTTTCAACCAGCCATGGATCGTGTAGGACCGTAGTATGTATTTAGTGGAAAAAATCCACGTATAAGTGGACTCAGGCAGTTCACAGCCATGTTGTTCAAGGGTCAACTGTACCTCATCTGGAAATATAAACTGCCAAACAACATGTAAAAGGGAGCTTAGCTAGTGTAAATGGACATAAGGCTGGGGAACACTGTGTGTGTGTGTGTGTGTGTGTGTGTGTGTGTGTGTGTGTCCACAGATGTATGTAGTTTGCATGTTAACAGATGGAATCTGTCAGTCACCGCATGCATCCCATGACAAAGCTTGGAGCAGAGTGTAAGCTTTCTGAGAGCAGGGCCCCTGCATGCGTAATCAGATTTCTTATAGAGCAACCTGGCCAAAGGGCCAAATCCAGCCCTCTTCTTATTTGGTTAAATTCTGTTGAAGCGCTGCTGTGCTCATTGACTCACACATTGTCTATCGCTGCTTTCACACTATGAAAAGTAGAGTTGAGTAGTTGTGACAACAGACGACAAAGATTGCACAGACCTCAAGGTCTAAAATATTTATTGTCTGGCTCTTTACACAAGCGTTTACCGACTCTGTTACAGAACCCCATGTAGTAAGGACTTAATTCTTCTTTCTCCTTCCTTTTCCTCCTTCTTGTTGTTAAAAGAGACCAACAAAAAGAAAAAAAAATATTGGTGTTGAAATGTACCTTAGCTTTATCTCATCTAACCTCTCTTTATAGTTATGAGGAAACGGCAGTTCAAAACAGGGATGTGTCGATGTCCTGAAGTTCATACAGGTCTGCCTGTTTCCTCATGTGTAAAATAGGGATATTTTGAGAACTAAGTGTGCCAATGTATATAAAGCAATTAAACTAGTGCCTAGAACACAGTTTTGCTATTATTACCATCATTGTTAATTTCTCTTCTCCTGTGAACATCTGAAACGCCATATCTTTCTTAGTTCAAATATACTTAACCCACATCCTTCCCTGCTGAGAGCTTGAGAGATGGGGGCAGAGGGGGAGTGGAACCTGGAGAAACAGAGACAAGCAACTGAAGGCCCTACTTGGCACCAAAAGCTGCTGGATGCCCCCCCTCCCCTTTATAGCGCTACCGGCCCTCATCCCCGCCCCAGCCAGCCTGTGCTAATAGAATTCAGAAGGTAATACAATCCCCAGGCTCTGAATTCCTCGGGACTCCTGGCTGGGGGCGACTGGGAGCTGGCAGGAGGCCGGGAGGCAGAGAGGGCTCTGATATAGATCAAGTACCCACAGCCCTCCCATTTCACCGGGGGCTGCCTCCTGAAGCCTGGCCTCAGCGCAGGTTTACAGATTTTCTCCAATTGGCTGCCTGGAGAGAAAGTGTTCAAGCCCAGAATCTCAGGAATGGGAGTCTAATGAGACCCAGGTGTAGAGAAAGCCTCTCTTCCCTTCCCGTTGTTCTTGATGCTTCCACCCGACCTGGGAGGAGACAAGAGTGGCCCGATCTGGGAGAGTCTTCCTCTGGGGGAAAGCTGGTGGCCAGGGTCCCTCCCGCCCTCTCCACCGGTCCTGCCCCAGGGCTGGAGCTTAGAGATGTCCTCACCCGGCCAGGAAACCTGGATACCCACAAGACTTTTGTTCCTCTTTTTCTTCCCTCCAGGAAGAACAATCAAAGTGGAAGCAACAAACAGAAGATAGTTGGGACTGAGAGGGAAGGAGGGCAGAAAACACACACAGGGCAAGAGTCACGGCCCCCTTCACATCCCCAGGCTGTGAGGAGATGTAGCACGTGCCTAGAGCTCCTTGTCTGAGGACAGAAATGTGAGGCATCCAATGGCTAGAAAAGGAATAAGAGAGCAACGTATTTACAAGAACAAAATTTGTAGCAGCGGGATGGAGCTATAAGGGGTGGTTATACCCCATTGTTGTATTACTGATTCTGCCAGGAGAGAATGGTGTGGGGACATGCAAAAAGAATTTTTTTGACTCTTTTAGGAACCAAATTCCTGTCAAAGCATGAACAATTATGGCAATAAACTGGTTGGAGGGCTTCCTGCCTTCTTCTCACTGAGATTCAGAGTCAACACTTCTGAACGCTTATCTACACCAGGTGCTGTGTAGGTGCTTCCACATCGTCCGTTCTCATTGTTTATGGTGGTTTTATTTGTAAAGTCGCTGTGAACCCTGAATTAGCAAACCATTGCTGAACCATTGCTTTTGGGGAAAATATGGGGTTAGGCTCCTGTGAGTCTCTGGTCACAACGTTTTCATCAACCAGTCAACGCACAACCTTGTTTTACGTGTTTATTTAATATATATTTTTGATTCATTAACATTGAACTCACAGCACTATAACTCACGGCTGAATGAAGTACATCTAACCCATGTATTGTCTCCATAAGGCACATCACTGCCTTCCTGTGCTTGGGAACAATAGATAGCACATCAGCACTGTGCTGGGGGGGCCATTTTAAACAGCGAAATTGCCAACAAGAAGCACAAAAATGCCGAAAACGTGGCACTAAATAAACCATAAAGTGGACACTTGTTTATAGTATGAGGGCTGAAACAAGAAGGCAGAGCGTGTCTTATTTGACCTCAGCTGGAAACGTGCATACCAGGTGACTCAAACTTTCTGCATTCTTCGTGCATGTCCAGGAATGATCCTGAATGCACAGCAAATATTGATTTCAGATTTACAAATACATTTGAGTTAGTAGGTGAATTTGCAAAAACAGAACCCCACAAATAATGAGGGCTGACTGTGCATTATCTCACTCACTTTTTCTAGCAACCTCATGTGGTGGGAATTGTTATTCCCATTTTAAAGATTGGAAAACTGAGGCTCAGAGAGGTTATGCAATTTGCACAATGTGATACAGCTAGCAAGTGATGCTTTGTATTTCTCCCACATCAAATTTAAGACATTTCACTTGGAAAAAATACTACCTCTCTGGACCACCCTGCCTCAGTCAATTCTTTATTTTGTATTTATTCACTGTACCTAAATGGACTTGCTCAGCTGTTGCTGTGAATTCATATATTCTACCTGATTTAGGAATGCTGCTGGGGATGGGGAACCATATCCTCTTTCCCCTGTCCCCATATGGAAACTTCCTGAGTATAGAAGGGTCTCTTCTTCTGTTTATTCCCCAGGAGCAAGCAGATTCTTGAAAAATCATCCCCATCCCTCTCCTGGATTCAGCTATTGCTACAAGCTCAAAGGACATGTAGTCTGGGCAGGTGTGGGAGGCCACAGGGAGGCTCTATGCTGATTCATTCAATGGATGCAACAAATATTGGTCTCCTGCTGTTTGCTTAGCTCAATGCTGAGCTCTGCTCAGGGTAACTGTGAAGACATAGGAAACACCTTAATCCTGCTCCTCTTTCAAGGAGGTTGCATGGGGTCTGGGGAGACTAAATAGGACGGACAGGTCATGGGCTGGTCAGAACCACACCAGGTGCAGGATCAAGCTTGGGGCAGTGTTTAAGGGGATCCATGAAGGCTGGAGTGGGTGTTTCTTCACAGAGAAGGAGTCTTGAACTGGGCCTCAAGTGGTGAGTGGAATGGAAGAAAGGAAGGGAGGGAGGGAGGGAGGGAGGAGTCCAGGCATCAAGAGGGTGGGACCAGGTGTAGCCTGTGAGGAAACCAATGTGGCTGGAGTCTGGGCTGCAGGTTCAGGATGGAGCTGGGCAGTAACCAAAAGCCATTCAGGGAAAAATCCATGACAGGAAGGGAGGCAACAGAGCTGTTGGCTAAGGTTTGGAGGAGGAGCTGCAGAAGGCAGCACATTCTCTCAGTTCCCTCCCGAACAACACCGTGTGGAGCCCGAGAAAAATTCATCCAGGTTTCTTTCCAGTTTCAATGGGGCTTCAACTCCTCCCAACTTCTGTGTTCCTGGGCTTGAAGAGCCAACACAGATGTCCAGACTGAAAACAGGACATGCTGTAGAGGGGATGCAATGCCCAGGCGGGGATTCTATGGTGGCCATCTTTATCACCAGAAGGCCAGAGCTATCTTTACCTCCCCAATCCATTTATTACGTTCGTTCCTCAACCAGCCCCAATCTGGCTTCCAAATAAAGCCGTTTTTATAACAGTCACCACTGACCTTCATGTCACTACATCCAGGCACATTTATTTTTGGTCCTCACCTAACTAGATATTTTTCTCCTAGAATATAACCATCATGAAGTCAGGGAATTTTGCATTTACTACTATAGTCCCAGTACCTAGAACAGGCTGGCATAGACGATCCTTGATAAATTTTGGTGAATGAATGAATGAACTGTCTTCCAATGGCTTCTGTGATGCCATACTCTCCAGTTTGCTCCTCTCTCCTTGCTTGATCCTTCTCTGTCTCCCTGGTAGACCCATCTCCTTCATCCTGCCATGTGGGATGACTCCAAGCCTCCATTCTAGGCTCTTTTCTCATCTAGATTCTCTTTCCTTGGGAGATCTCATCCATTACCTTCAATTACCATCTGTGACGGATTGTATTGCCCAAGGATAGCCACATCTATATATTTATTCCATCCCACATACTCTTCTTACAATGTAACTGACACTCTTCCACCAAAAAGTGGGGTCTGAGTTCCCTCCTCTTGACTCTGGGTTGCAGCTTATGCCTTCCTTGGCCAATAAAGTATGGTGAAAGTGACACTATATGACTTCTGATGTTAGGTCATGTAAAGGATACAGTTTCCACCTGGCTCTCTCTCTTGGGATTTTTCCTTTGGGGACCAATCCATCCAATTGTGAGGAAGCCCAGGCCACATGGAGAGGCCACATGTGGGTGTTGCATCCAACAGCTAAGCAGTTAAGCTAAGGTCTCAGCCAACGGCCAACATAAACATCAGATAATTCCAGCTCCCAGCCATTGAGTCTTCCAGCTGAGACCTCAGACATTGTAGAGCAGAGTTAAGTCATCCCCTCTGTACCCTGTCCAAAGTCCCAACAGACCCAAACCATGAGAGATAATAAATGATTGCTGTTGTTCTAAGTCACTAAGCGTCGAGGTAATTTGTTACTTGGCAATAGACAGCCACTACCCTATCTGTATGCTGATATCTCCTACATTTATATTTCCACGCCAGTCTTCTCCTTTGATCTCTAGAGCCATATTCCAAATGCCTACTCATCGTCTCCACTTGGAGGTCTCAAAAGAACTGCCATCTCACCATGTCCAAAGCTAAACTCTAATTTTCCCACAAGTCTGCTCCTTTTCCAGTGTTTTCTTTCTCAGAAATGGCTCCACCTTCCTCCCATTTTCACAATCCAGAAACTTAGAACTCAGGCTTACTCATCTGTAACCCTTTCTTCTTTCCCCTGGTCCACAACAAATTCTGTCAGTTTTCTCTCTTAAGTATCTCTCTAATCTAAGAGCCTCTCTTCATTCTCACTACCAGCCTGGTTCAAACCACCATGGCTCCTCACAGGCCTCTAGCCCTGCCATTCCCCATCTTCCCAAATCTCACCTGATTCCCTCCAATGTGTTCTTCACACTGCCATCAACGTGATCTGTGTAGAACACTTGAATGACTTTTCCATGCTCTTAAGATCAAGATTAGAATCCTTAGCATGTGCTACAAGGCCATAGGAGATCCAGCCCTTGCCTAACTTCTCAAAATCTGGGCCACCCTCTGGATCTCTGCTCTGCACTCCACTGCCATTTGCCAATTCCTGGATTGAGCTGTGGTCCACCCTTCAGAGGGATGTGTACAAGTGCCCATCCTCCCAGGAAAATCTCCTCTGTTCCCCACCTTTTACCTAATTAATTTTTATTCATTCTTCAGATCTGACTCTCTTCCATCCTCCCTGTAAGATTTTGTCATATGCTGTCACAGCTCCAGGTACTTTTAAGCCACAGCATATCTCTGTCTATAATTGCATATCATCCATGAGACTGTTTGAATGATATCTCCCCTACAAGAGCAAAAGCTTCAGGCCGGCAGTAGCCATGTCTGTTTCACCCCTAGCACAGGGAGGAGGCTTTCTGTAATAGCTGTTGCTCATGAAATGAATGACTTAAGGAGCGCTGGATCCAAGTGGATAGGTGAGTGGCAAGCTCCAGTCTTGAGGGCCAGGAGCATATCTCTCAGTTTTATGAGCCCAGTAAGCCAGAGAGGTTTTGTTATGAACTACACAGTGCACTTTCTCCTCTCTGGAAGGCACATATTTTTCTAACAAAATATAAATTGCCTTCAGGTTTCAGGCCCCAGGGGGGTGGGGGAGATGAGGAATCACAATTAATTTAAAACCAGTCATGGGACTCCCCTTGCCCAGGACTGATTTAGGAGTCGGCACGTGATACAAGGCTTGTGACACAGGAAGGGAAGTTGAGCTTTAAAAAGGGACAGGAAGATGCTCTTGGGTTAAGATGTAGCATTGGAGTCATTGTAGTCTCTTGTGGCCCTGAGAGAACACAGGCCCCATAAATGGCAGAGGCAAAGCCTACGGATGGAGAGAACCTAGCTCTTCAATTAGCAAACAGAATAACCAACCATAGAACTGCTTGTGGTACGGGACAATAAATTGTTCCTTATTGGTTTAAGCCAGAGTTTGTCAACAACATCACTACTGACATCTTGGACTACATAATCCTTCATTGTGGGCTACATAATCTTTTATCGTGGGTAGCCACCCTATACATCATAGGATATTGAGCAGCATCCCTGGCCTCTAACCACTAGATAATAATAGTAGAGATCCCCCATCCCAATTGTGAAAACCAAAAATGTCTCCAAATATTGCCAAATGTCCCCTACGGGGATCAGATCATCCCCCATTGAGAACCACTAGTGTAAGCCAACCGAACTAAACTGTTTGCTACTTGTTGTCAAAAGCATCTTAAACAAACAAACAAAAAAAAGCATCCGCTGAACTTTGTTTACTCAAAACAGACTAATCTGGGTTTTTTTAAACATCTTTATTGGAGTCTAATTGCTTTACAATGGTGTGTTAGTTTCTGCTTTATAACAAAGTGTATCAGTTATACATATATATATGTTCCCATATCTCCTCCCTCTTGTGTCTCCCTCCCTCCCACCCTCCCTATCCCGCCCCTCTAGGTGGTCACAAAGCACCGAGCTGATCTCCCTGTGCCATGCGGCTGCTTCCCACTAGCTACTGATTTTACGTTTGGTAGTGTATATATGTCCATGCCACTCTCTCACGGGAATAAAGGCACAGACCTACTAGAGAATGGACTTGAGGATATGGGGAGGGGGAAGGGTGAGCTGGGACAAAGTGACTAATCTGTTTTTATCTTTGCCCACCCACATCGTCGTCCAGCGCCAGACCTGCTCACAGATCCATTAACGTGATTACACTGTCCCACCAGTCACCTTCCATTCTAGCCTTCCTTACCTGGGCTTCACCGGAACTCTCGAAACTGACTCGCTGTTGCAGCCACATCCCCAGACATCTCTCCTTTGCCATCTCCTGACACATGCTGATGGGGATGCTCTCAGTTACAAGCTGTGGCTCTGACGCAGACCTCTGCCCCCTCTCCACACGTCAGGTGAGGTCGCTGAAAGCTTCCTTCCGACCTCCCCCTACCGAGACTCTTTCCGCGTGCCCCCATTCCTACCTCATTCATCTTATGAACCTATCCCTCCCTCCACTATTCAACACATAGTTTGCACACTTAGTAGGAGCTACAACAGACACCGGTTAGCAAATGGATAAGATGCGGAACTTGTCCTTAAAGAGCGTACAGCCTGGCTAAGAAGACAGTTTGCTAAGCCAATGAGAAGTGCTACTAATGTTGAAAGTATCTGACCTATTATGAAATAATGTATTTTCACACGCTGAGGAGCTCTCACATTTAACTAGGTATTCAAGAGGTTGCTAATGACAAACTTCATCTATACATGAAGCAGACCTGGCAGGACCACATCTGCCAGTGCGGTTAGTCCATTTCCAGTAACTCGATGAACTTGGGGGCAATAAGAAGGCCTACATTTCAACGTATTCTGTTAAGTCGGATTTTTTCTTCCCCTCCGGACTGTTCTCCAACTGGTCTGAATTAGTGAGGTCCAACTGTTTCTATTTAAAGAAAAAGGCAACAAAATCTTCAGGGTGTGCCTCCAAAAATCATGCCAGAAGACACACACACACACACACACACACACACACACACACACACACACCGCCACCACAGCCACCAACTCCATCATTCACACACTCTGCCCTAGGGACTGGGATGCACACTGACATACACTGTCAGGCAGTTGAGGAAAAAACAGAAGTTGGGCATCAGCTCAAACAGCTTGAAGCTAAAGAGATGGAAGGACGGCAGCGGGAGGGGCAGAGCAAGAGGGGGTTTGGTGAAGAAACGGTTCCAAGCACAACAGCAAAGGTCTCGCCTGAAGATTCTGGATTTCCTCTTTGGTTCTTTCAAAGAATAAGTCTCTGGTTCTATTTGGCTGGGGGACCAGCACTTGTGGGGTGTGGCCTTGGGCTCTCTCTTCCCCTTCACAGTAACTCTATTGTTCAGAAACTGCGGCCAATTTATGGAAAGAGGTGGAATGTTTATGTAACTGACTCTGCTTTAGACAAGACGTTTGAAAGGGGAAAAAAATGACAGATGGAAGGAGGCCAGTCCAAACAGGGTTTTTCTTCCTTTCTGGACACAGATGTTGGAAAATGGAGGAGAGGGAAGGAGGGAGGGAGAGAAGAAAGTCAGGGACTGAGAAGGAATGCCAAAGTCCAAGCTGGCCGGAGACGGCCAGAGTCTGTCTCTGTGGACAGGGGCAGAGCCTTGGGAGCAGAACCTCCATTTTTGGAAGCTGCTGTTTTAATTAAATAGGTCAAGCCAGTCAGAGCAGCTCCGGTGTGGGGTCTGGATCTCATTAGCCTAAAATGGGTGGGGCAGGGCTGGCCGTGAGGGAGTGGATCCCCTGATGTGTACTTGAGGGGCGGGGGCCAGGGATGAGGGAACTTCTTTACTGCTTCCCCCAAAGCTAGGCCCCCGGCAGCTGGGGCTGCCAGGAGGGCCAGACCACAGATGGAGAATGCGCTTCATTAAGCAAGGAGTCCACTCTGCAGCCTGGAGGCCCAGGCAGACTGGAAAAATCAGAATTGCTCTGAGGGGGAGCAACAGGGACAAATCTCACCCCTTCACTCAGCCCAAGTGGGTGAGGAGTTAGGAGAATGCGCCTCACGCCTGTAACTTCCCTTGAACCTTGGGAGCTAAGTTCGGACACAGAAGGCAAAGACAGTACCAGGATGAGTTGAAATATTTGTCTTCCAGATTACAGGATTCCCGTCTTTGGGAGCCCCCATCTGATAGAAGAGACAGTTCTCTGCCCTTAGAGAACCCCAGTTTCATGGGGGAAATCCAATTCCTGCATTTAGGGATCCCCGATAGACATCTCCTGACCCTGGGTTCTCCAGTCTGATAGGGAAGGCAGGACTGTAGTAGATGAAACAGGTACGAAACTCATACCAAATTAGCATGAAAACAGGCTCCACTGAATTTCATGCAAAGTGAGGACATAGCTCACCAAAGAATTATATTTACAGTGGGATGGGTTAGGGATGTTTCCAATAAAAGGGCAGTTTTGAGCAGCTGGATGGCCATGGCTTGGCAAGGACAATAGGACAACAGGCTGAGTATGAGAGTCTATGAGCTGCACATTCTTAGCTCTTAGAGAGCAGGAGTTAGAAGCCCACACCCCCAGAGGTCTCAGCTTGACTAATCCAGGGTGGTGAGGCAGGGCCTGGATCTCCAACATCTGACAGTAGGAGCATAAAGACGAATTGACGGACTGCTAAGTTTTCCCCAAGGGATTCAAACCCAGCCACTGGGATTGCTGGGTCAGGCTGCAATGATATCTCTGCCAGCACATCCAAGAGGCCAAAGACCTGTCAGGTGTCCCCCAAGAATAAAACGACCATACCATTTCTCATCAAAATGGGGACATTTGGGAGAGGGAAAGGGATGTTATTAATAATTATGCCGGCCCACAAGCATAAACCAGGACTGTTCCAGATAAACCTGGACATTTTGCTATCCTCCCTTCCTAAAATCTTTCAGGGCCTAGGTGTGTGTGCAGCTGAGGTTTTAGGCAACCAGAAAATTAGCTTCAAATATCTCCCTCAGCATCTCAATTCTATTTGAAGATTTTAGGAGAAATATGATTACTATGCTAAATAAAACATATATATATACACATATATATATACATATAGAGTACGTGTGTGTGTGTGTACTTATGAGTAGTATATGTGTGTGCTGTGGTAGACATATATACATACCTATGTCTATATAGGTAGATAGATTGAGATATATTCACATATAATACAGAATTTTCATGAATTTTCAAAAAATATTTAAATTAAAATGAGAGACCTCAAAAAACTTAATTCTTGTAGCAAACCTCTTGGGACTATGTCCCCAGCATCCCAAGGGGCACTATCATAGATATATGTTATTTGTGGTTGCTCAAATCTTTTAGACACCCTCTTGATATTTTAATAGTTCTTCAGAGCATACATCCTACTTTCCCAAGAAAAGTAACACAAAATGAAACTGCCCAGGTTTTCCAGTTTCCCTTGCTGTGAGGGGGCAGGTAAGGGCTTTAAGTTCTACCCATCAGATGCACTTTTGACTGAGAACAGAGTTACCTAAAGACAGGGATGTAGCAGGGGTCATACTTTTTTGCTGGCATCAGATTGCAGCAGGCACAGTATGGGTCGGAGCTAGCAGCTTCCTGCTCCTGACAGAGGCAGCAGCTCCCGTGGCAGCCAGGTCTGCAGTGTGGCTCTGGGAGTTGTCCTAGAAATTCAGCTGGAGTCTATTTTTTCAGTCCTCCCAATATCCTTAAAAAATCTCATTATACTTAACCAGATGGAGGAGATTCTCGCTTTTTTGTTTTGTTTTGTTTTACAAAGAAGGACTCCGATAATACAGATGATTCAGGGGCAAAGTTTGAGGAGAATTTTGCTACACAGTGCAAGGGAAGGGGCTCATCCCAGGGGAAATTTAGTCCCAGGGAATGAAGTGGGACTCTAAAACAAACCTATCTCATTTATCGAGTGCCCAGCCCTGGCCTCTTCAACCGGGGTCCACATCCACTTGCTTCCCTCTGTTCTTCCCTCCACTGTCCTGCATCTCTGGAGTTCCATTGTGTTTCCTACCTTTGTATCCTCACACTGATCCTCAGAAGTAAGGAAGGAGTCAGGGGATACCTCTCTCTATGGTTCAGGAAGGGAAAATGAGGTCCAGAGAGGGCAGAGTCGTGGCCATGGTTGTGCAGTGGCAAAGTGTAGAGCTGAGACGGCACATCCATTCTTAGTCTCTATCTTGCTTCCGAAGCCGTGATTCCCTGGATCCATGAGCAGCTAGCTCAGGCCCCTGCAGACCTCATTAGCTTGGTGAACAGTGAAAGGAGCAGCCTGACTCAGATGTCCCACCTCTGCCCTGAGGCCAAGTAATGCTGTGTACATCACTAGCCCTCTTTGAGCTTCAGTTTCCTTATCTGTTCAATGAAGGCATTGGAACAGCTCTCTAATTCTTAACCTTTTGGATGTCATAGACTTTGTTAAAAATCTGATCCTCTTTCTTCTTGTCTCTACTCCCCACCCCTAAAAATGGACATATAATATGTTCTCTAAAATTTCAAGGGGGTTGTAGACCATTTGAAGTCCAGGTTTTCAGTGAGGGGATTCAAAGTTTTAACAAGACTCCCCCAAAAAACTAAACCCCCCCAATTTTAAGAACTTTGCTCTCAGGTCTCTGTGGGCAATGATTTTGGAGAATTGGATGCTGGAAAGGCCTGTCTGCCTGTTTATCTTGGTGCTGCCCCTTGAAGGAGTCTTTTGCTTCATTGAGCCACACAGTTTTCTCACCTGTAAAACAAAGATAATAATACCGGCCCTGGCAACGTTATAGGATTGTTAGGAGAATTATACCACAATCGAGGTAAAAGGTTTTATAAGCCAAAAAGTATTTTATAATATGAGAGCTCAATTAGCCGGCTTACTTTTTCCTTTTCTAACATCTGGGGGCTGGTGGTGACATCCAGCCAGAGCTCACCAAATTCCTGGTATGAGAACTGAACCCCACTTGTGTTCTCTCACTGACAGATGGTCCTCTCCCCACTCCCAGGGCCTCACTGAGGCTGCACCACGTTCCACAGTCCAGGCCTGTGAACATCATTTCCATCAAAGCTCTCTGCTCCTTGTAACCCCCGTCTCCCTCTACTCAACATACTGATGGTGGGGACAGTCACGTGGTCACCCACCCACTTCTATTCCACAAGGTGGCAACGAGCAGTCCGGGAGGAAGGATGGACTTAATGGGTACAGTGCCATCTGTCCCAGTCCTGTGGTCCTCTCCATCACACTCCCATTTCTCATGTCTAAATTTGGGGGTCAACATATGAACCCAGGACTCATTACCCCGGGATACTCTCAGACTGGAGAGATGCAGAGACAGGCAGGGGCACCCTGATTAGAGGCTGGGACACACACTCACACACCCAGTCACACTCACCCGGGGTGGGCTGTGTCTGTCACAGGCTTGACCTGGCCTGCATGGCACCAAGGCACGACATCAAAGGAGGGGCGTGGTGGACTTGGCAGTTCCCCGGGCATGTGGCTCACCTTCCTGCCAGTATTTTCCCCGACAAGACTTTACTTGCCGCCTCTCTGGTAGCACAGAGGATTAAAGACTGCTCTGCTTCTAACAGAGGCCTTTGCCAGCCTGGGAACACTGCTGTCTGCAGCCCCTTCCCACCCCCTCCTGGGGAGTGGGGATGATGTGAGGAGAGAATGGACCAGAGCCAGGCCAGCCCAAGATGTTAACCCCCTGGTGCTGGAAGTTTTCATTGGAAATCACTGGGAGAGGCAGAGCTTTTGATGCCTTTCTCTGGTCCCATGGCCTTGAACTAGAGGGCTGGGCCTGAGGGTCTCCAAGAAGCATGAACATGGTGCCCGGACAGCAGGGAGGAGAAGGGATGTGATTGTGAGCCAGGTGGGAGCTTCATGTCTCCCTGTACAAGGGATCATGGGGATCCAGGCTTAGACCCACAGCCAGGCCTTGGCCCAAAGGGTCCAGAACTACACTGTCTGGTATGGTAGCCCCTAGACACATCTGGCTATTGAGTACTTGAAATGTATCTTGTCCTAAGTGGTATGTGTTGTATAAAATACACACCAGACTTCAAAGACTTAATATACAACAAAAAAGAATATGAAATATCTCATTCATTATTTTTATATGGATTACACGTTGAAGTGATAATGTTTTGTACATTTTGGGTTAAATAAACTATATTATTAAAATTAATGTCACTCGTTTCTTTGAAATTAAAAGATGTGGCTACTAGAAAATTTAAAATCACATACCTGGTTTGCACTATATTTCTACTGAACAGTACTGGTCCTGCAAAAGTGAAGCAAAGAGCCCATCCAGGGTGGTCAGCTTTGGAGAGAGGACCAGCAAGGAAGGGCCTGCTACGCCCTCCTCACAGGCCTCACTATGAAGTTCATCTGGGGTTAGGAGCCTCTGCAGAGCTTATCTGAGAATGGGCCAGACCTGGAACTAAAACCAGAACTCCTGGCGCCCATTCCTATGCTGGATTCCCTCAAGACAAGCCCCCATCATTCCCTTACTCTCAGGGCTGGGTTGAGGAACTTGTGGCTTGCAGTGGAGGGGATGGAGGAGATGCCCCCTGGGATGTTGCGGCCTCTGTCTAGGGGAACATACCTGCTGGACCCACTGAGGTTTCAGGGACCAAGGGAGGAGGTAGTGGTGGGGATGGTACCCATTTCTTCCTGTGGGGAGGGCTTGTCACAGCCTCTGAGCTCAGAGAAGAGAGAGACCCCTTCCAACACAGGGCATGTTCTATTATTTATTAACCCCGAGGAGGGCTGCCCACACCGGCCTTCCAGCTGGTTAATTGGATTTCATGACAACTTTTTTAAAGGGAATTTTCTGAGGAGCAGTGTTGTGTCCTGCCCCAGGGGTCCTGTGAGGTTTCCTCTATCTCCTTGAAAACACAGCCGCTGCTGTATAACACGGAGCTTTAATCATATATGTCAGGCTAGTCCCAGCCCCATCGGAAGCTGTGGTGAGGCTCACACAGCCCTTGATGCTCAGGGTTGGGAAATGAGTCCCTTTCTTGGCTGAGATGAAGAAAATATACACTGTGTCTGATATGTGGGGGACTGCTGGTTAATTTGTGTGCCACTTCTGTTTTGATTACAGCCCCTGGTAGGTGAAAGCGTGCTGCTTATCAGAATCAGAATGCCATATGTTTGCATTTCCTTCTGATGAGAAGACTCTAATAAACATAAGGTCTTGTGATAATAGTTATTATCAAGGCAGAGGCCCTATTTAAACAATTACTTGGAGAATAGGCAGCTAAACACTAGTGCCTTGTGATCTGTTCATTGTCCTTCCTCTGTGGTCAGTTCTGCCATGGTTAAGACTTCATCTAAAGGATGCTCAGGGGTGAACAGCAGGGAAGGCTCCTGCTCATTCACGGCCACTCACTGTCTCATGGCCTAAGCGACAGATAAGGAGAGGTGCAAGGTCTGCTATGCAAAATCCTCAGATGTCCCAAGCTATGTTTTCAAGCACAGGCAAGAATGCTCAGTGTTATGGTAGGATTTACTGGAGAGCTCTTTTTAACTGTTAGATCCCTGCCAGAATGTGTTCATTTACAGGAAGGGTTGCTGTCTTTCTTCTGCTGAGTTCTGACAGTAGACGCTTGTAGTAAGTATGTGCCCATAAACCACTGCCCTGTGGTCCCCAGAGAAGAGTCCTATCCCAGGGTTTTGGAGAAACCCTGGAGAGAAGAGATGAAGGGGAGGCACTGAGGCACTGAAACCCCTAGAGATGCGTCTAGCAGGAGTTCAGGTAGCCAGGGAATCCCTTTGACTGTGGGCTCTCTCTTCTTGGTGTACTTGTTCATACCCCCTGAATGGTGCGCCACATCAACAATGACAATGAGCACAGAGCTATTAGCATCATATGCCTGCACTGCGTAAAATGACTTACATGCATTATCTATTTACACATCCTAATAACTTAGTGATGTAGGTATTAACATTAGCCTCACTTACTCATGAGGAAACCAGAGCTCAGGGAAGTCAAGCCATTTACTAGACATGAGATATTTAGAGCAAGGATGTGCCCATAAATCACTTCACAAATTTATGGAAAGCCAAGATTGTAACTAAGGTCTCTGATGCAAAACCCATGTTTAATTCCGACTTTATAATTATATATATATATATATATATATATATATATATATATATATATAAAGATTCTAGCTGAAAAGCATTATAGATGGGGGGGGATATTACATTTTATAAGTCATGGACCAGCCTATAATAGCTTGGGAAGGGTTCGTACAAAATGTGGACCTTGGCTGCAAGCTAGGAAGGGTGCTCTCGCTAGAGACCAATCAGCCGGCATCTTGATCTTGGACTTCCCAGGCTTCGGAACTTCCCAACTGGCCCAGAAAGCTGTTTTCTTGGTTTTCCGCCAGCTCATCAGCCACAGGATCCAATCCGTTGCCAGCACAGGCTGTTACAACTCCAACCTGCGTCCAGAGATGGGCTTTGGACTGTGCAGGCATAAAGGATAATAGTTTAAAAAAACAAATATACCAGAGGGCAGACAGCAGAAGCAAGAAGAACTACAATCCTGCAGCCTGTGGAACAAAAACCACATTCACAGAATGAAAGATGAAAAGGCAGAGGGCTATGTACCAGATGAGGAGCAAGATAAAACCCCAGAAAAATAACTAAATGAAGTGGAGATAGGCTAACTTCCAGAAAAAGAATTCCGAATAATGATAGTGAAGATGATCCAGGACCTCGGAAAAAGAATGGAGGCAAAGATAGAGACAATGTAAGAAATGTTTAACAAAGACCTAGAAGAATTAAATAACAAACAAACAGAGATGAACAATACAATAACTCAAATGAAAACTACACTAGAAGGAATCAATAGCAGAATAACTGAGGCAGAAGAACGGATACGTGACCTGGAAGACATAATGGTGGAATTCACAGCTGCGGAACAGAATAAAGAATAAAGAATGAAAAGAAATGAAGACAGCCTAAGAGACCTCTGGGACAACATTAAATGCAACAACATTTGCATTATAGGGGTCCCAGAAGGAGAAGAGAGAGAGAAAAGACCAGAGAAAATATTTGAAGAGATTATAGTCGAAAACTTCCCTAACATGGGAAAGGAAATAGCCACCCAAGTCCAGGAAGCGCAGAGAGTCCCATACAGGATAAACCCAAGGAGAAACACGCTGAGACACATAGTAACCAAACTGACAAAATTTAAAGACAAAGAAAAATTATTGAAAGCAGCAAGGGAAAAATGACAAATAACATACAAGGGAACTATGATAAGGTTAATAGCTGATTTCTCAGCAGAAACTCTACAGGCCAGAAAGGAGTGGCATGATCTACTTAAAGTGATGAAAGGGAAGAACCTACAACCAAGATTACTCTACCACGCAAGGATCTCATTCAGATTCAATGGAGAAATCAAAAGCTTTACAGACAAGCAAAAGCCAAGCTAAATCAGCACCACCAAACCAGCTCTACAACAAATGTTAAAGGAACTTCTCTAAGTGGTAAACACAAGAGAAGAAAAGGACCTACAAAAACAAACCCAAAACAATTAAGAAAATGGTCATAGGAACATACATATCGATAATTACCTTAAACGTGAACGGATTAAATGCTCCAACCAAAAGACACAGGCTTGCTGAATGGATACAAAAATAAGACCCATATATATCCTGTCTACAAGTGTCCCACTTCAGACCTAGGGACACATACAGACTGAAAGTGAGGGGATGAAACAAGATATTCCATGCAAATGGAAATCAAAAGAAAGCTGGAATAGCAATACTCGTATCAGATAAAACAGACTTTAAAATAAAGAATGTTACAAGAGAGAAGGAAGGACACTACAGAATGATCAAGGGATCAATCCAAGAAGAAGATATAACAATTATAAATATATATGCACCCAACATAGGAGCACCTCAATACATCAGGCAACTGCCAACAGCTATAAGAGAGGAAATTGACAGTAACACAATAATAGTGGGGGACTTTAACACCTCACTTACACCAATGGACAGATCATCCAAAATGAAAATTAATAAGGAAACAGAAGTTTTAAATGACACAATAGACCAGATAGATTTAATTGATATTTATAGGACATTCCATCCAAAACAGCAGATTACACTTTCTTCTCAAGTGTGCACAAAACATTCTCCAGGATAGATCACATCTTGGGTCACAAATCAAGCCACAGTAAATTTAAGAGAATTGAAACTACATCAAGCATCTTTTCTGACCACAATACTATGAGGTTAGAAATGAATTACAGGGGAAAAAAACATAAAAAAGACAAAACACATGGAGGCTAAACAATACATTACTAAATAACCAAGAGATCACTGAAGACATCAAAGAGGAAATCAAAAAATACCTAGAGACAAATGACAATGAAAACACGATGATCCAAAACCTATGGAATGCAGCAAAAGCAGTTCTAAGAGGGAAGTTTATAGCTATACAAGCCTACCTCAAGAAACAAGAAAAATCTCAAATAAACAATCTAACCTTACACCTAAAGGAACTAGAGAAAGAAGAACAAACAAAACCTAAAGTCAGCAGGAGGAAAAAAATCATAAAGATCAGGGCAGAAATAAATGAAACAGAAACAAACAAAACAAGAGCAAAGGTCAATAAAACTAAAAGCTGGTTCTTTGAGAAGATAAACAAAATTGATAAACCATTAGCCAGACTCATCAAGAAAAAGAGGGAGAGGACTCAAATCAATAAAATTAGAAATGAAAAAGGAGAAGTTACAACAGGCACTGCAGAAATACAAAGCAACCTAAGAGACTACTACAAGCAACTCTATGTCAATAAAATGGACAACCTGGGAGAAATGGACAAATTTTTAGAAAGGTATAACCTTCCAGGACTGAACCAGGAAGAAATAGAAAATATGAACAGACCAATCACAAGTAATGAAATTGAAACTGTGATTAAAAATCTTCCAACAAACAAAAGTCCAGGACCAGATGGCTTCACAGGTGAATTCTATCAAACATTCAGAGAACAGCTAACTCCCATCCTTCTCAAACTCTTCCAAAAGACTGCAGAGGAAGGAACACTCCCAAACTCATTCTGTGAGGCCACTATCACTCTGATACCAAAACCAGACAAAGATACTACAAACAAAGAAAATTACAGACTAATATCACTGATGAATGTAGACACAAAAATCCTCAACAAAATACTAGCAAAGAGAATCCAACAACACATTAAAAGGATCATGCACCATGATCAAGTGGGATATATCCCAGGGATGCAAGGATTCTTCAATATACGTAAATCAATCAATGTGATACACCATATTAACAAATTGAAGAATAAAAACCATATGATCCCCTCAATAGATGCAGAAAAAGCTTTTGATAAAATTCAACACCCATTTATGATTAAAAAAACCTCCCAAAAGTAGACATAGAGGGAACTTACCTCAACGTAATAAAGGCCATATAGGACAAACCCACAGCAAACATCATTCTCAATGGTGAAAAACTGAAAGCATTTCCTCCAAGATCAAGAAAAAGACAAGGATGGCCACTCTCACTACTATCATTCAACAGAGTTTTGGAAGTCCTAGCCACAGCAATCAGAGAAGAAGAAGAAATAAAAGGAGTGCAAATTGGAAAAGAAGAAGTAAAACCGTCACTGTTTGCAGATGCCATGATACTATACATATACAGTCCTAAAGATGCCACCAGAAAACTACTAGAGCTAATCAATGAATTTGGTAAAGTTGCAGGATACAAAATTAATGCACAGAAATCTCTTGCATTCCTATACACTAATGATGAAAAATCTGAAAGAGAAATTAAGGAAACACTCCCATTTATCACTGCAACAAAAAGAATAAAATACCTAGGAATAAACCTACATAGGGAGACAAAAGACTTTTATGCAGAAAACTACAAGACACTGACGAAAGAAATTAAAGATGATACCAACAGATGGAGAGATATACCATGTTCTTGGATTGGAAGAATCAATATTGTGAAAATGACTCTACTACCCAAAGCAATCTACAGATTCAATGCAATCCCCATCAAATTACCAATGGCATTTTTTACGGAACTAGAACAAAAAATCTTAAAATTTGTGTGGAGACACAAAAGACACTGAATAGCAAAAGCAGTCTTGAGGGAAAAAAACGGAGCTGGAGGAATCAGACTCCCTGACTTCAGACTATACTACAAAGCTATAGTAATCAAGACAATATGGTACTGGCACAAAAACAGAAACACAGACCAATGGAACAAGATAGAAAGCCCAAAGATAAGTCCACGCACCAATGGTCAACTAATCTATGGCAAAGGAGGCAAGGATATACAGTGGAGAAAAGACACTCTCTTCAATAAGTGGTGCTGGAGAAACTGGACAGCTACATGTAAAAGAATGAAATTAGAACACTCCCTAACACCATACACAAAAATAAACTCAACATGGATTCAAGACCTAAATGTAAGACTGGACACTATAAAACTCTTAGAGGAAAACATAGGAAGAACACGCTTTGACATAAATCATGGCAAGATCTTTTTTGATCCACCTCCTAGAGTAATGGAAATAAAAACAAAAATAAACAAATGGGACCTAATGAAACTTCAAAGCTTTTGCACAGCAAAGGAAACCATAAACAAGACCAAAAGACAACCCTCAGAATGGGAGAAAATATTTGCAAACGAATCAAGGGACAAAGGATTAATCTCCAAAATAGATAAACAGCTCATGCAGCTCAATAGTAAAAAAACAAACAACCCAATCCAAAAATGGGCAGAAGACCTAAATAGATATATCTCCAAAGAAGACATATAGATGGCCAAGAGGCACATGAAAAGTTGCTCAACATCACTAATTATTAGAGAAATGCAAATCATAACTACAATAATGAGGTATAACCTCATACCAGTTAGAATGGGCATCATCAGAAAATTTAGAAACAACAAATGCTGGAGAGGGTGTGGAGAAAAGGGACCCCTCTTGCACTGTTGGTGAGAATGTAAATTGATACAGCCCCTGTGGAGAACAGTATGGAGGTTCCTTAAAAAACTAAAAATAGAATTACCATATGATCCAGCAATCCCACTACTGGGCATATACCCAGAGAAAACCAGAATTCAAAAGGACACATGCACCCCAATGTTCATTGCAGCACTATTTACAATAGCCGGGTCATGGAAGCAACCCAAATGCCCATCAACAGACGAATGGATAAAGAAGGTGTGGTACATATATACAATGGAATATTACTCAGCCTTAAAAAGGAACGAAATTGGGTCATTTGTTGAGACGTGGATGGATCTAGAGACTGTCATACAGAGTGAAGTAAGTCAGAAAGAGAAAAACAAATATCGTATATTAACACATATATTTGGAACCTAGAAAAATGGTACAGATGAACCAGTTTGTGGGGCAGAAATTGAGACACAGATGTAGGGAACAAACGTATGGACACCAAAGGGGGAAAGCAGTTGGGGGGGGATGGTGGTGTGCTGAACTGGGTGATTGGGATTGACATGTATACACTGATGTGTATAAAGTTGATGACTAATCAGGACCTGTTGTATAAAAAATAAAATAATATAAAATTTAAAAAAGATGACCTTGAATTGGCCTTGAGGGAAAGTTACTCTTTGCATAAGTGAGGACAGGGCAAGGTTATCCGAGGCTAAGGGTGAAGCAGGGGTGAGGGCTGGGCGACGGGAAGGAGCGGATCAGCAGGAGAGGATACTGAGAAGACAACAGTGGCTGGAGCAGACGCTTCCCTGCAGAGAGCAGGAGGTGGGGTTGGGCAAACAGACTGGGCTGAAGTCTGCAGGGCACTGAGAGGCCTGAGAGGTGAAGGAAACTGCTAGCCTGGTGATTTTGGACAATCAGCCATAGAATGGATGGGGAAGGAAGGAATGCCTGGAGACAGATGGGGAGCTTTTGAGAAGAGGTGAGGTCTGGGGTAAATCAGGGCTGTAATGGTAGTTCATTTCCAATTTAAAGATAATTAGAGGGAGAAAACTGGCCCATTATGGGACAGAGGGAGACGGTCAGGGGACTCTGAGGCTCCAGTTGGAGAAATGTGGACAGAGGATCCCTCCCCACAGCTGTCCCCCAGCACAATATGAGGCCACCCAAATCTGGGGTCTTCTGTGCATCCACCCGACACTCCTGTCCTGCAGGCCTGGCTTGGAGCTAGCATCTCCCTTCCCAGCTCCTCCCTGCCCCCGCTGAGACATTCCCCATTTCTCCAGCCTCTTGTTTCTCTAATTTTATGATTGTATGAAAATAAGGCTCCCAAATTGCCTTTAATTAGCTTTAATAAGACAGCTTTTTTCTAATTAAAATGATTATTAAGAAACCATGTATTGAGAATGAACGCAGTTGTTAGAACGTAGGAGAATTCTGAACTCTTAATAACAGCAGCCACCACCATCCCCTTTAGACCATCAGTTCGCCTGCCGCACTCCTTAACTCAGATGGGGTGGCACTCAGGCTAGAGGCCCAGGGTTTCAACCCTCTTCCTCTCCAGGACACCTCCAAGAGCAGCTGCTGCCTGCATTCCTAGTGCCGCTCCTTTCCTCGGCACTGGGGTTCTTACTATAGACTATGGCCCTGGTAAGTAAGCACCGGGGTTTGCCTATCGAAGAGTCTGTGCAGCTGAGCAAAGCTGGGCAGGCAGACAGAGGGCGGCGAAACTTGGAGATTTACTTCATCTCCCAGGGGCCTTGGTCTCTCAGACGGTGAGAAGCCTGAGTGGGCCCCGGTGGCCTGAGAGGGAGGCCTTTTCGGCTCTAGATCTTGGCGATGCTAAGGCGCCCGAAAACAGGCTGCGCTTGTGGAAATGCACACCTCCGGGTAGTGCGGAAGCTTGGGACTGGCAGAGCCCCGCAGCTCGTTCAGTTCGCCTCCCCTCCCTCTCCGGGAGGGCTGTGCAGGCAGCCGAGGCCAGGGACTCCTGTCACGGAACGCGTGAGGAGCCTCAAAGGCGCCCGGCGCCCGCAAGGAAGAAGCGGGCGCGGTGCAGCGAGGCGAGACCCAGGCGCTGGGCCCGAGGCGCGGAGGTGTAGCTCCCTGGTCCCCCGGTCCCCGGCTGCAGCGCTGTCTCCCTCCAGCCCCCGCCCCTCCGCCCCTGGCTGCGCAGTTGCCGACAGCTCCCGGATGGCGGCCAATGCCTTGTGCCGTCATTTTCCCTTCCCGTAGGGAGGGGGCTGGGGGCCGGAGTCTGCGGGGGGCTGTACCGAGAGCCGGGCAGAGCGGGGAAGGGGCGATCAGGTCGAAGGTGGCGCAGAAATCGGGGCTTGAGGAGAGGCCCTGGGCATTTTCTAGGGACGTCGTCTGGCCTGTGTCTGCCTTCTCGGGCCATGGGTCCTTGCAGGGACCTGGTCAGCTTGAGGTCTGCTGCGCATTAAACAGCGGTGTTTGTTTTTGTTGTTGTTTAATGTCACAGTGGAAAGAACGTGGGCTTCGAGTCCCACAGCCCTGGGCTCCAATTCGGTCGGCCGAATTACTGCTTTGTGACCTTTTGTGACACTTAACGGAGCCTTAGTTTCCCTACAGTTTTCTTCTCACGGGCAGCTCTAAGGATTATATGCAAACACTGAGATGAAGTTGCCCAGTCGGAAGCTTGAGACCCAAGCGCTAGTGCGGGAGGAACGTGCACTTGACCTCAGCCAGTGAAGGCGAAGACAAAGATTCGAGGCCCTAAACGCAGGGCTCGGAGGTCCTTGCTTCCTCGGTCGCTGGCTGGCGGGCGGGTCAGCCAGTCCTCACCTGTTCTCACCCCAGGGGCGGGTCGGAATCCGCGAGGGCGGATTAGGAGACATCGCGCTGGAGACCCCCGCAGGGGCCTGTTATTCGCGAGTTGGGGGCCGGGGGCTTTGTAAAAGCTCCCCAGGGGGTTCCACGGGGCCGCCAGAGTTAAGAACCGGTGATTCCCTTCCTCTCCAGGGAAGGAATAAATAAAGAGGCCTAGGTTGGGAGGGAGCGAAGGGAGCTAGTGGGTCCCCTCCAGTCTGCAGGTGGCCTCTTCACATGCCCACAGTCACATGCACGCCCATGCACACACTCACGCACAGTCAGAGGGACCCACAGCATCCCGACACAGGCGCGCGCGCGCGCGCACACACACACACACGCCCACTCACGTTGTCACGGGCACTCACACCCACACGCACTGATTTCTCCCGGCGAGCTCGGCGGCCGGGACGCTGACCGGCCTCGCGCTGGCGCGGTCGTCTGCAATGGGGTCCCGCCCTGCAGCTCCGAGGGTCTCCGGCCCCGCGGCCCGGGCTGCGCTGCTGATGACAGCGCGGCTTCTCCGAGCCCGGGGCTCTCCGCAGAGCCCCAGCCGGGCCGCGCGGCGCTCGCTCCGGCTCTTTGTTATGCTAATTCCCCTTCCCAGCTGGTGCCAGCTGCCTGCACAATGAGCGCCCCGAGCCCTCGCCAGTCCTCGCCAGCCAGGGAGTGGGGGCGGGGTGTGGGGTTGCTCTGCGACCTGCGCTCTGGATCCCAGCTTGGCCCAGCCTGGCGGGATGGTGAGCTGCTCCCCTCGAACGCAGCTTCCCCCCGTCCTCCCCTCCCCCACGCTAGCAGGGCCTCGCCCCTCGGGGCCTGCAGGGCATCCACTGATTCATTCCAGTCACCCCGGCTGCCTGTCTTCCAGGTGCCAGGGCTTGATGAAAAGTAAAAGGCTCCTCGGCGGCTCGAGAGCAGTGCGGATGAAAGAGAAGCAGCCGCCTCCCAGACCACACAGCTAATCCTCCCATAAACCTCGAGCAAATAAGGGGAGAGGAAGGACAGGCCAGATACAGATGTGGAGTGCAGCCTCCGGGGGTCCCCAAATTAAAACTCGTGCAGGGGAAGCACTTGGACCACCACCAAATGACACTAATTGGGTTACGGGACCATAATCTTGGCTCATATGAAAAAAAAAAGTTACAGTCACAGCTTCAAGGACTGTCTTCACAAAAAGAAGGGGGAAAGTCCGCTATTTCGTTACTCATAAACATGAGAGAGAAGAGGGTTCTCGGATCTCCTGCCTGCGTAGGACAGGCAGGCTGGCTGCTTGAAGGGGAGGACAATCTTGTGTCAGGAGGAGCGGCGCTGCGCCCGGCTGGCTCCGAATGTGTGGAGCTAATGGGCTAATGGATGGGGGGAGCCCTCTCCGGGGAGGGGGAGGGTAACTGTACTGAGACACCGCGGGGGAGCGTGGCCTATCCGGAGGAATGTATTTCAGCCAATTGGTTAGCAGCCATATGCAGAATACAATCATCTGGACGAAAACTCAGAGATTTATTCTTTAAGAAACATCCAGAAGCAGCATCTCGGTTTCACTGGGGGGAAAATAATAAAGGCATACTGGGGAAGTAAAGGAAGGAGTGACACGTGTAGAAAATTCAAGTGAAAATCTTCAGAAAGATTTTCGGTTGTTTGAATCACAAATGTCAGGGCCAGAAGAGACCAAGGCCCTTTGAGTGGAGCCTCATCATTTAACAGATGGGAAATTAAGACTCAGAGAAATTAAGGGCTTGTTGATGGTTAGACAGCTAGTGAGTGGTACAGCCAGGCAAGAACCTGCCTCCTAACTCCTAATCTAGAGCTCTCAACACACTTGGTTATATTTCTATGGTTAAGAAACAGAAGTCATTTGATCAGAAACCAGTGCAATAGACTATAGGTAAAAAGTTAGAAATTTTTAGAATGAGTTAAACCGTGTCTGCTCTATAATGAGCATAAGGATTGGAAATCAATCAATTCTTGCAAACTCCACCCCAGGGTTCTTCCTAACATTTATCTATTCATTCATCCATTGCAACACCCAGATAGACAGATGGCCCCAGGATTTCTTTATGGGTCCTTTCCGTGCAGACTAATACCTTTTCCAGAGATATCCCCCCCCCACACACACCCGCCAATGCCTCATGTCCCTTGCACATTAAGTCGTCTTGGCTAAAACCAGCTAGGTTAAGGCTAGACTGGTTAAGAATTCCAACTGAGCATGCTTACTGGTTGGAATACTACCCACTGGAAAATAAAAAATCTACTCCAAGGGACTTCCCTGGTGCGCAGTGGTTAACAATCCGCCTGGACTTCCCTGGTGGCACAGTGGTTAAGAATCCGCCTGCCAATTCAGGGACCACGGGTTCGGAGCCCTGGTCTGGGAAGATCCCACATGCCGCGGAGCAACTAAGGCCCTGTGCCACAACTACAGAGCCTGCGCTCTAGAGCCCACGAACCACAACTACTGAGCCTGCATGCCACACCTACGGAAGCCCACGCGCCTAGAGCTGGTGCTCCACAACAAAGAGAAGCCACCACAATGAGAAGACAGCACACCGCAACGAGGAGTAGCCCCCGCTCTCCGCAGCTAGAGAAATCACGCGCGCAGCAAGGAAGACCCAATACAGCCAAATAAATAAATTTATTAAAAAAAAAAAATCTCCTCCAGCTGCTGAGTTTCCAAGTAAGGGGAGAACAAGAGTCTGGAGATGGCCAGCCTGGATCTCCCTGGGCAGGTTGAGGTGTCCCCCCCACCCCATGCCCATCTCAGCTGTTCTGCTAGCTCTAATGGCAACTACTGGTGTCACTTATGAGATCCTAGAGCTCAGCTGGGTAGGAGGAGAACCTGTCCCAGAGAAGTTCTGGAACCATCACGGTGCAACACTGCATTTTCTCTCACTCTGGCACCAATCTCTCACTCTCAAACTATATGGTTCAGTTTTGTCTTCATTTCAGTCCTAGCAATCAGCAAGCATCACTACAGGTGATGTACCTCAGCTTATGGAACAATATATACTCTTGGAACATCGAGAGAGACAGAAATGTAATTTTAAAAATGAAATCCTACTTTGAAGACATCAATTGGGCTCTGAGTTTAAAGGCAACATAGAAAGAAATGAGGTCTTGAAGTAGGGGCAACCACTCCCTAGTTGAGCTGTTTCTAAACTTAGATCTTGTAAGTGGAAACTGTATCGAAGTTATTTTATAACTACTTTGAGGCCATGTCCTCAAAGTTATAATTATACAGAAAATTCTGTTTTGGCCTCCATTATCAGATATAGGGACATAAGGAATAATGCTTGGTCTGTATTTATTTACTCCATATTGTATTTTTTTCTGAGGAAAAACTAGGTCTAAGAGAATCATTCAATATAGTAATTGGATAAACTTGAACTTTGGCAAATCCTAGGGGTGAATCAGAGGTCAGTGGTTTTTAATCTTTTCATTTGTAAAGGACACCTCTTACGCCTTTCAGGTAGCCAATGTTCTGAAAGATACTATCCTCAAAATAAATTTATTTATTGGGAAAAATGCCTTCATTTTCCCAGAGTTTCTTCTCAGTTTGTGCTGTGTTAACCCAGAGCTGATTTAATTCCAGCCAAGGGTAAAGAAATCTGACAATTTCCTGCACAACTGCTTTCAGGAAATTTTATGATTTCCAATAAGCTTTTGAAATATTAAACATATCTCAGGAAAACCAATGACTACTTTCATAGTTGTCTAAGGGTCCTGGGTCCCCAGGTTTGACACCATCCCCCTATTTAATTTCAAACTTGCTGTACAAAACCCAGGAGGCCGAATAATTTCCCCAAAGAGGATCTGGTACTGTCAGCTCCAGCTTTCAGGGGGTCCAGGGACATTAGTGGAGAAGTCATGGAGGCTCACTGCTATTTCACACCCATAATGTGTGCCCAGGCAAGATCAAGCCACTTCCCCAATATTAAAGTCTTTAATCATGACAAACTGACAAGGTGGGTATGGCATGCCACCCCATTTTACAGACAAGGAAACTGAGGTGCTAGGAAGTGAAGTGGCTTGCTGGCCAAGGCCAAGTTTGCACATCTACACTGGCAGAGCTGGAATTTGCATCCAGGCAGTTTGACTCCAAGTCCCGCACTCTTAACCCTCTGCTGTATTCCAGTTTCACGAGAAACCCGCAACCATTGTGCCTGAACTGAATAGGAGATATGACCTAATGCCTATACTTAGTCACAAAGACAGTTTGGTTGGTTTATTGAAAAGCACAGCATCTAAGGACTTGAAGAACAACGAGAACCCCTCCCAGCTCCCAGAAAGGACAGACAAGCCATTTCTCTCTTCCTAAAAAAAATCAAGGAAATCCTTTAGTACCTGAAATGGTTTTTCTTGTCTTCATAAAGAGGTTTGACCAAAAAATTGCCTTCTTTCCTTTTTAATCTTTAGACTTCTCCGTAAAGAAAGTGAACACACTCCTCAGTGCACGTGGAGTGCTGGATTTCCCAGACTTCTTCCCCTCCACTCCATCAGAGATCAACTCCCCAAACTTTTGCTGAAATCCCTTGCCTTGAAGGCTGTCATTCTCCATCTTTTCCTTATTATGCACACAGGGGGTGTGTGAGTTTGAGGATGGTATAGATGCCTGAGCACTGTGCCAGATGTTTCAGAGAGATCTGCTCACTTCTTAATTGACAGAATACAAGGGATACGTCACATCTGAGCTTAGCTCATTGCAGTTGCCTCAGGAGACATCTGCAGAAAAGCACCGTGTCTAGAAGTATCCGGGTTGGGTTCATGTGTGAGCTGACCAATCAGGTGGGGTGGTGGAGGATCACACACCTGATGCCTGGACTCAGCTGCTCCCATGGAATGACGTGATTGGAGGCAACTCCTGCTGAAACCCATCCCCCCCTCCCCAAAGTTCTGCTATTTACCCACTGTCTTGGGATCTCAGCAGGAAGCAAGATCGCAACTTACGTCTCTGCAGTTCTTTTCTGGGTGTGTTCTCCCCCCAAGATATGGCATTTTATAAGATTTTATAATGTTAAATGAAAGGAACAGTTCCATTGACTGGGGTTGAGAAATACGGGAAATTTCATGAGAAACGACTAATTCATCTCCAAACATTCCATCAGTTTCATTGTGGTCAAAAGCAGGTGTTTCCAGGCTGTGAATAAGTAGTTTGCATTTTAAAAATTAACAAATTGGACCAACACCAAGGGAAAAAAATACAGCAATAGACAGCCCACCAGAGAATTGTTTACCAGAGAAGATGAAGCTCATGGTGATGGTTTGCAAACACCACCAGACTAGCTTGTGTAAATTCCCTTCGTTTAGTCATCGTTCTTCAGCCTGTCACGGATACTGAAGGGAAATGCAGAAACAGGAAATTACAGACTATTTTAAACAGCATGTTTTATTAAACTCACTTGCTGATGCACTTTATGGCAGGATGTGAGATTCAAGTGTTCATAACTTACATCTTTGCAAGTGCTTTTCCTAAGTGAGTTCTCCCAGCTAAAATATGGCAAGTACACAGGGCTGGAAATAATCTCTAAACTAGTAACTGAGTTACTCCAGGTCATGTAGCCACATCACATAAAATGGAGAAGTTTTAGCCAAGTGAAGAGAATCTACCTTGCTTATTCACTATACTATAACTAAGAAAGCACTGGAGGCATCGTGCAGTTAACTTAAAAGATCCTTAATGCATTTATTTTAAACCACAGAATCAAAGCACGACAATCTTAAAATGAAATCCTAGAAAACATAGATTGTCTCTTTTATTATTTAAATATTGATTTCATTCTTCTCTTCACAGGACATTTCTGTATCTAGTTTAAACCACCATTATTGATGCCATGTTGAATCCTTATTTTTGAATAAGGCCTAGTAAAACTGGCAGGAATGTGATTTCACTACAAATACAATGACTACAAATTTCAGGGACCGTCATAAAAGTGGATTTGAACAACTAATTATTTTCAAAAACGTTTTCTGCTCATACGTTGTTTGAGGGATATGAAAGCTTAGCTGCATTGCAAACAAATCCTCATATCCCTGTCTGATATTTATTGTGAGGCTGGCACCTCTTAACGCCCATGTCTTCTGCAAGTTGTTCTTGGCTCTCTTCTTGATACACAGAAAAGAAGTACTCAAGGGAAGCTGTAGCGCAAATTCACGTTTGGAGGGGTGGGTAGCCATGCTTCGATGGAGTTATAATCTATGAGCTCTAAAAGCAAATACCTTACATTCACTGGCTTCAGCATCTATTTAACAAAGTAGCAGGCAAAATGTTCAACATTTCCATTGTCTTAAAAGATCAGGCCGAAGATGCTTTACCCTAATTATTGATTGTTGTCAGATAGTCACTGCCACTAGGTTTAAGTTTTTCGTTAAAGTTTTCCTCCCAGGTCCCTGTCCCTACAATCCTGTGCCTAGGACACCTTCAAGGTGAACTCTAGAATAATAGGATTTTAAGAGTGGAAGCATATAATGATACCTTTGCCCTTTTAAAGGGCCTTTGCCAGGCTATCCTCTACAAATCACACACTTTAAGAGAGGAAGGACCAGAAACAGAGGTTAATGATTTGGTTACAGACATGCACCTAGATGCCTAGGGAAGTAGCAATTAAAGGCACATTTGGGGAGCTGGGCCATTTTCTTAAGTGAAGGTTTCCCCTCATTCAACTTTTAAAAGTCTGGATTTGGCCATATGAGCTTTTCCTTAAAGCAAAGAAAGCAGAGCGATAAGAAAAGGTGTTACTTCCAGCCGGAGAGACAGCAGTGTGCTGTGGAGGGCGGTCTTAGCTTTTCCCATCTCTGAGGATATAACTATAGAACCCAATCCATAGACTTAACTATGAAGGGGAGCCTTGACCACTCTGGAAGATCTAACTTAACATCTCTTGAGTAGAAATCACAAGGTAGGCACAGAGGAGGCCCTAACGCTTTCACACCAACACCAGAAACATTTTTGTTACTTGGATGGGTGTTTAGGGATTATTTTTTAGTAAAGAAAAAGTATGCTGGAAATGTCCTAGAAACAAAAACTTGATTACTAAATATTACACATTTTAATGCTGCTGGATTCAAAGGCACCCGTCATCCTGCAAAGAAGCGCTAGTGGGTTCTGTGGAAAATTAAAAAGCAAAAATATAAGTCCTTTCTTGCATATTTAAATCTCCATGATATATTACGCTCACAATAAGAATGCTACTTTTGGCAAATTAACTAGCTTCCAACTAGCTTGCCCCTTTTATCAAATGAAATATTAGCCTCTAAGAGTCACAACAATACAGAATTGCATGGAATACTACTGGCAATAACCTCTGTAGCTATTTTAACCGTTTACATATGGGCCATCTTTTGACAATTTGACATTTCATGAAGGAATCAGCTAGGATTCAGTATTTATGGCTTCACGTTATGCTATTTTTTTTCAGAAACTTTATAAAAATGAAAACCTTCAGATCCTTTACGATAAAACCTTATCGATCACAAACCACATCATTTACTGTGCTCTTGATCAACAGAAATCTAAACCTACAAACTAGGAGCATTCTGAAACACCTGTTAGATGGGCCTCTCAAAGTACACTTTAACTTTGAAAACGCCTGTGGGGCCACTGCCCATGACAGTTTCTAGACATTTTGAGTTTTTTAAAGGAGAAAGAGCAATGGAAAAGAGAAACATAGCCAACAGTCATTAAAATAAGAAAATCTGAATGAATTTTGATCATTTTAATAAATATATATCAAGAAAACTTCACTTTATTACAACAACACAATCATATACAAGCATCTATCATCTAAGTTTTCAACATCAAATGTTCATCAAATATTGAAAATAAAGGACAAAACATCACTAGACTATTCAGGCATAACACAAGAACAGGTTTTAAAAATTGGTCCTTGTGGACATTGTCCAAATGATGATCCTACTCATACACTGTATGAATGAGACCTATATTTAATATTAATAGCAATAATAAAAAAGCTTTATCTTGGAGAAACTGGGAGGACCTACTTATTTCCTCCGTTTGGCATTTGGTTCCTGTGAAGTAGTGTGTTAAGGAGGCCTAAGTCAGCCAGTAACCTTGGAAATGGGAATACAGTTTAGCAGGCGGAGTTGGCTGGTGTGGAAGGAAGGATGGTCAGAGGGGTACTCTGAACATCCTTGCCAATGCACAAAGGAAAGAAATGATTGAGAAAAATGTTGACCAAATACATAGGAGCTTTTGCCGACTGAGTCCCATTTCTCCAAAATAACTTTCCCCAAACTAAAATCTTTACATTCTTTAAGATAAAACCTTATTGGTCACCACATCATTTATCAACATTGTGCTTCGTAATCAACAGCAAAAGTCATATATAAAAAACCACATGCTTTTATAATCTAAACGAGTGAAATGATGCAAAACAGATTAAAGTATGATGCATGCCACTGGTTCATGAACTTCATTGGACAAGAAAACGAAACAAAACAACCCAAAACCCAGAAAACCCAAACCCCAGCAACAGACCGTTGCCATAGAAAAGCTCGAGCAGCCAGTGCTGGTTTCTAACAGCTCTGTCTATTGTTTCCTCCATCCCTTTCTAAAAATGCCAAATCCGAAAGCAATTGGGCATCAAAAACAAAGGAAGAATAGAGATGTTGAATCAAAAGTTGAACGCAATAGTTCGACATTAACGGTTTCCAAACAATATTGATCCACCCTGTGTTTTTTTTTTCCTGTTTGTTAAATCCCTGCTGTACTCTGATTTATCCTTAATTTTCACATTGGCAAAAATTAAGATAAAGTAAGGCACCACAGATCGCCCTGTATGATATATCTCTAAAAGCCTCATCACCCATCACAGGCAAGCAGGGATTAGCCTCTACTCATATTGTTGATTGCTGCCCCTAGACAGGTGTGCTTCGTTACGTCCTATTCCTGTTTTCATCTGTCACACAAGACTGTTGAATCCAAACACTTAACAGCACCAGGAAGCCATTTCACCTAGCTCCCTGTCTTCAGTCTTTTAGTCAGAAAAAAAATACTGTATCACAGAGAAGCAGCAGACATCCTTTGCTGGTTATATTGATTTGCTTACCAAATAACTACCTAATTAGGTGGCAAACAGGTGGAAGGTTCTTCGCTAGTGACAGGCTCCTGGAGGTCACGGAAATATCACAAGGGCACATTGTCCCCCATTCTAATCTACTGATCTTTTCTGTAAGAAAACTAAGATAAACTTTTAAGCGTCAACTGTGTTCTCGGTAACGTCACCACACTTATAAGTAGCTCGCCGATGCCTACTATACAGTTGTTTTATGCAATCTGCTCTCCAGGCATGAAAATGACATGGCATGTTCATGGCATAATTGTATCAGTTGTACAAAACTCTAAAATCCATTCAAAATACAATTTATGAGAGCTAACTGATCATGCTGTGCGTGCGTCAAAGGTTCGGGGAGAAGACGGCTCATATCTTACTTCCTTTGCTGCAGCACAGTTTGTTACTTGGTGAAGGCTCCTTTTTCCTTAAGGACTTTTTCCACGACTCACTTACATTGCTCTTTTCATTATATCCAGTCTCAAAATAATCATAAAATTGGCCTTTGCACTCAAAAGCAAGGTCATTTCCCACAGGTTCATGGCTTAGGGAGCCACCATCCCTGTTGGTATCATCATTTGCTTTCTCGTTTAATCTGGCCTTTTCCTGGACACCAAGTGACCTCACGTTAGTAACAAAGATTTCATTGGCAGGTATCTGGCCATCCCCCTTGTAAATAGGTGCACTGCCTACATCAAAATCCACCTGGTGGGAACAGCTCGGTAAAGGCAGAGGGGGAGAGGAAGAGGAAGATGAGGAGGAGGAAGAGGCAGTGGTGGAGGCATTTCCGACATTAGCATTGACAGAAAGGGGTAAATTTAGGTAGTGACCACCACATTCTTGGTACAAGCAGCAGGCATGAAACTTTTCACACTCCTCTTTGGCCATCCGAGGTCGTTTCCGGTAAGGACAGTCTTGAGCCATAAACCACTCCTGGGCAGAGGTGCCATTGAAAGAGCAGGCAGGAAAGCACCAGTTATTCTGCATGATAATTTCTCCATGGATCCTTTTCATCAAATTGTTTATAAGGACAGATCTTCGGAGGTACACTTCAGGATCATCGATAAACTTTAGCTTTTCTAAGGACATATAAAGGATGTGGGCTCGTTCCTCAAAGATTGAGATGGTCTAAAAATCAAAAAAGGAAGAGAAAGCTTAGGAAATGGTCTATATTAAAATATCATCACAGCACATTTCTCTTTTGGCAGTTTCTGAGTCTGGGAGTCTGGGATCTTGTTTCCCCAGGTTCATTTAGAGATGCTGTCCCAGGGGCTGCTAATGTCTCCCCTTCCCAGCAGACTCACTGGTGATGTCGAGCACTGGGGAATCCAGCCACAATGCAGAACTCGGCAGGGACAGGTCAGGATGTCTGCTCTTTAATGGCTCGGTGAGGGGGATGCCGAAATGCACAAAACTAATCTATGCTGTTAGAAGTCAGGAGAGGGGGTTCTTTGGAGGGCAGAGAGGTAGTGACTGAAAGGGGACACAGGAAATGTTCTGGGTTGCTGGTTATGTTGTTTCCTTATCTGGATGTTAGTTATACGACTATTTCACACTTTGTGAAATTCATCAAGCTGGACTCTTATGACACTTGGGTCTTTATGTGACACATATATATTATATGTCAATAAATGCTTTTTAGAGTATGCCAACATGCAGGTCATCATAAGTATACTTCAGACCCTGGCCCAGCCGTCAAGGGGCATGAGATCTGGCTGTCAGATCTCATGGCTCTCTCTGGCTGTTTTTCTGGGTTTCATTCTTGCAATTATCTTTGCTTGATAGAGGCACAAAAATAATGAATGAGGCTCAAACCCTAAAAGGAACTGTTGGTTGAAGGGCCAAAGTAGGCTTTTTCTGGTGTTGGGCAGGAGGAAAGATGCAGAGAGGGAATCAGACGACTCACTCCTGAGCTGTGTGATACCATCACTGTGTGATCATTGCTACAAACCCAGTGGCAATTTGGAAAACTGCTATAAGCCACAACACAGAAATCAAAAAGGACTTAAAATGCTTGTGTCCCGGGGACTAGCTCTTCCAGGTCATAAAAAAAAAAAAAGCCAACCTGAGGAGCTGTGAATTAAGCCAGCCCAAGCTGACCTAACGGAGGAACTACAAATGCAGGGGAAAGCCCAGCACCTGCCAGTGCATGCTGATGACTTTTTATGAGCAGAGTCAAAGCAACATCTAAAGGGTGGGAGTGGGGGAGAGGGAGTAACAAGTGAGGAAGATGATTCAAAAATTAAAATTCTTCTCTGAGTTTCAAAAAACTCTGGTCTGGGTTATCCTCTCCTCGATTAAACCAGCAGATTGTTTTTGAAGGAAGGTAGCCATAAGGAAAAGGAACTGGTATTTCAAAAGCTTAGATAGCCAGTTTCGTACTTCTGTGCACTTTCCCAATCCTGTTATTTTCTTCTTATACATGCAGAAAAGTTAGCTTTGGTCTTTTCCTGGGAATGAATTATATATTTTAACAAATGAAACATGTGTAATGAATGCACCATGAAGGACGTTTCTTACTTTCATGCACACGTTCAAAGGATGGTGAGTCCCCCGCTGAGAGGTGAGGAAAAGCCCTGGGTGACCACCCCCATGTAGGCACATACGTGTGGCATTGGCCATGGTAGCTGGAGCTCAGATACGGGGAACAGGTCAGGAAAGAACAGGTGCATTTCTGCACACGTGAAAGCACCAGTCACCATGACCCTTAATGCAACTTGAGAAAATGAAATCATTAGTAAAAAAGACATTCTTCAGATTATATAATTTTGTTATTTCTGGGCAGAGGAGCTCTTGCTGGCTCTTTCTTCAAATACTTGTGAAAAATAACACAGGACCCAAAAAAGTGACAACGATTAATATGGCTCTGCTGAGAAGTGGCTCATTTTCATTGCTTGGGTGGAACAATTTAATTTCTCAAAATGGATCAAGCAACTGTTACTAGGTATCTTAAACTCTTAATAAAAATAATGACTATTAAAAAAAACATACTTTATGGCTACAGCTGCTGAGTGGTGGGTGAAAATCCTCTTCTTCCACATACTTCCTCTTAAAGTATGTGATCTTGGATGTTGTTATAGGATTTGAAATTCCCCTGTAATGTGATCCTGTGGTAATAAATCAGATACGACAAATGACATGCGGTTTGCCAGAGGTTCTCCAAACAAAATACTTTCCTTGCCTTGCCTTTTAGAAGATAACTTGGCTACGTATTTGTCTGTACATGTGGTGATTAAAAATAAACATTAGTCTTAATAGTTGCTATCATACGGAATCCTGTGACCCAGGCTAGGCAAGGATTTCTAGACAATTATAGACGAAAATGACATATTTCAGCACTTACTAAATACTCAGAATCTTAACTCTATCACAGGCAAACAGCAACATTCATAAAGGGGAGTAGTGTAATAACTCTGAAATCATATTAGTATTTATTCCAATTATTTAATTAAACCCATGGTAATATAACACCACTGTTCAAATGTATATATCTTTAACTGTAAGCACTAATAACCAAATAACATTTAAATATTACTGGCTCTCAGTAAGTAAGCAAATTATTATCAGCACACTGGAGTCATAATATTCCTTCTTTTAAAATATAAAATTTAAAATTTTTAAATTTAAACTTAAAGGTAACAAAAGTCCTTTTTGCTCTCAAAAATGTAACATATCAACCATGAATAAAAATAGGGTCTAATTTTTAAAGAGCAAGCTTTTAATCCTTTTTAGCAAATCTGACTTCAACAAGTACTCATTTTACATTTTAGGTTTTTGGTTTTTTTCCAATCACTACTACTACACAAAAATCCAAAGGAACTCACCTTAAAGTATAAGAATAAAGAATCAGGGAGAGCATATTTTTTTCTGGGCTTAAAATTTTTTTTTTTCCTATAATACCAAAGCCAATTGCACGCTTAATAAAAAGAAGAGCCACATAGCTGCTGGCCCAAAGTGCAGATCCCTTTATGTCTCATGGGATAAAGATTTCATTGTCAAGCCCACCAGGGCTTGTGTAGCTCTCAGAGAACCATACAGTTCCAGAAGGTAGAAAACTGAAACTCAAACTGAAGTTTCAAGATCTGGTTTGGTTCTCTTAAAAATACAGATGCCTGACTTTTCCCCGAAGCAGCAGCACATGGAAACTCAGGTTTGAATGCAATTAACATCACTCCTGGTCCTTTCCCTGGAGCCTTGGGCTCACTTATGAGCGGTACGCAGGCAGCCTGGGACGTCCCTGGAGCACGAGCTCTCTCAGCTCAGAAGGGCACCCCAGACACCACCGTTGCCCATCAGTCTGGCCGCAGAGGGCAGCAGGGGAAGGTCAAGGGCAGTACCTGCCAGTGGGGGACCAGCTCCCCGGTCTCCCTGCAGAGGAGCCTGTGCTGGCCCTGGGGGGCTTGGGCCTCCGTAGCTGTCAGCCTCCCATAGTGTCTGGTACCCGGCAATTTCAGCAGCTCCTTCCGAGACAATGGGCTCGCAGAATCTATTCATGGACAGAACCAGAGTCATCTCTGACAGCCTCAGATCTGAAAAAAAAAGAAAACAGCCCTAATCAAGAGCAAGCCAGGGGATGGCCTTGGCTCCTTCTTCGTTTGCTTTGGGAAACTTTTACGTCTCAGTCCTCCCCTTTGCCCTGAAACATTTTATTATTTTTTCGAAGAAAACCTCAGCAAACTCTCTTGCTGCTATTAGCGCAGCCTCTGTGCTGAGCAATCTGCATTTCATGGGCGGATCTTTAAAAACCCCATTTCTTATTGTTCTCAGATTCCCCTCAGCCCTCTTCCAGACAGCTGCTTTGCCTCCTAAACACATTTTCCTCCTGACCTTCCCGCAGAAAATGTACCGCTAAGAGGCAAGGCCAAAACCCTTGCCGCTGTCTTTCTATTAATAAGGCAAAATCAATTTTCTAGTCAATCCCCTGAGAGTCTCCTTTGATGAAATCCGCTAATCAATCAAAAGAAAAGGAAGGAGGAGACAGAAATCTTCCCCGGAATCCCTACTGATGCTCTCAGGTTCAGTCTGTTCCGCTGCCCGCTGCCCCCTCTTCCTCTGTTTCTGCAGGGCCAGTTCCTCTACAGCATTCTGGGGCTCTCTCCACTTTCTTCTCCCAAAGCGAAGCAGACAGAGACACACTTGGTAGTTGTTTCCACCAGCCCTGATTGGCCTGAACTGGATCTGCCTCCAGTCAAAACACTGAGAGATGAAGACAGAAAATTGGCTCCAGTTTCCAGCCATGAGTTGCAGTCCCACAGGAGCCAAGCACAACATCAACGGAGCAGGAGGAATATTAAACAGGAGCCAGGGCTTCAGGGCCAGAGGCAGCGGACAACTCTACACCGCAAAGCCCAGAGGCAAGGCAGAAACTTTCCAAGAGGCAAAACACCACTGCGCTTCTGTCCAGTTCACGCCCTTCCCTAGGGTCTGCGGGGAAACTGGGAGGCTCTCTACTCTTGGGATGCGCCCTGGGCTCCTCAGCACCTTGGGTGGTGGGGGCCTTTCCCTGGGGGCTCAGTGTCTTCACCTGGTCCTAAGTAGGGCTCAAGGTGGTGTCCAGAGTGAGTGCAAAGGAGAAGAGTATCTAAAGCCAGAAGACCTCGGGGCCATAGATCAGTGGTGACTGCAGAGCGGCCTCAGTGCCTTATTATCCACCAATTCCTTTACGAGACCCAAACCTCCACTATCTCACTTTGCCGTTTAAAGAACTGTCACAAAGAGTGATGACAGGCCTGCTTTCTTGAAGATTGATTGTCTTTCAAATAGACGCTAAGGGTCTAGTTCTTGCTTTCTTCTCCAAATTATACAGCTTGTAATGTTTGGGGGAAAGAGTGAATGTACTATTGTCTCGTGGGAGACTATTATTACCTACATGTTATAACAAGGGTCCACTTCCAGGTAAAAGGAGGAAAGGCACAAGGGGAAGGGCTTCATTAAGTAACAATGGCCTTCTGGCTAACAGAGCAGCTCTTGGCAGCAATGACTCCATCACCCAGACTCCTCTCTGAGACCTGAAATTCTGTCCCAACCTCACTGAAGAAGTAAGTCAGGCCTTCTGACATACAGGGGAGGTGTCCAGGTCAGTGGCTGGAATTAGGACCCAGCTGATTTGGGCTGCTAAATTACCTACCCCCTTTCTTTTAAAATGCCCTCCAAAGAGGCAGCAGCAAGGACTTATTAGAAAACCTTATTTCAAGAGAATAAAAAAGGTTCAATTAATTCTCTAAAAAGAAATGGTCGGACATGCCATTTATTCTGTTCTTTGAGTCATCAATCAAGAAATTTAGACCACACTGATTTCACAAACTATCACCCCTCAAACTCGACATCCAAACCAAGTATTTATTTCCTGGAAGACTCTTATGAAATGGTCCAATTTCTTAACTTATCTAAGAGACAACTGTATCAGGAAGTGCTATTGCCAGGAGCACATGAATTATATAGCTTTTTCTCAGAGTCGGTAGCCCCTGTCTCATTGACTGCCACAGTATTTTCTCGTTTGAAATTTACACTCACTTTGTGCTAGATTCTGGGAATAAGATCCAAGCTTTTCGCCTACGTGGAAATTTTATTACATATAAACCAAAGCACGTTGACAAATCCATATTGCATAAGACAGAGAAGCATTTGCAGGCCCCTAGCAGCAATTACCTTTGTTTAAAAGGACATTATATGGGTCCTGTGCTATTTTATGTTAGTAAGAGTTTGTTTATATTTTAATGACTTATCCTTGTAGCTTTTTGGTTGTTAAGGATTTCAGCGTTTCTATTTGTTAGTATTGTTTCCCGCATGAAATTCTACTCATGCATTTGAACTTGAAACATGGCATAATAGTTTGTATCTTGGCTGTTTCTTTCCTTTTATGATATCTAGTTTCAGTAAGTTTTTCTTTTCTTGAATGGGAAACTTTTACACACAAAATCCTAAACTGGAGAGGTGAGTTCCAAGAGTGATTTATGTAAGTCCGAATAAAAAAATAAATGAGTTGGGATTATTTGGGAGCAGGGAGGAGATTTTGCAATTGAATCTTCCTAGTCTATCCAGAACTTACACTGGGATGTTAGGAAATTAAGAAGGCAAGTTTAACGTTCATGAAATACTGGAGTATGGGGCACGAAGCCATGATTCTTTTTATTTGTATTATATGTACAGATCCAAACTGTCATTTTTTCTCAGTACAATGAGATTTACATTATAATTCTGCTACTGAGTTCAGAAGTTGAAATTCACAAATTTGTGTGCTGTTAATACTAGACTCACAAAGATGTACATATAGAGTAAATTTTGTTTTTTTTTTAACATCATTGGTGAGTGAATTCAAAAGAACGGTGTTAAAGTGTGTTTTGTCTACACAAGTGTTTAAAAAAAATAAAAACTAGAAAGGTCCTAACCTTTTATCCTCAGGCTCCTGCATGTCTGTTTCGTCAGCCAAGGGAATGTAGCAGAATGACACCTCAAGCATTCCCAGAAGGCCAAGGGCTAAAGTGTCAAGTTTTTCCAGCAAATGTTCACAGTAAAGTTACCAGGCATTTCTATACAACTTGGTTTTTCCAGATGAGTTGGGCTTCTTCTTTCCTTGGAGCCATGATGATGCTAATAGAAGTAGCACACATAACAGGGTAGCTGCAGATTCAGTGATGCCTTCCATCCAACAGGCGATCCTGGTCACTCTTTGCCAACCCCTCCCCTTCATCCATCATTAGAAAACATTTTATTAAGAGCATTATAGAAGTTAGAGGTCTGATTCCAATACTGAAATGCAAGAAAGTAAAGGGCTGGTATTTTCGATACACCTTTGACACTGCCGGTCTTAGCTGTCCTGCCCAGGTGTAATCAAGTCCTTGACCTGACACTGTTCCTAACAAGACCTCAACAGCTTGTCCAGCTCGTGGTAGTGGTGGGGGTGGAAGGGGCTGGGTGGGTGGAGTGAAATCCTTCAACCCTTCTAAATAGAGAGATACTACTTTTCTACGAGTCCCAGCAGTACACCTGTCTGCCCTGGGAAATACATTTCCTCAGCTGCAGCTCTGAAAGGCCAAAATCTTTAGGTCGGGTTCTGGGGCTGGAATGCGGCTGCTGAGCAGGAGGGAGACGAGGGGGTGCCCGGGTGCCCGAGCCCGGGAGCCAGGTCTCCCCATCCCAGGCCTAAGACTGGGGTCCGAGGTCTAGAGACCCACCCCCTGCAGGCGGGCAGCAGATACCACGTCCGAGTTCCCACACTGACACACCCTCGCGTGTCGGTGCCGCAGCCCAAGCCCCTCTCCGGGGAAGCGGGCAGAGCCCTGCAGGCCGCTGACCGAAGGAGAAAGTAAACAACATCCCAAGTGTCTGGGAACAAAGGCAAGTTGTCTTTCCACGGTGCTGGAGCCGTGCGCCTCTCCTGAAGAATAAGAGCTATGATTATTCTTCCTTTTCTTCTTCTTCTTTTTTTTTTTTTTAAACCAAGTTTCCTTCTAAGGGCAATAAACACCAAAGGTAGGATTCCAAGGAAATGACTCACGGCGGTTGGCAGGGCTCTAGAGAGGCTGGCCCCGGCCCGCGCTCCAGCCCGCAGCAGATGCCTGCCCGGCCCTCCCCCCTTCGCCGGCCAAACCCACTCGGAGCCCGCGCCTGCGGGATCGCCCTGCGCATCCGTTGGAGCCGGGCGGCCAGGACTCTGCCCGTGCCTCCCGCAGGCGCCCGCCGTGTCCGCGCCACCCTCGGCCGCGGAGCCGCCTCTCCCCCCGCCTCTGCGGTCCCGGCCGGGCACTCCGGAAAGTTGCTAGGGCAGTGGAGGCGGGAGGGGAGGCAGGGAGGAGAGAGGCGGAGGCGTGGACCAGGCGGGCAGCAGCCGAGCCCGCCGGGGAGGTGAGCTGAGGACAGAGGAGCCGCCGCCGCCCGCAGCGCGGCTCGGCTGCCTGGGAGGAGAGTGCGGGGGCGGAGGTGGCGGGGGGGACAGAAGGTGTCAGCTCCTGCAGCTATTCCTTTTTCTTGCAAACGCGCGCTCCTGACATCCACCATCCCTCCCTCCCCACCTGCCAAGCGCCGCGGCGTCCAGACCTGGTGGCATCCCTCCTACTGACCCCCGTCCCCCAGGACAAGGGAACAGGCGGCCACCGAGGACCCTGGGGTCTCACTAGAGCTGTGGTCCCCACCCGCCCCTAGACTCGCCTCGGTGCGCGCGGGCTGCAGCGCGAGCAGCCCTAGAGGCGGCGGTGGTTCCCGCCCGGGTAAAGGCTCCGCGGCGCTCGCCAGCGCCGGGAAAAAAGCCCGCGCCGCCTCCGCGCCCAGCAGCGCCCCGGCGCCCCAGCCGCCCCGGGTCCCGCTTCGGCCGGTGCGCGTCCACTCGGTAACCCCGGAGCAGCCCCGGGGCCGGAAGGGCGCGCGGGAGCCAGTCAGCCCCAGAAGACGCCCGAGGGGACCGGCTGTCGCGCTCCACCCGGCCCGGCCTCTCCGTCCCCGCCGCCCGCGCCCAGCCCGGCTCTTACCGCGGGGTCAGCCGGAAGGCGGCGGCCGCGGCTCTCGAGCTGCTCCTGGCCCTCTCCGGGCTCGGCGCCAGCCCGGCCGCCGGTACACACTCGCGCGGGTCCCGGCCCAGCGGCCCGGTCGGCGGTGGCCGCTGGAGCGCGGCGGGCGAGGGTCCCGGCAGGTCCCGCCGCCGCGACTGGGGTGCTGCGCCGCCGTCGCTGCAGACGGTTATGGTAATGAGCGGCTCTGTCTAGCGAGGAGCGTGTGAAACCCGTCAATCCTGTTTGCCATTTCCCCGTGGATTTCCGAGGAGAGGTTCTGCAGGATGCCCCCAGGGTGAGAAAAGGAACATGACAAGCGCGCCCGCTCTCCTTCCCTCCCTCCCTCTGCTCCCGCCGCCGCCGCCGCCGCCGCCGCCGCCGCTCTTCAGGCAGCACACGGGGCGCCTTCCCCTCACCCCAGCCCGCCCCCTGCCTTCTTCCCTCCTTCCCGCCCTCCCTCCTTCTCTCCTCCCCTCCACTCCCCTCCCCTCCCGGTGCCCGGGGACACGCGGGCCCAGCTCCAGCCCGCAGCCCAGACCCCACGCGCTCCCGGGCTCCCGCCCCAGCCCTGGGGGCTCGGCTCCAGCCGAATAATGTATTCACTCTGAAACCTTCTGAGATGTCTTCTCTTTTTTTATTTGGTTTACTTTTTTGTTGTGCGTGCGTGTGATTTAAAAGAGAAAGAAAGAAAGAAATCTGTGCCTTTCCCACCCTTTGCAAAAGACTTTCTTCTCCTTTGCCACAGCAAACGGAGATGAGAAACAGATGTCTTTGCAGGACCAAGCAGTTATTCTCCCCTCGCCACCCGCCCCCGCCCCTCTGGAGCTGTATATGTATAAAAAAGCAACCTTGGTCAGACTGCAACTTGAATTGGTAACTCCTTCTGGGTGGGGAGCCTCAAGGGAAAGCCTCCAGGAAATAAAAAAGTAATAAAGGAGGCTGTCCTTGGTCAAAAGAATTTAATTTAAGCCCCAGAATCACATTATTTTGCAAATAGTAATTTCCCCCTATATTGGACTCAACTGGAGTTTGTGTTTTGAAACATTAATTCATAACTTCTGTCTAGGGACCCCTCCATAGTCGAGATGGGTCATTTCAGGCGTAATGAACAAAGAGGCTTGGAAGGCATAGACCTAATAAAATGGGGGGGGGGAAGGCACCTGCACAAAAGTGTTACAAAGACTGTAATGTTTGTTTACTGCTACTATGCCAGATGTGCTAAATATAACACTTCTTTAAAACAGAGATCCTCCGACTGTGAAAAACCAAACCTCTTGCTGCCTGGCTCCCTAGGAATCAAGAGGAGGCACAGACTGAAAATCAGGGAGAAAAGGAACAAGATCAAGGATGAGGACTAGCATCTGCAAATTGAACCCTATCTAATTTGCATGTTTATTTCTTAGAATTGTAATTAAATTTGTGTAATAAATGTTTTCCATTTCATTTGTACGCTTAAAATTTGGGTGACTGACATGCAGTTAAGTGAATTTCTTTTTTTTAAAGCAAATGTAGTTTATTCAATAAGGCAGCAAACAAATATTAAACATAATTAGAACTAATCTGCTTTGAAGGTATTTTTGCTGAACTTTGTACATTAAAGACTCTCAGAGGTTTTAAGGGTATTAGGAAGCTGAGAGAAGGCAATTATGCTGAAAACAGACTAACTCAACAGACTTCCAGGAGCACTATTTCATTTTTTCCAAAAGGCATTTCAGGGTTGCATGCCTAGGATTGGGAATTGGGCATCCATCTTGGCTTTATTCTGAACCAGATTAAATTGCATTGGCTCATGCACGATATATAGGCCATTATGATGATAATTTAAGAATTGTAAAGATTCTACCCAGGTTATGGATAGAATGTAATTTTCATTTAGGTGGGGCGAGGAAAGGCACAAGGGCATTTAAAGCAGTGCAAGTACTTGAAAATCTAAGTGTCTAAAACTGGTTAGTGCCTAACTCAAATAAAGAACTAAATGTGAGGGCTTGGAGGCATGGCTTATTATTGTTTTTATCTGCCTGTATTAAAGTTTTATAGCATTTAAAGGACTATGGGGAAATCCCCACATACCCTTAGCTGTGTCAAAATACATAAAACCAAAAGGAGCAAATTAAGCATAAAATTGAGAAAAACATGAGACTTAAGTATCAGCATGGGTTGCATTGGCATCTTTGGAGCCTTGGCTCTGAGAAATGAGCCTTCTGGGAAACTGGCATTGCCCTTGGGTGGGGAGGACTCTTGGCTTTAATGTTATGAGAAAATGACATCATAACAGAAGTATGAAATCATTCTACTTCACAGCACCCTTGTGGTTCTGAGTAAGAACTTGACCCTGTCCTGTTCAGATATGTTAGGTTAGCATGTTTTACCGAAAGCTTTCCCTGGCCTACTTTTAATCTCAAGCTTAATGTTTGCAGAAATTCAGGGCCCGACTGTTGACAACATGAACTAATGTCTACAGGCAGAGGAGGCAGTCAAATGTCCGTGGAATGAGAAACATCATTTAAAAATTTCAAGTGAGTAAGTGGTGGCTATGGCACAAGGAAAGGACTCACTCACTATACATCAATAATGAAATATTTGGAATGAATGAATGTAATTTATGAGCTGCAATATTCAACCTGAGAGCTCTGACGTCATCATTCCTGGATGTGTGTGCGTGTGTGTTTGAAGTTCCAAGACAAAAGTTTGATTATGAAACTTAAAATATCTTGAGCTGCAAATTCACTGAAGACCATGATTGTTTTTCTTCAGTGAACAAAGAGAGTGCCAGACTTAAAACTGCTGAAACCCATTTCTCAAAACCTTGTTATCATTTGAAAGGGGGATTTCTCAAGTAAAATTTGACGTATTCAGATTACTGTGGACACAGTGCCCATTTGGGTTATAAAAAGTCGGAATTACTGGCATTTTTTAAAAAGTGCAACCTTTTTTAACAACAAAAAGAGATATCTAATATTAAATCTCTCCAATTCCTCTTCTCTTATTCTCAAACCTTCTCTAATCAGGCTTTCTTATCCCATCACTCCATTGAAACTGTTATTGTCAATGACACCAGTGACCTCTGGGTTGCTAAATCCAAAGGGGTTTTCTTGGTTCTCATCTTTCTTGACCTGTAAGCAGCATTTGACCAGGATGATCACTCTCTCTTCCTTGAAAACTTATATCCTGTTTCCAGGACAACATACACACCTGGTTTGCCTCCCACCCTACTGGTTCTTCCTTCTCAGTCTCCTTTACTGATTCTCTGTGACCTCTGAAAGCTATAGTGCCTCAAGCCCAGTCATTGAACCTTGTCTCTTCCTTTTAACCACTCTCTTGTGGAAATCACTCAGTCTCATAGCTTCAAATACTGTGTATATTCTGATGACTCCCAAATTTAGATCTCCAGTCGAGATTTTTCTCTTGATCTCCAGACTCCACTTAGATGCTTAATAGACATCAGAGGATTTACAGATCAAATTCCGGATTGTCTCTGTTCCCCCTTCCTTAATATTCTCCACTCCAGTTAATAAACCACACTATAGCTTTGGAGTCACCCTTGACTCTTTTTTTCCTTTACACCCTACATCTAATACATCCAAAAATCCTTAAGGCTCTACCTTTAACGTTTTTCTAGACTCTGATCACTTCTCATTATCTCTGCTGCCACCACCCTGGTCCAAGTCACCATCATCACTCTTGCCCGGGATATTGCAGTAGCCTCCTCCTTGCTTCAGTCTCTGGTCCTTTCTACATTCAGTCTCAACCCAATAGCCAATGATGTCAGTTTTTGCTCAGACTCTTCCTAACGCTCTCCATTTCACTCAGTGTAAAAACCACATCCTTACAATGGCCTACAGAGGCTGCAAGTCTCCCTTTACTTCTCTGACCTCACTCTGTCTCCAGCTACTTTGGCTCCAGTGTGTCAGGCCTGTGCTTACCTCCAGTTCTTTCTGTTCCTCCAGTATGTCGGGCCTGTGCTTACTTCAGGACATTTGCAGTGGCTATTCCCTCTGTCTGAATGCTCTTTCCCCAGATAGATGCACAGATCAACGCTCCACCTCTTCCAAGTCTTTGCTCACATACCACCTTCCTAACAAAGCCTGACCACTCCGCTCAAAATTCTAACACTTAATCTCCATATCTTATTTTATTTTTATCCAGAGGATTTATCACCTTCTAGTAAGTTCTATATTTTATATATTTATTCTATTTATCACTTATTCCTTCTCACTAAAAAGGTCCTTGAGGGCAGGGATTTTTGTCTTTTTTATTCACCCCTATATCTCCAGCACCTAACACAGTGCTTGGCATACTGAAAGCGCTCAATAATTATGTACTGATTAACTGAGCAATTAACGGACAGTTTCACATATGTACAGAAACCCAAACAAGGCTAAAATAGAGCTACTTTAGTCTAGTGTATGTAGTGTGGTGAAACACGCAGTTCATTTAATCACCTACTCATTTGCCTGTTCCAGAATTCTCTGACCCAGTGCTCTTATCTGCCCTGCAGCATTCCAGGACCTGAAGACACTCCCAAGATCCCCAAGCACCCAAACTGTTTCATGCTGTCCTGCCTTCACTGAAAGTCCCCAGTACCATGTTTTCATCCAGGTGGGTGCTCGTGCTCTGGACCAGCCCTCCTTTCCGCCAACGCAGATTTCCATCCATTGCCAAGATGCTTGTCCTAAGCCATAGTCTTCAGGTTACAAAGTATGTAAAGTTGCTCTCCAGAACCCTGTAAAGTCACTTCTTGGCAAAGCCACCCTTTCAGAAGCCAGGAACTCCTCTACTGTCTTTTTCATCCTCCATCAAAACTTGCTAAGAAACCTTCAATAATTATGTGCATTTTATATGCGAGCATTGAGCTAGGAACTGCAGGTGAGGTAGAAATGAATAAGACACTGTTCCTAGACTTAGGGAGTTGTCAGTATAGTGAATAGCATAAGACAGGCATAAAAATAATGATACTATTTAGTAATTCAGGGAGTAGTAGCTGCCATGGGAGTTCAATGGTGGGACAGATCACATCCAGCAGTGGGGAACTCCAGAAGGACTTATTGAAGAAAGCAAAATTTGAAGTTGACCTTGAAGGATAGGCTCTTAATGGGTGGAAATGGAAAATGGATGAAAGTATTTCAAGTGGAGGAAACCATTTGAGGCACATAGGTTGGAAAGCTAAAGCCATCTTCAGACAACAGTGAGTATTCCAGTTTTACTAGAGGGGTTAAAAAAAAGCATGTGAAAGTGGAAGGTAGATGAGGCCATAAGTTAATAAACATTGAAAACCAAGATGAGTTTGATTTTAATTTAATGGGCAATGGGGAGGAATAAAGGGTTTTGAATTGGAGAATGACACAATCAAAGCCCAGCTTTAGGAAGAGTAGTGTACAGTGCAGAGTGGTGTTTCAGCAGCCCAGGTGAAGGGAAATGGGGGTCTGTGTTACAGTGGGGGTCCCTGGAGATGAGGAAGCAGACAGGTACGAGATGTTGCAGTGTTGGAATCTTTAGGATATTATCATTGATTGGTTGTGGGGAAGGGACGAGTGAAAGATGACTCTGAGGTTTCTGCTTGAGTTACCGTGTGGTTAAGTGAACCCACAACAAATGAGAAGAGGCAAGTTTGAAGGGAATAGAATGTGTTGCCTCTGCTTATGTCGCGTATGAGATGTTCGCGGAACAGACAGATGGAGATGTCCAACAGACAGACATCTGACTATTCTGGTCTAGCTGAGGATAGAATTTGAGAGCAAATTATAAAAATTTAGGATGATTTCAATAACTATGGAGGTGGAAGTCTTAGGACATGATGAGGTAATTGAAGACATTACAGAGAGTTTAAGAGTGAAAGGCTTGGGTCAGCACCTTAAAGAATCTGATAATATTCAGAGGTTAAAATAATGTTTTGGCCTAATGTGTGACCTCTTTCAGGGTTATTTGTATTTAATGGCGGACTAAGACCCTTTTGGCTTAAATTTAAAAGAAGAAATTTGGGATGGGTTGGTGGATGGGGGGTAGCAGCATTCTTTCCTGACTATCCTGACATCACAACACAGAAGTGGTTACATGCTGCGCTTCCTCGTGTGACTGAGTCTACTGATTTGCCATCACAGGTGGAAAGGGATTTGATATTTCATCAAAGAATCTTGAGAAAATCCCTGAAAAGATGTAAATCATTGATAACAAGCTTGGAGTGTTTTCTCTCAGGGGTATTTGTATTTTAATAGGAGTCTCCTAAATACCACACAAATTTTAATCAAAGTAATTAATAATGACATGATTTCAGATATAACACAAGCCAATAAATATTATTTCTGAATGGAAATCACACAACGTATATGATCCCTTGTTCAGCGTACTCTTTGGGGGCACCTATATTAGTGACTAGGTAGGAATGGTTTACAGTAAGTGTACCAATTATTTGTAAAGAGATGTTCTTCCAACATACTTGGTAATTTTTGCCATTTAAAAATTTCTATTAAAACACTTTTAATGCTGTTAATCTTGTATTAGCTACAAGAGTGTGGCGCTTGGGTGTACATCACCCTTACTATTCAACCCAAGTCTTCAGGGAAAAGATGGATCCACGTGAGGCATGAAAGTTGGGTGGGACCTGGATAACCAGAGATGGGGAGGGAGGAACCCCCCAAGAGGATTAAGGGCAAGTGCTTACATGGTGTGATCCAGGGATGAGGGACTGGATGGATAGAAGCCAACTCTAAGGTTTAAATCTTCATATTTGGAAAGATGGCAGTGCTGTTGTCGGAAGGAAGAATTATGTGAGCAAGAAATGGTCAAAGCGTGTGTGTGTGTGTGTGTGTGTGTGTGTGTGTGTGTGTGTGTATTGGGGGTGGGGTGGGTTTAAAGTTTTTACAATATGAACTTTTTACAGTATTCATTTAGTAAATAAATAAATGAAAAGTGGTGATATGAATACTTTATGGGTATATCACCTTTTTCTGTTAAACTATTTTCCTTTTTTTTCTTCCAAGGAGATCTCCCCACCCATATTCCTTTCCTTCCTTTGGGATCAAGGGCCTGTACAGTTTTTTCTTGACCAAAAACTTAAACACACGTGTTCACCTGTGCCAGAGCACTAGTCCAGAAGTCTGAGTTACTGAATAAAGAGGTGCGGTGTTTCATCTAAATCCTGAAGACAGATTTTGGCGAGGCCAGGGAGAGGCTAGGCAGGGTTGCAGGAGGGGATGCAGAGCTGGCCAGCAGAGTGGACCCCAGTTAATCTTAAGCCTGAATAGAAATCTCACCACATAAACAAGGGTAGGATCCAAAATTCACAATTTTGTCATCCTTTTAAAAAAAGACATAAACCAAGGGGAATGAGACCCCAAAAGGGGGCAGTCTGTGGAGAAACTGTAGCTACTTGCAATTTGATTTCAAAATCCCTTTCCTACTTTATTTACAGATAAGTACATTGTTGTAAAACAGATAAGCTAAACATTTTATGAGGCTTAATATCAGAAGAGCAGGTTATGTTTATGATACTATGTCATCATATCAAGAAGCATTTATTAAGTCACTAATAATTGCATTGGCACATAGAGAATTAATACAACATGGTTCTTTCAGGGGCTTGAGGAGTTGGCGGTATTTTCTCGGACTCGCCTTTTGTCTTATATATGTGTAATTTCTAGAGGTCTTTTCATCTTGGTGCATAGCTATTCTATTTTTTTTGTTGTTGCAGTTTTTAAAAGATTAAAGCCTCAGAGAAGAGTTTTGGTAGCTGGCGAAGGCAAGGATGTAATCTGATTAAGTAAAATTTTAAGCTATATAAAATTATAGAGATTTAAGTGTGACCCTAATTAAATTTATTAAGTATTACCCAATTTGTTTTAAGTGGTATGCTGTCTCTTTACTGAACGAATCAATACTGGGTTTAAGTGAAATATGTGTGCTTTTCACAAGCATGTTTGATTTCCACAGGTCAAACATTCTATAACAGAGACTAGGAGAAGGAAATCAGTATTGCGAAGGCATAAAGCTCTAATTAGGGTGAAAATGTAAGGGAAATATGTGGTTATCATTCTGCCCGTCTGTAGGCATTAGCTTGATTTCGATCTACTTCATATAATGTCCATGTACACAATGCCAATAGAGTAAACCAACTGTATCAATAACTAGTGTCAGGAAAGGGGAATAAGGAATCATGTTTCACCAGGGGGATAGTTGAAGACAAATTTGTCTTTGAGCATTTCGTTTTGTATTCCTAGTTTCTGAGTGATATAAAATGCATAGGCATATCAAAGTTCATAACAAAAACTGTTTATGCCACCAGGAAGATGTATTTATTTTCAGTAACGTAAAGGGAAAAGCATACAATTGAGGTGGAGAGAGAGACAGAGACAGAGACAGAGAGACAGAGAGACCTGCAGCAGATATCACCTGAGTGGGAAATTACACATCCTGCACGCACGCGCCCGCTCTGCACACACATGCACAGAATTCATCTCTGACAATTTAATTGTTTAATGGTAGGACTAACAAGGAATCCTTTCTAAAGTAATGGCATATAAAGGCTTCCTAGTGAAGTTAATATTCCTGCTGCATTTGATGGGTGTTTCCCATTTGTGCAGTTCTGCCCTAACAGACTCCTGGCGTTTGATGGGGGGGAATCAGGAAGGGTGGTGTGTCTGTGCTCAGTTGCAGAATCTGGAGAATGCCTTAGCCTGTGACCTTAGCCTCGAAAGCAATAAATCCGAGGCCGTGATTGGCACCAGAGCAATCGCTCCCATCAGTTATAATGTCTTGGCTTGCAGTCTGAGGATCTGGTCTTCGTGGACTGTAGGCTGGGTGTTTTGAGCACAGGGCCCTTGCTTCTTATACAGTTATCTGTTTTCTCTTAGCTCACTAGAACCAGGATTTGGCAGCCATTTGTGCTGAGTTTCAGGACGCCGGTTTGACCAGTCTTCCAGATAATGAAATGCATGATGTCTCAGATGCTAGGGTTTGAATCGTCATCCTGAGCCGCAGTCTCTTCTCCTCATATTTCCTTATGGTTCAGCCTGGCTCATTTCGGCGCTTTAATTGGATCCCTGGGTGGCCTTCCTGTTACAGCAGTGTACACAGCCACAGATGCTCTGCGAGAAGAATAACTGTGTCTCAAGAAGCATAAAGTTCTCAAAGCAGACCCTAAAATGTTCTCATTCTGTAGTTTGAATTCTTAAATCAATACATTTTACATTTATTACTCTGGTTATCTAACTTTGAAAAAAATGTTTTGTTGCCTGCACCAGAGAAACCCGGTGGTGGTGGTGGAGATAGAGTTTGACCACAATAGAGAAGCCGGTTTGTTGTGGAGCGGCGGTTGCCCTTTGGTTGTGGCCTGGGTCCCAGGCTGCCTGCTTCTCTCCCCGAAGGTCTGTGTCTTTCAGTCTAGGAAAAAGCTTAGTAGGCAGAGTTGAAAATGACAGACTATTTTAAACACACGCTTTATATCCCACAGTTCTGGTTCTTACTTCTATTATCATTACTTATTCATAGACTTTTATTCCCAAATATCATTACCCTTTACAGTAATAGGATCAGCAAAGCGACCACTTAAAACAAAATAAACACACACAGGAATCCGAGGCACAGAAACATTTCCCCCCTCCTCTCCAGCTTTCTGCCTCTCTCTGACTACCTGGGGGAGAAGCAGTTCTTACCAGGCACTAAGAAGCTCTGCTGCTTCAGAAATACCAGTGTAATGGGGGCTTGGCAGTGGGAAATGATATGAGGCCTCCAGCAGTCTAAGGGAGCAGCAGAGAGGTAATGAAATCTGAAGAAAAAAAAAGGGGGGAGAAAGAAAGGAGTGGAGGAAGGTGGAAACCAGGAAGAAAACTAAGAAGAATATACAGTGTGCATCCCTTAAACTCAATTTCAGCAGAGGAAAATCCTCCTAAAACAGATCCCGTTTAATTTAGAGCGACTCTAAAGTGGGATCACTTACTTATTCCTTGTATAGTAAGAATAGGCACAGTATACTGAGGGCCTACTACATGCTCAATGCTTTCTGTATGTTATTTGATTTGTACAGCTGTTAATAGCGGGTGTGATTATCTCCATCTTACAGTTAAGGAAACTGAGGTTTAGAAAGGTCAAGTGACTTGTCTAAAGTTGTATGCCTCAATCTGGTGGGCCCAGAGCATAAATTTAGGTTTTATGAGTCTAAAACTGCTCACTAGAGTTTTTTCATCCTGACTCCCACTATGTTATATTGCATTCTATTTTATTCAGTCATTTGTCTCTCCACTCATATATTTATTTACATATATACCAACTTGTTCCAGGAAAGATTTAAGATGGTGTAAAGGCCTTGGAGCTACACACATATCTAGGCAGCTTGCACATGGTGAGGACATTCTACTTATTTGTTGATTGAGCTGTAGAACATCAACTGTCAAGAGTTCAGAATTCTCTCACTGTGGAGTTCCCTTCCTTTTTTATCTTTAAAAGTAGGCCAGCCAGAAACCCATCTGTGCAGGATGGCTTGGGCCCAGAAACTGAGCTAACTAATCTCCCCAAATCTCCTCTACGTCTATGCTTCTATAAAGGACTAGATTAACATGCTGTATGGGAACTATTTTTTTTCTTTAGTAATTAATTACAGAGATGTAAAAATTGAGTTGTTAGGAGGAAAAAAGAGTAACTTTACCATGATGTAACCTGACAAAAACTACTTCAACCAGGTGATCAAGGTCAACATTAAAAGTGATAAATCACGCTGATAGTATGTACCCTTGATATGATGTGATAAAAATGAAATTTTATCTCTGTAGTCTTATGCCCCCAAACTCATCGCTACCGTCCAATCATGAAAAAATATCAGACAAATCCCAACTGAGGGATTCTAAAACTGCCTCACCAGTATTCCTTGAAACTGTCAAGGTCATCAAACACGAGGAAAGTCTAAAAAACTATCACAGTCAAGCGGAGCCTAAGGAGCCAGGATGACTAAATGTAGTGTGCTGTCCTGGATCAGGAAAGGACATTAAGTGGACACTAAAGAAATCTGATTAAATGATGGACTTCAGTTAATTGTAATGTATCCGTGTGAGTTCATTCATTGTAATAATGTACCACACTAACGTAAGTGTCAATAATAGGGGAAACTAAGTGCAGGAACTCTTTGTACTATCTTCTCATTTTTTGGTAAATCTGTAACTTCTAAAAAACAAAATCTATAAGAATACTTTCACACACACACGCACGTGAATTGACCAAGATTTTTGGGAGAAGAAATGGTATGGGTAGAAGTAGAATATATGTCCCTGTCCTGAAAGCCTAACCCAATAATCAGGATGCGTGTTTCTTGGATTTTTATGACTGGCTTTTTAAAAAAAATTTATTTATTTTATTTTTGGCTGCGTTGGGTCTTCATTGCTGCATGTGGGCTTTCTCTAGTTATGGCAGGCGGGGGCTACTCTTCGTTGTGGTGCGCGGGCTTCTCATTGCAGTGGCTTCTCTTGTGGTGGAGCACAGGCTCTAGGCACGCAGACTCAGTAGTTGTGGCTCATGGGCTCTAGGGTGCAGGATCAGTAGTTGTAGCGCACGGGCTTAGTTGCTCCGCAGCATGTGGGATCTTCCTGGACCAGGGATCGAACCTGTGTCCCCTGCATTGGCAGGCAGATTCTTAACCCCTGCACCACCAGGGAAGCCCTATGACTGGCTTTTGAATAACTGAAGATAGGATCAAGCTGCTAAGGAAGGTCCACTCAGTTCCTGGTTCAATCCTTCTTGAATGAATAAATGCCACTGCCACATACACTTCATGAAGGAGCTTTTCTGGCTCTAGGATGCATATAGCTTAGCTTGGGTTCCAGACCTTCCAATGATGGTACCCTGCACCCCGGTCCAACATGTAGCCACTCCAAGGTCTCTGTCTCATTCTTCACAACCCAGCAAGAGTGGTTGAACCACTCCAGAAACCGGTCAAATAACTATTTCCATTCAAAACTCTAATACCACATCCTGTTTGGCTTACTATTTATTGGGGACATCCAAGGTCTCATATGTAGCAGTGCCAGTTAAATTGTCACCAGTAGGAATCACAACCTTTTGCATATCACGGTACAGTTGTTGCAGATATATCAATTTCAATATCTTTGAAATTGTGGTAGTTATTAGGTTTGCTACTGTATATTGATATTTAATGCATTAATAAAGAGCCCGTGTATCACCGTATCAAACATTTTAAAATATTTTTATTTTTGATAATTGTATTTTAATATAATTGGTTTCCTTTGTAATCATATGGTGATTCTAAAATGCAATTAAAAACACTTTTCTGCGAAGGGGTCCAAAGGCTTCTGCAAATTCCCTAAGAGGCTCATGGCACAAAAAGATTAACACTTGATGTAATGGAATAAACACTCATGAGTCCTAACCTGCGTAGTCTCCATCAAGTCCTTTGACCTCTAGGTTCCTCATTTTTCTGACCGGTTCCCACCTTGGGGGAAAAATTGAGCAGGTGAAATATTTTTAACAAATAGGGAGATGCTTGTAAATTGCGAACCCATGTACATATAAGGAATCATTGTTATTATTGTTATGTATGTTTGGCCATTAGATAAAAATGACTTTTTATTGAGGTTTTAAATGCAGTTCATTGCTAGGAATACTTCTCACCCAATGATTTAGGCCATGCTTACATGAGTAAAGTGAAATGGAAAATTGATTCAATTCTCTGGATAATAATTCATACTAATAGTTTCCTACATTTGCCTGCAACATCCGAATAATCAAAGAAAATGTGATTTTAACTTGAATTATCAGCATAGCTATATCACAATCCTCAACTCTTCTTTGAATGTGTAGACTCAAGTGCCAGAATTGAAGTTCTTAATTCTAAGAGGAATAGAATCTTTTCAGGCCTTTATTCTAGAGATACTCCAGTTGTGCGCGTTGAGATAGACCGTGTGTTCTAAAGACATAAGTGGTTGACTGTGCACTGAAACACGTATATATCATTAATTAGAAATTTCTTCTGTGGTAGGCAACATTTTCAATTCCATTTGTTTTCACAGATCCCTAAACCACTTGAACTTCTGTGTAATGCATATGTCTCAGGACAGTGTTGTCCAGTTAGACCCACAGTATTTTGCCGTCAGAGAATATTTTAAATGGAAAGGCAGGCTTACTCCTGCCTTACAGTGTATAGATATTAAGCATTCTACACACAACTATGTGCATTCATCTTCTAAGAAAACTTACAAATGAAATGTAAACTGACAGGAATTGGATTAGGTAGAAAATCAAATAAAGAATGCAACTGGAAAGTCTTAATGATCTGATACCTTCCACCCCTGATGTAAAAATAAATGCATTTGTTCAGTTTAAAGAAATCAGTAATTACATTTTCTTTCTCTGCTATCTCACCCCCCTCCCCAGCTTCTCATACACAACTATACGAATGTAACTCTAAAAAGGAATCTAATTCGGTTGGTGATGCATATGTGTTGTGAAGATATGCTATACCTATATTGACTCTTTGGAAAAGATTTGCAACAGAAAGAAAATCATCTGGGAATTAGACCTTCACTTAATAGAGAAAGCATATTACATACCGTGTTAGTTTGCCAGGGTGGCCATAATGAAGTAACACCAATTGCGTGGCTTAAGCAATTGAAATTTAATTTCTTACAGTTCTAGAGGCTAGAAGTCTAGATCAAGGTGTTGGCAGGGTTCGTTCCTTCTGAGGACTGTGAGGGAGAATCTGTTCCATACTAAGCCCTTAGCTTCTGGCGGTTGGCTGGCAATCGTTAGCATTCCTTGGCTTTTAGAAGCATCATCAAGGTCTCTGCCTTCATCCTGACAAGGCATTCTCACTATGTGTGTGTCTCTATGTCCAAATGTCCTCTTTTAATAAGGACACCAGTTATGTTGGATTAGGGCCCACTCTAATGACCTCACCTTCACCAATTATATCTGGAATGACCATATTTTCAAATAAGGCCACATTCTGAGATACTGGGGGTTAGGACTTCAACCTATGAATGCTGGTGGGGGGGGACACAATTCAACCCATAACATATAATGGAGTGTTCAATATATATCTGACACACTGAACTGAAGCATAATATACTTGTGAAGAGCTAGAGGGGCATGTACTTGGGAGGAGACACCTCTCAAAACCCCTGATGTTAGTGTAACCATGTATATATCTTAGCAGCCAAAGTAATTCAAATCTCTATCCTTCCTTAAAGTAACTTCTAGCGGCTGTTCTTAATTTTAATTCTGAAGTATCTGTAACACCAAAGAATGAACACATGGAAATTTTTCCAGAAATGTATTTGAATGTTCCACCATCCTCCATAACATACGAATGTTTTCTAATACATACAAAGAAGATTTCCATGAGTTCCACCTGGGTAATCTTGACTCTCTACTGTAAAGATGGGTCATGCTTACACTGTAGTTTCTCATTCTCTCAGGAACATATTGGTTTTGACTATCATACAATTTGAGGAGGGTGTCCTTACTGCCTAAGGACTTTATGTTCCTGAGTATATGTCCAAAGCAGTGAGATAGACCCTGGGTAAGTCTTTGGTTGAAATAATTTGAAAGAATGTGTTTAACCCAGACTTAAGTTCCAAATCAAACTTAAGGAAGAACTTTCCCTTTACTACTTATTTTTCCCCCAATTTCTATTGAGGATACTTATATACATCGTTTAAAATGTCAAAATTCTGTAAGTCTTATAACTAAAATTGACAATCCCTATCCCACCTGTCCCCATCCCAAATTATTGCTACCCAGAAACAACCCCTGCTAACACTTTCAGGTCTTTCTTTTGGTATTTACCTTCATATTTCTGAATAGCATTTTTATAATGTTTCTTCCTCGTGTTTTTCATTTTGATTATCATTTATCATTGATTTCTCTGTAAGAAGGGGCTTTAATACTCTCGTATCTCTTTTTATTCTTCCCTCTGCTCACTTCATCTTCCTACTACATGAGTTGGCCAAAAAGTTCGTTCGGGCTTTTCCGTAAGATGTTACAGAAAAACCCAAACAAACTTTTTGGCCAACCCAATAGTTATATCGTGATTTTTGGTTAGTTGAATATTTGTTTAGATTTTTAGGACTATGTAAATACTTTGCACAACTAGCCACGTAGTGAACCTTCTTTGTAAAATAGTTTTTTTTTTCCCTCTTGTATTAATAATTGTCAGGGTTGGGTTTCTTTCTTTCTTTCTTTCTTTCTTCCTTCCTTCTTTCCTTCCTTCCTTCCTTCCTTCCTTCCTTCCTTCCTTCCTTCCTTCCTTTCTTTCTCTCTTTTGCTTAGTTTTTGATATATCTATCATTAATTCACCTCCAAACTCACTGCCAGAGCATAAATTCCTTTCAATAGTTCATCAGTAGTTCAAACCTTTTTTTCTTTTCTTTTCTTTCCTTTCCTTTCCTTCCTTCCTCCTCTTTACACCCCCCTCCCTCAAGCGCTCCCCCGACTCTTCTCTCTCTCTCACACACACAACACACACACGCGTGCGTGTGCACACACGCACACACACACGCACACACACACTTTCTGTCTTGATGCATCCCTCCTGGAGCCCTGTATCTTCCTGCTCCAATCAGAGATCCTGATTGCTCCCTAGGCTGCTGCCTTTAGCTGTCATTCTGGGTCTTTCATTATCATCCTTCTGGGATTCCCTTTACCTCATTCCTGTGATCAATCCCCTATCTCTTGTTTCTTGGATTTCATATATTCTTCTTTCCTAATTTACTTTCTTTTGGGGGATCACATTTTTAGTAGCTTCCTGAGAAAAGGCACTTGGGAGGTAAATATTCTGAGACGTTGTGTGCCAGTTATCAATTACTGCCTCTCGGCTCCATTGTCCTTCTTTATGGAAGTAGAGGTGGACCTTGTGAACATGTCTCCTTTTCCAGCAGTGTTAGGTTCGGTCAATAACCAGGTTCTGGAAGGACATTGCAAGGCATGGCAGAGGAAAGGGCTTCTCCTTCTAGGTCCCACGTGCAGCTGCCAACAGGTGTGCAGGGAACTCAGTGGTTCTTGCCCTCCAACAGGTTTCTCCACTCACCTCCAGTGAGTTCCTCGAGTTCTCCAACAAGTGACTTCTAGTGAGCCACCTCCCGCTTGCTCCAGTGGGTGGCCTCCTGCACACTGGCTGCAGTTCACCCCACCCCAGTGGGCAGCTTCCTGTGGACCAGCTGTGGCCCACGGTACCCTAGTGAACATCTCCACCAACTAATGGGTCTCAGCAGCGCCCTCTATGATGAGGTCTGAATCTCAGCCTTAGGGAGAGGAGGCTCTTCTGAGTTTATTCCTTCCTTGGTTTGGGGTACTCTGCCTCAGCCCTAGAAGAAGTAACTGCTGCCTACACCTGGTACTCCTGTATGCTTTAGGGTTCTTTTTCAAGGGATCTATTTTTCTTTTTTATAAAATTGAAGTATAGTTGATTTACAGTGTTGTTAGTTTCAGGTGTACAGCACAGTGATTCAGTTTTATATATATATATATATATATATATATATATATATATATATTATTTTTCCAATTCTTTTCCCATATAGGTTATTACAAAATATTGAGTATAGTTCCCTGTGCTATACAGTTGGTCCTTGTTGGTTATTTATTTTACATATAGCAATGTATATATGTTAATCCCAAACTCCTAATTTATCCCTCCTCCCCTAGGGTTCTTTCTTTTCTTTTCTTTTTTGTGTATTTTTACCACATTTATTAGTTAAGCATCTTCTACTAATTAATAATTCTTCATAATAAATTTTCCTTGTTCCAGTCAGAATACCCACTTGGCACATCTAAAAATGTCTTTATCCTCTTATTTGATTACTTGGTTAGGTAGAGAATTCTGGGTTGAAAATAATTTTCCTTAGAATTTTGAATACTGTTACATTTTTCTACTTTCCATTGTTTTTATGAAGAAGTTTGATGCTCTTCAGCTTCCTGATCTCTTGTATAGGATAGTTTGAAAAATCTGTGGAAGCTTTTAGGATCTTATCTTTATTACCAGGGTTCTGAAATTTTATGACATATCATGGCATGGTAGGGTGTAGGGCATAATCCGAAAACTCATGTCATTGAGTTCTAGGACATTCTCTTGGATTATTTCTATAATAACACCCTCCTCTTCATTTTCTCTACTCATTCTTTCCAGAATACCTATTACATGGATTATTGGTTAGTCCAGACTGGTCCTCTAATTTTCTCTCTCTTATTCCACCTCTGCCTTTTTTTTCGTTCTGTGAGAGTAATTCAGCTCTATCTCACAATCTGTCTTTGCTATTGTGTGTCTTACTTAAGGACTGAGGCACTAAGAAACTGTATTCAAGCCCTTGCGTGGGTGGTGGTGATGCTTCTGGAATGGTGATCTTCATCACAGGGTGACTAGGGTGGACAGTGTCATAAGGATGCTCTGCAGTCAGTATCTGTGAGTCTCTCGGGTTGGTCAATTTTCCCAGAGAAGAATCTTTCCATTTTCTGCTTGTGGGTATCAACCTGAATGCCAGCATTCTTGGGCATCAGATTAAAGAAAGGCAATGAGATTCTCACCTTTCATATGCAGACTTTCATTACCAGCAGTGTATCCCTGTCTTTGGCTTCCTGATGTCCTATGTCCTGAGCCACCTGGTGCAGCTCCTTCAGAGATTAAACCAGTCTTCTACTGGGATGTTGAAAAGGTAGTCACTATGTGAGGTAAAAGAAGGGATTTGAGAGCTTTATTTCCTACACAGATTTACCCTGTCCTGTTTTTAGCCCCACCTGACTTTGAGGTATATGATACCCATAATTTCTGAGCCTTTTTGAGGTTCTGTGGAGTTCGTTGTTTTGATTCTGTGTAACCCTACTTTGTCTCGCTGCTGGTTTAAATTTCAGCATTCTTTTATCTAATAAGTCATTTACCACTCATCTATTTACTTTCCAAATTCTAACATGTTATGCTGTCATATCCTTTCTCTTTCTCATGGCCTTTCTTGGTTTATGTCTTTTAGGAAATCTATTTCATGTCGTGAGGTTCTGGAAGGAAGTGGAGGTAAATATATGTGCTTAATTTGTCATGTATGATCAGAAGTCTCTTTTTCTTCTTAAAGCTCCATTCTAGGACTTCCCTTGTGGCACAGTGGTTAAAAATCCGCCTGCCAATGCAGGGGACATGGGTTCGAGCCCTGGCCCGAGAAGATCCTACATGCCACAGAGCAACTAAGCCTGTGCACTGCAACTACTGACCCTGCACTCTAGAGCCCATTAGCCACAACTACTGAAACCCACATGCCTAGAGCCCGTAGTCCGCAACAAGAGAAGCCACTGCAATGAGAAGTCCACGCCACAACTAAAGACCGCACGCAGCAACAAAACCCAATGCAGCCAAACATAAATAAATAAAATAAATAAATTTATTTTTAAAAAAGCTTCATTCTAAGAGATATGGAATAGGAAAAAAGTTCTCCCATTAGGCCTCTGGGTTGACCTAGATGAAAAGGCCACATTTTCTAAATGCAAAGCTTACTACTGGGAAAACAGAAAATTTGAATCAGGATATCCTACATGAATATAGACCTTTCAGACCGCAAGCATCAACATTTCCAGCATATTAGAAATTTACTAAATTAATAGATTAAAAAATACATTCAAGATTAATAGATTAAAAATATAATCAAGATGGCCAAAATTAAAAGCAGTCTATACATTCCACGATAACATGCTTCTTGATATGAATGGACTGGATAATCTATCCCAAATCTCAAAAGATAATTGGAAGCAGAAAGTTATGCCCTTCATGTATCTAAATTGGTTTGCAACCTAAATTATTTATAAAAGAGAAAATTAACTAATTTCTTTCTTTCTTAATATTCTCCATGTTTAGAGATTTTCTATCTATTGTCACTTCTCTAAAATTTCAGAGAAAGAGAGAAAGGGGTTTGGTAGAGATGAGCAGAGGGGAACAGGTTACAAGCTGTAGTAGGTGACCACTTGGACCTTTATATTCATTCATCAGCAAATTTATACTCATCACCCACCAGAAATGTGTGAAAACAATGTATGAAAATGTCTGCTTCTCCTCACTCTCACCGATAATCTAAAATAATTTAAAATTCCTTGATTCTTTGTATTTAAAATGTTTTCTTTCTCTGTACATTAGTAATGGATATAATAATTTTGAAGAATTTAAACCAATGTAGTCTTAGATTTCTTTTAAAAATGTGAAGCTCACTGGATGATGTCTTTACTCACTGAATCAGTATTTCATTGTTTTAGAGAGAGGGCAGATACCAGCTAGAAAAACAAAGTTATTGTTCAGTTCTGACTGCCATTTTTTTTTTTTTTTTTTTTGCATCTGAATAAGAGAAAAGTCTTAAAAGCCAGGCTTGGTTTACAGAGAAAATGTCAAGCCTTCCCTTTACTTACCAAAACCAAAGCTCAAAGATCTGAACATAAAGTTCTGCATAAGAGAACTTGGAATATGAAATAAAGCAACACCTCCTTGCCTGGAGAGGAAGTGGATGGCATTTCCAGCTGAAGGATGGAGTGGGTGGAAGGAGGAAGATTCAGAAGGCGCAAGATTAGGGTGGAGAAACCAGGAGATTCCTGAGAAAGGATCCAGCAACCATACTCCTGTGCTAAAGGGTGAGGGTGTGCATGTGAGATCAGAGAAACTTCCGATGGATTGAGGGAGACTCTGGTAATATCTAAGCTTGCACTTTATGCTATGAAGGATAAGGCTTAATCTATTCCCACTTGAGAATAAATAAGGAACACCATCTGCAAATAAGTGACACCTTGCAACTTGGTCTTCTATTCACAAACTGCTATTTTAATAATAATAATGATAATAGGTAATTATAAAAGCTCTTTTTATGGGTTGGACACTGTGCTAAGTATGCTACATGGATTATCTCACTGTTGTTTCACAGTAGTCCTAAAAGAGACACTATTTCACTGAGGGGGCAGTGGAGTTTAAAGATAAGTACGTTGCCCACGATGACTTGTCAGTAAGTGGTGGAAACAGGATAGGGACCAAGCTCTAGCTCTCCAAGCTCTGAATCCCTCTGCAGTGCAGCCTCTCTCCTGTGCCCCTCCTCTTCCCTTCCACCCTCCCAAAAAGCCTTTCTGCTCTCCTCAACCTCTCCCCAAACAAAAGAGGCTAAGCTCTATAACTAACCACCCATATTAGTTCAGAGTTTGACTAACTGCAGTGTACTTGAGACTCATTCACACTAAACTGTTACCTCAAACAGACACTTAGTTATTTTTTAACTTTATTGAGGTATCTTCTACATATTGTAAAACTCACTCATTGTAAGTGTCCAATTCAGCAATTTTTAGTAAGCTTACTGAGCTGTGCAACCATCCCTATAATCCAGTTTTAGAATATTTTCTTCACCCCCTCTTATGTCCATTTACAGTATACCCCTGTAGTCACCCTCAACCCCAGACAACCACTAATCTACTTTCTGTCTCTATAGATTTGCCTTTTCAAGACATTTCATATAAATGAAAGCATACAGTATGTGGCCTTCTGTGTTTAGCTTCTTTTACTTAGCATAGCATTTTTGAGATGCTGTAGTAGGCACCAACTCATTCTCTTTTTATCACGGAATAGTATTCCATTCTGTGGATATACTACATTTTGCTTCTGTGTTCGCCAGACCTTCACTGGACATTTGGGTTGTTTCCAATTTGGGGCTATTATGAATAATGCTGCTGTGAGCACTTGCATGCTGGTCTTTGTGCAGACGTATGTTTCCATGTCCCTTGAGTAGGTATCTAGGAGTAGAATTGCTGGGTCATATGGTAAGTTTATGGTTAACTTTTTAAGAAACAGCTAGTTGCATTTTAAGCCTCATCTCTGAATGTGAATTTCAAGTCTTTTCCCTCATTTAAAGGAATTTCAACCATCAGTAAGCAATGGGAACTCTGACTTCATTCTCTCTCTTTTAAAAGTAATTTTAGGGGCTTCCCTGGTGGCGCAGTGGTTGAGAGTCTGCCTGCCAATGCAGGGGACACGGGTTCGTGCCGCAGTCCGGGAAGATCCCACATGCCGCGGAGCGGCTGGGCCCGTGAGCCATGGCCGCTGAGCCTGCGCGTCCGGAGCCTGTGCTCCACAACGGGAGAGGCCACAACAGTGAGAGGCCCGTGTACCGCAAAAAAAAAAATAATAATAATTTTAAAAACACATTTATTTATTTATTTTTGGCTGCATTAGGTCTTCATTGCTGTGCGCGGGCCTTCTCCAGCTGTGGTGAGCAGGGGCCACTCTTTGCCGCGATGCATGGGCTTCTCATCATGGTGGCTTCTCTTGTTGCAGAGCACGGGCTCTAAGCATGCGGGTCTCAGTAGTCATATGTGGGCCCAGCAGCTGTGGCTTAGGGTCTCTAGAGTGCAGGCTCAGTAGTTCTGGTGCACGGGCCCCGTTGCTCTGCAGCATCTAGGATCTTCCCAGACCAGGGCACGAACCCGTGTTCCCTGCATTGGCAGGCGGATTCTTAACCACTGTGCCACCAGGGAAGTCCCTGACTTCATTCTTCTTTTTTTTTTTTTTTTTAAGGTTTTCAAAATAATGTTTATTTCTTAAAAGTTAACATGTGCATAATAGGAAACCAAAGAACACAAGAAGCCTGACTTCATTCTTTAAGGATGCTTTGCAGAGTGCCCCGGGCCCTCACTGAAGACAGCCGTGACAGCCGTGGCTCCCTGTGCCACACAGCTCCTCCCTACTTGGGGTCAACTGTTGAAGGCTCCTGAGGTCAAGCCCGGTTGTCATGAGGACCGCAGAGGACTCCTGCAAGGGCTGGTGCTCTACAGGAGATCCACCAGGAAGTCTTTTCCTTCTAGACAAACTGGCAGTCTACAGACTGAATTCAGCCTACAGATATGTATTGTTGGCCTACACAAATTTTTAAAAATTAGAGTGTTTATAGATTGGTCATACATTCTCCACTTTACCTGCATTTCTTATCACTTCCCCTTGACTTAACACAAGAACAAAGTTGGAGGACTCACACTATCTGATTTCAAGACCCGCCATCAAGCCGCAGTAGTCAAGACTCTGGTATTTGGTGAAAGAATGGACATACGGATAAATGGAACCGAATAGAGAGTCCAGAAATAGACCCGCTTTCTGCAGTCAATTGATATTTGACAGAGATACCAAGGCAACTTAATACAGAAAAGACAGTCTTTTTAAGAAACAGCGCTAGAAATTCGACACCCATATGCAAAAAAAACCCCACAAAAACTAAACAAAACAAAACTAAATACCTCTGCTCTTCAAAAACACTGTTAAGAGAATGAAAAGAAAGTCACAGATTGGGATAAAATATTTGCAAAACACTTACCTCCTAAAGGACTGATAACCACATTACAAACATAAAGAACTTTAAAAAACAATAATAAAAAAACCAAACAACCCAATGTGAAAATAGGCGAAGTGTTTAAACATATACCACACCAAAGAAGATATACAGATGGCAAATAAGTACATGAAAAGATGCTCAACACTACCGGTCATTAGGGAAATGCAAATTCACATCACAGTGTGTTACCGTTACACATCTAATAGGTGTGTAACATAGGTAATGGCTAACATTAAAAACCAAAATAAAAACTTCTTTTGATAACAAATGCTGACAAGGATGCAAAGCACCTTGACCTTTCGTACATTGCTAGTGGGAATGAGAAATGTTAACAAGCTTTGTGGACAACAGTTTGGCATTTAATAAACTGTTAATAAAGTTAAGCATATACTTCCTGTAAAATTCAGAAGTCCCACTCCAAGGTACTTATCCAAGAGACATAGAAACTTATGTTCACACACACAAAATTGTATATGAATGCTTATAGCTGTTTTATTCGTAATCGCCCCAAACTGGGAACAAACCAAATGCTCGTCCACTGGTACATGGGTACGGAAACTGGTACACCCACACTGTGGAAGAGTATTCAGCCATTAAAAGGAACCGACGGCAGATAAACATGACAACTTGAGTGAATCTTAAATGCATTATGCTAAGTGAAGGAAACCAGCCTCAAAAGGTTTAACACTGTACAAGTCCATTTATGTGAAGTTCTTAAAAAGGCAAAACACAGAAAAAAGATTAGTGCACTGGTGGGTTGAACTTGGGGGAAGAGGTTGAATAGAAAGAAGCATGAGGGAACTTCTGGGGAGAGGGAGATGCTCTGTATCTTGGGTGTGGTGGTGGTGATGGACTGTGAATGTTTGTCAAAACTCACAGGACTGTACACTGTACACTAAACATGACGAATTCTACTGCATGTAAATTATTCCCCAATGAACCTGAACGCAATATAGGACTACTTTCAACTTTAGCATTTATAAGATAGTAACCTAATGGTTCCAGGTAACCTTACCATATGGAGAAAGTCTCTCTCTTTTTTGGATTAATTATTAAGTTTTCAATATGAGAAGATGAAGGTTACCAAAGTTAGCTTGTATAAAAGATGCTTACAATTGTAGAGTATCTCTCTAGCATGAATCTAAATAACGCTTTTCCATTCATATTTATAGGCATGCTCACATTTTTACGTCCCTAATATAGCTGTTAAGAATGTGAAATCTTCCCAGTTTCCACTTCAGCCATGAGCATTTTTCATTAGCGTTTTCTGGTGTGCAAGCAGTATAAATTTTGTTGCGTCACTTTACACCTTTTGTTATTTCTGACTGCACCATTTGCAAATCACGTTTAATTTTGTTTGCCCAGAAGAACAACGAAATGCTATAGATATATGAATGTTTTTGCTATTCACCCTTCACACTCTTATAGTAACATAAGAGCCTTAATGCACTTCTGTCCTCTGAGGAAGCTTGTGGTAAAACAGGAGAAACATTATCAATAATTAAAAATATGATATTTACTCCAGGAGGAAGATGAATCTTTGAAAAAATTCTCTGCCAGCAGAAAGCCTCACAATCAGGTACCATATCCTGATAAATAAATTGCTAGTCTTTTCAGGTGTCAAGGTATTTCACAGTCAGATACTAATGAGATAAAGATGCTCAGCTTGATCATTAGGGGGAGAAGAATAAGGACTGAGTTGCTTCTTGTTAATTCTTATCATTCTTCATTATTAGCTAACAAGTAGGTACCAGATGCTTACCTATGTGCCCAAACTAGAGTTATAGAAAGATAAGGAGGATTCTAGGTTGAAGAATTAATTCTGAGAGATTCCATTGCAAAATATTCAGAACTTAGGATTTTAATTTTTCTTCATTATAGAGATCTGATGTCTTTTGTGTGATTGGCCAATGGCCCCATTATTCTTTTGTATATTATTACAGAAAAATCTCACTTTTCTCTAGGTAAGGAACACGATCAATTGAAGAAAAAAGTATTCTGTTAGTCAACCTGGCCAATAAATGGATACAGTAACTGGCTTGAACTCAATAGATTTGGGATCCAGCTGCACTGTGACATTAACCAGCTGTGTGGCTTTGGACAAGTGGCTTCACCTATCTGCGTCCTTAGTTTTCTTATCTGTACAATGATGCAGTTGAATTTGATAATCTCTAAAATCAACTATTGTTCTAAAATTATTGCTGATTCTGCATTCAATGTCAATATTCAAATTGTTTAAATATGATGTATAAGCCTATATTAAATACAATTAAGTCCTTGATAATTCAGAATGCATTTCAAAACAATGCAAACTTTAGAGTTGTCATTATGAACGCTAGCAAAATTCTGGTTAAATAGCAGTTTCAGACTAATGAAAATACTTATTAGATTGGCTTTTGCAAGCATTTTACACAAATATAAAATTATAATTGTAATGAGAAATTTACCCTCATTTCAATAAAACAAAGCCAAATTTTGAAATTAACCAGGAAAGAAAGGGATATAAATCCTCTATGCATGGGTTGAGGAAGTTCACATATAACACTCTGACAATTATCAGCCAGTCCAAACTCTCTCACTAGTGTGAAAGGCAGATTATCAGCTAGTGTTTATGAAAAAATTCATACAAGAGAGAACTTTCTTTTTTTAAAAAAAGTATTTATTTTTTGGCTGCATCGGGTCTTAGTTGTGGCGCACAGGCTTAGTTGCCCTGCAGAATGTGGGATCTTAGTTCCCCGAACCGGCGCCCCCTGCACTGCAAGATGTATTCTTAAGCACTGGACCACCAGGGACGTCCCAGAGAGAACTTCCTGATGGGCTCTAGGTAGGCATCTGCAATGCATTCTATGTGGATTTTATTATAATTGACTGATTTAGAAGCCAACATATTAATTTAAAAAAGGATACAGTTGGGCTTCCCTGGTGGTGCAGTGGTTGAGAGTCTGCCTGCCGATGCAGGGGACACGGGTTCGTGCCCCGGTCCGGGAAGGTCCCACATGCTGCAGAGCGGCTGGGCCCGTGAGCCATGGCCGCTGAGCCTGCGCGTCCGGAGCCTGCGTGTCCGGAGCCTGTGCTCCGCAGCGGGAGAGGCCACAACGGTGAGAAGCCCACGTACCGCAGAAAAACAAACAAAAAAAACAGTTAACCTCTTTTAATATGATTATGTGAACTGAAATCTGTGATTCTGTAGACAAAGACCAGGTTGAAATTCACATCTCTTTCCCTCATTTCTTCCTTCATGCCAGCCTTCCTTCACCAAACCTGTATTGAATGGTTATCATACCAGGCTCTGTAGCTGTGAGATAACTCAAAAACATATAAAACAAAAATCCCTGACCTTAAGGAAGGTCACAATCTATCAGGCAAAACATATTTTGATAATTATAAAGTGATGTGACAATTTAGTGATAGAAATATGTATATAGGCTGTGAGGGGAGAATTTACTTACCTTGGCACTGTCTCACACACACACACACACACACACACACATTTGTGTGACATGACCATTCCACATCAAATTTTAAAGAAGAACTTCGAACCGCTCTGAAGCATTTTCAGAGCACTAGGTTTACACACAAATAACACCATTCTCATTGGTTGTTTTTTCTTTTTAATTTATTTATTTATGGCTGCGTTGGGTCTTCGTTGCAGCACGCCATCTTTCTCTAGTGGCAGCGAGTGGGAGCTACTCTTTATTGCAATGTGCGGGCTTCTTACTGCGATGGCTTCTCTCGTTGCCGGGCTCTAGGTGCGCGGGCTTCAGTAGTGGTGGCGTGCAGGCTCAGTAGTTGTGGCTCGCGGGCTCCAGAGCGCAGGCTCAGTAGTTGTGGCACACGGGCTTAGTTACTCCGCGGCATGTGGGATCTTCCCGGACCAGGGATCGAACCTGTGTCCCCTGCATTGGCAGGCAGATTCTTAACCACTGCACCACCAGGGAAGTCCCCATTCTCGTTGTTTTTGAAAGCAGATGCAAGAGTCCATACTTAAAAAAAAATTACTATACTTTTGTAGTCGCTATCAGTAGGAGAAATCAGAAGTAATAAAACCACATTTAAAAACAGTCTTAGATGGAATGGCCATCTTGTTTTGGTGAAAATGAAGAGAGGCAGGCATTTTTCATATATTTCTGGCTAGGGGTAAAAATTGGTGCAACCTTTCTGGAGGGCAATATGGCACGATTTATCAGAAGGTGTAAAAATGTACATACCTACTTCCAGCAAATTTATCCTAAAAAAATAACTGAGTATGAATGCAAAGATTCAGCTCTAAGTGCATACACATTTAGGATTGTTATGTCATTTTGTTGAATTGACCCTTCTATCAGTATGTAATGTCCAGCTTTATTTCTAAAGACTGTGGGAGAAATAAGATTCTCAGTGGAGGGATACAAATAAATCAATTCCTGTTGTAAGAAGTGGAAACCTGGAAAAATATGTTCTTTAACTTACAGTTAAAAACAGTTGCATGGATTCTGCTTGAGCCAGAGCAGGTACCTGTTAGTGATAACATATATTTGTAGAAATAGCTTCCTATTATCAAAAGTCTGAGAGGCATGACTTCTAATTAGTCACAAAACAAAAGTAAACTTTACACATTGTTCATAATCATATTAAGGGTTTATTGTTTCTGTAAAATTCGCATGACTTGTTATTCCATTGGATAAATTTTATTGCCTTCCTATGGCTTTGTGCTTTTTCTTAATATCATTTTAGAGCACCCCTTTGAGTTTATATTATAGCATTTAAAAATGATTAGAACTAAATAAGCAGAATGCCAAACACAAAATAGAGAAACTAAGCTACATTGCCTTCTTTAGACCAACTCTTCCCTACCCAATTATCCAGATATTTTGATGAGAATTAATTGAATTCAAGCTTGTACTGACACCTTGTGTCTAAATATATTTGAGCGACGTTTTGCCAAGTTAAAAGAATACGAATATGAAAACTAATGTATAGCTGTATCTGCTTCACCATTTCAATGGTCTGCATTTTTCTTAATTATAGTCAATCACCCATTTCACTTTCCACTTGCTATTTTTTTTGCGGGGGGGCTGCATTGGGTCTTCATTGCTGCGTGTGGGCTGTCTCTAGTTGCAGTGAGCGGGGGCTACTCTTTGTTGTGGTGCGCGGGCTTCTCACTGCGGTGGCTTCTCTTGTTGCAGAGCACCGGCTCTAGGCGCGCAGGCTTCAGTATTTGTGGCTCGAGGGCTCAGTAGTTGTGGCTCATAGGCTCTAGAGTGCAGGCTCAGTAGTTGTGGTGCACAGCATGCTTAGTTGCTCTGCGTCATGTGGGATCTGCCCCGGCCAGGGATCGAACTGTGTCCCCTGCATTGGCAGGCAGATTCTTAAACACTGCACCACCAGGGGAGTCCCCATTTGCTATTATTTGACATTGCAATATATACAAATGTTCATATTCCAAGTAATGAAATCATGTTATAAAAGTAGATCTCTTTCAAACAAAGATGGCTGCAAATTCTCTGCTATTCTTTCCATTAACAGGTGGAATCTAATTTCACTCCCATTAAATCTGGGCTGGCCATAGTAGTTTGCTTGACAGATACAATGTGGCAAAAGTGACCTTCAAGGACCTTTGAGGCTATGTCATGAGAAGCCTTGCAGCTTCCTCCTGGGCCACAGTACACTCATTCTTGGAGCTCTGAGCTACCACTTTTAAAGGTCTGACTACCTTGGTGCTGCAACGCTGTAAGGACACCCAAACCAGTTCCTACTCTGTTATAGTTTCCAGCCATTCAAGTCCTACCTGCTAAGGCCTCAGACATCCGGAGTAGAGATTAACCCTCCCCACTGTTCTGTGTCTGAGTTCCAACCCACGGATTCATGAGCAAAACAAATGATTGTTATCTTGAGTAGCTGCACAGCGTTGATAACTGAAACAGAATTTGGTGCCAAGAATGGGTTGCTTGTAACATTGGTTTGGGACTGGGTGGTGTGTGGAAACTGGAAGGGCCTCAGGAAACTCTTCGTAAGGCCTTGAAGGATGATGAGGAAAATGTTATCAGAGGCGGGAGGAAAGGACACACGCGTTCTGTCCTGGTAGAACAGTTAGCCAAACTGTTGCCTGTGGTAATGTGGGAAAGAGAGATCGTGAGCATCTGGCTGTATAGATCTCCAGGCAGAATCCTCAAAGTGCTACTTGGCTTTTCCTAGTTACTTATTATAAAATACGAGAAGTGAAGGAAAAAATTAAAGATGGAACTGTTCAATTTTTGAGAAACTAGAGGACCTGTTAAGGTGTCAGGACATTTTTTGTTTTTTTAGTATGAACTCAATACATATTTATTGAATATTTGAATAATAGTATGATTTTCAACTCACTTGGAAAATGTCTTCTTTTTTTTAACATCTTTATTGGAGTATAATTGCTTTACAATTGTATGTTAGTTCGTGCTCTGTAACAAAGTGAATCAGCTATACATACACATATATCCCCATATCTCCTCCTTCTTGCGTCTCCCTCTCACCCTCCCTTATCCCACCCCTCTAGGTGGTCACAAAGCACCAAGCTGATTTCCCTGTGCTATGTGGCTGCTTCCCACTAGCTATCTATTTTACATTTGGTAGTATGTATAAGTCCATGCCACTCTCTCACTTCGTCCCAGCTTACCCTTCCTCCTCCCCAAGTCCTCAAGTCCATTGTCTACATCTGCGTCTTTATTTCTGTCCTGCCCCTAGGTTCTTCAGAACCACTATTTTTTTTTTAGATTCCATATATATGTGTTAGCATACTGTATTTGTTTTTCTCTTTCTGACTTACTTCACTCTGTATGACAGACTCTAGGTCCATCTACCTCACTACAAATAACTCAATTTCATTTCTTTTTATGGCTGAGTAATATTCCATTGTATATATGTGCCACATCTTCTTTATCCATTCCTCTGTTGATGGACACTTAGGTTGCTTCCATGTCCTGGCTACGGTAAATAGAGCTGCAATGAACACTGTGGTATATGACTCTTTTTGAATTATGGTTTTCTCAGGATATACGCCCAGTAGTGGGATTGCTGGGTCGTATGGTAGTTCTATTTTTAGTTTTGTAAGGAACCTCCATACTGTTCTCCATAGTGGCTGTATCAGTTTACATTCCCACCAACAGTGCAAGAGGGTTCCCTTTTCTCCACACCCTCTCCAGCATTTACTGTTTGTAGATTTTTTGATGATGGCCATTCTGACTGGTGTGAGATGATACCTCATTGTAGTTTTGATTTGCATTTCTCTAATGACTAGTGATGTTGAGCATCCTTTCATGTGTTTGTTGGCAATCTGTCTGTCTTCTTTGGAGAAATGTCTATTTAGGTCTTCTGCTCATTTTTGGATTGGGTTGTTTGTTTTTTGGATATTGAGCTTCATGAGCTGCTTGTAAATTTTGGAGATTAATCCTTTGTCAGTTGCTTCCTTTGTGAATATTTTCTCCCATTCTGAGGGTTGTCTTTTGGTCTTGTTTATGGTTTCCTTTGTTGTGCAAAAGCTTTTAAGTTTCATTAGGTCCCATTTGTTTATTTTTGTTTTTATTTCCATTTCTCTAGGAGGTGGGTCAAAAAGGATCTTGCTGTGATGTATGTCATATAGTGTTCTGCCTATGTTTTCCTCTAAGAGTTTGATAGTGTCTGGCCTTAATTTAGGTCTTTGATCCATTTTGAGTTTATTTTTGTGTATGGTGTTAGGGAGTGTTCTAATTTCATTCTTTTACATGTAGCTGTCCAGTTTTCCCGGCACCACTTATTGAAGAGGCTGTCTTTTCTCCATTGTATATTCTTGCCTCCTTTACCAGAGATAAGGTGACCATATGTGTGTGGGCTTATCTCTGGGCTTTCTACCCTGTTCCACTGATCTATATTTCTCTTTTTGTGCCAGTACCATACTGTCTTGATTACTGTAGCTTTGTAGTATAGCCTGAAGTCAGGGAGCCTGATTCCTCTAGCTCCATTTTTCTTTCTCAAGATCGCTTTGGCTATTCGGGGTCTTTTGTGTTTCCATACAAATTGTGAATTTTTTTGCTCTAGTTCTGTGAAAAATGCCATTGGTAGTTTGACAGGGATTGCCTTGAATCTGTAGATAGCTTTGGGTAGTACAGTCATTTTCACAATGCTGATTCTTCCAATCCAACAACATGGTATATCTCTCTAACTTTTTTATCAGCTTTATTTTCTTTCATCAGTGTCTTATACTTTTATGCATACAGCTCTTTTGTCTCCTTAGGTAAGTTTATTCCTAGGTATTTTATTCTTTTTGTTGCAATGGTAAATGGGAGTGTTTCCTTAATTTCTCTTTCAGATTTTTTCATCATTAGTGTATAGGAATGTAAGAGATTTCTGTGCATTAATTTTTATTCTGCTACTTTACAAAATTCATTGATTAGCTCTAGTAATAATTTTCTGGTTGCATCTTTAGGATTCTCTATGTATAGTATCATGTATAGTTGCAGGTTTGTAGTTCCCGTTGTTTTTGGTGTCTGCCCCCAGTGGCTAAGGTTGGTTCAGTGGGTTGTGTAGACTTCCTGGTGGAGGGGACTGGTGCCTGGGTTCTGGTGGATGAGGCTGGATCTTGTCTTTCTGGTGGGCAGAACCACATCCGGTGGTATGTTTTGGTGTGTCTGTGACCTTATTATGATTTTAGGCAGCCTCTCTGCTAATGGGTGGGGTTGTGTTGCTGTCTTGCTAGTTGTTTGGCGTAAGGTGTCCAGTACTGTATCTTGCTGGTCATTGAGTGGACCTGGGTCTTAGCCTTGAGGTGGAGATCTCTGGGAGTGCTTTTGCCATTTGATATTACGTGGAACCAGGAGGTCTCTGGTGGACCAATGTTCTGAACTCGGCTCTCTCACCTCAGATGCACAGGCCTGACACCTGGCCAGAAGACCCTGTCAGACCAAGACCCTGTCAGCCACATGGCTCAGAAGAAAAGGGAGAAAAAAGAAAGAAAGAAAGTAAAAAATAATAAAATAAAATAAAATAATTTTAAAAATTATTAAAAATTAAAAAGTCATTAAAAAAAAAGAAAGAACAACCAAACCAATAAACAAATCCAACAATGATAACAAGCACTAAAAACTATACAAAAAAATAAACAAACAAAAAAATGCACAGACAGAACCCTAGGACAAATGGTAAAAGCAAAGCTATGCAGACAAACTCACACAAAGAAGCATACACGTACACACCCACAGAAAGAGAAAAAAGAAAAAAATATATATCTTTTGGGAAGTTTGAGGTCTTCTGCCAGCGTTCAGTCAGTGTTCTGTAGGAGTTGTTCCACATGTAGATGTATTTCTGATGTATTTGTGGGGAGGAAGGTGATCTCCACGTCCTACTCCTCTGCCACCTTGAAGGTCTCCCATTTTTGGGTTTGAAATAAAACTGTGTTATCCCCAGATTCTTTCAGCAAAAGTTCTCAGTGTAAGAAATGGCTTCAGAGAAAATGAACTCTTCATATGGATCTGGATGGATTTCACAATTATTGTGAACGAGTGACTATTAGGAGCCTTTTATTCCAAACTTCTCTGTTTTGAATGGCAGTGTTAACTGCAGTTACCTTACAGCAGATAACTTGTATCTTTATTTCCCAAGTCTTCAGATTCATACGAACTGTATTTAAGGAATGGCACCCAGGTGCTTCATCCTGATTTACACGATGAGATGCTAGACTTTGGGTCAGTGCTGAAATGGGATGAGAGTTTCGGGAGCCTTGGGAGGGGGTAAGTGTATTTTGCATGTACAATGAATGTAAATAGTGTGGCCAGAGGACAAACTATGGGAGATTGAAGATGGCTATGAATTCCTTACTACTGCTTCCACTGAGAGGCGGAGTCTATTTCCTTCTTCTTGAATCTATCCTGGTCCTAGAGACTCACTTGACTGATAGAAAGTGGCGGAAGTGATGTTCTGGGACCTTCTGAGGCTAGGTCATAAGAAGACTTGCAGCTTCCTCCCAGGCCTCTTAACGACACTTGTATTGGAGCCCTGACTGCCACGTAAGAAGTCTGAAAACGCAGAGGCTGTCATGCTTTGAGGATGCTCAAGCTAGCCATGTGGACAGGCTGTGTGCAGAGAGAGACAAGGGGTGGGGGAGGTCGTGGGAGCTCCCAACTTTGGGGTCATCCCAGCTAAGACCTTCAGACATCATGGAGCACAGATGAGCCATTCCCTCTGTGCCTTGTCCCAATTCCTGACCACAGACTTATGAGCAAGATAAATGATTTTTTTGTTATAAGGCATTAAATTCGGGAGTTGTTTTTTATTTAACAATAATTAAGACATCCCCCTTTGCTCTTAGGGATGCCACAGCCATTTCCTGTGATCCAGACTTGGTTTGGTCCTACCTCAGTTCATCAGAAATGTTATTTTATTCTTAAGCCTCATTGGATGGCAGTTACATTCTTGCCGCTTCCCCTCTCAAGGGGATGCCTCAGTCCATGCGTAAATCAATGGATGCAAAGCACTTCAGTGGAAGTTAAGCTGACTGAATCTACACTTTAGTACCTATGAAGTTGGCTCAGTTCCAAAAAGATTCTAGTAGTGACAAGGGTTAAAGAGAAGTTCCTGCCCAAATAAAATGTCCTGCTAGAAACAAACATATTTAATGAACACATAACTGGACTGAAACATTTTGAAAACAATATTCAATGTATAAAAAATATAGTTTAGTTCTACAATAAACATTAAAGCCAGGTAACATTTTCTAGACCTCCAGAGAACACACATTCATTCAAAGCCTGAAGATGCTTGAGAGTAAACTCTGCACCTGAAATTTTTCCAGGTGACATCAGGGTTTGGCCTCACGTTCAGGCTACTTCAGAAGAAACATTTAAAGTGTTTTCAGAGGAAGGAACCAGAAAGGGTAATTCTCCCAAGTTGAGAGGAATTGATGCATAGATCCAGTCAAGGGTTACCCCGTTGGCCCTAGAGGTGAATCTAATTGATCTTTGGGGTTGTCTCGGGATGCATCTATGAGGCCTGAAAATCTGTATTTTTAACACTTCTCCCTCCCCAGGTGATTCTCAAGCACATGGAAGTCTGAGGCCCACTGATTTAAGAATTGTGATGCCTGAGGTTTTTTCCTATGCCCCCCGTCTACCACCTGACCTCCCAAATGCCCTTCGAGACGTTTCACTCTGTTGCTGTCAAAGAGAGACCCATTTAGAACAAAATCAAATGCAAGGAGAGAATCAGAGATACCTTTATTGGGAACAAAGTGATTAGATTTGTAGTGACAATGAGCAGGTAGATGACCATCCACTAATGGGTTTCAAGAAATAAAGACTAAAAAGCCTTGGATGGTCCAAACGATTTTTCTTTCTTTTCTATGCCTCAAGCGCTAGGCACGTGTCTCTAGTTTCTAGTGCATTTGGCATTATTTCAGTGAGCATTTCATTTTCATACCATGAACCCCAATTTGACATCTTGAAATATAGCCCTGTAACTCACATATTATTTCACCCAAGGGTTTTTATGGAAGATAACTTCTTCACTTAATATTAATATTGCTGCATTCAGAGCCCCAGTCAATCCAATTTGGCAGGTATTTTATTTCAAAACTATCATATAGAGCAATTTCCCCTTCAAGAAATTTTACTCTGTTGCTGTCAAAGAGAGATCCATTTAGAACAAAATCAAAATCAAAATGAAGGAGGGAATCAGAAATTATTGGGAGCAAAATGATTGTGTTTGTAGTGGCAATGATAAGGCAATGACAAACCTCCACTAACAGTTTTCAAGAAATACAGGCTCAGGGCTTCCCTGGTGGCGCAGTGGTTGAGAGTCCGCCTGCCGACGTAGGGGACATGGGTCCGTGCCCCGGTCCGGGAAGATCCCACGTGCCGCTGAGCCTGCGCGTCCGGAGCCTGTGCTCCGCAACGGTAGAGGCCACAGCAGTGAGAGGCCTGCGTACTGCCAAAAAAAAAAAAAAAAAAAAAGAAAGAAATACAGACTCAAAAACCTTGAATATACCTTGAATAATATGAATAACCAAATTCATTTTCACCTTTTAAGGTCTCCTATAGCCTACCAGTACAGTGTTAAAGAAGGTTTATTATCTATCACCTATCATATATCTATCTATCTATCTTTAATAATGATTCAAAAGAACAAATTTTATTTTAATTTTTTTTTAAAAAAGAACATAAGTGGGACTTCCCTGGTGGTCCAGTGGCTAAGACTCCATGCTCCCAATGCAGGGGGCCCAGGTTCAATCCCTGTTCAGGGAACTAGATCCCACATGCTGCAACTAAGAGTTCGCATGCGGCAACTAAAGATGCCATGTGCCGCAACTAAAAAAAGATCCCTCATGCAGCAAGGAGGATCCCGCATGCCGCAACAAAGATCCTGCGTGCCACACTGCTGAATAAATAAATAAATATTAAAAAAATAAAAATAAAAAAGAACATAAGCAAGGAAGTTTCCTTTGCATTCAAAGGCTGACATTAAGATTTATGTAGTAAAATCAGTATTTATATATTACTAATTAGTATGGCTAATGTTTAAGTTTACTTTTGGCTTATAGAACAATTCAATTAATTAATCAAGATACTACAATGACTCAAAATAACATTGATGCAAATTATCCTTTTAAACATCTTATTATCCTTTAAGAAGTATTTCAAGTCCCACCATCTCCATAAGGCTCTCTCTCCTTGTTCTCAATGACAAAGTAGAGTCAGTTGAAGAATCAACATCATATGACTTGGAAAAATTAGGTTGATGCTTAAATCTAGGAGAGAAAGGTGAGGAGCTGTAGCAGCCCTCCTAAAGATGGCTCACATAATATAAATAGAAGAAAAATCTGTCAGTTTCTCTAAAGTCATACTTAAACTGTTTTCTAAAACAGTATTACCCCCTGAATCTTTGACTATATTTGCAAATCTGATACTCTAAAGGTTGGGTGTTTCCTTCCATCTGCAATTAGAATAGAGCAACAGTAAATGGCGCTGAGATCTTGGTAAGAGTTACATGGTCCCAAGTGAAGGCTGTCATTCCAAGCATGCTTATTTGACATGTAAAGATGCAAATTTTTCTTTTAAAATCTGTTTTTAAAGAAATTTTATTGGAGTATAGTTGATTTACAATGTTGTGCTAGTTTCAGGTGTTTTAAAAGTTGAACTTGTAACTATTACTAACATGATTTAAACTGTTATACCTACACAGCAAGTATGTAGAGAAAGACACTCAAGTAAAACGTGCTAATTTTCACTAAAACATAACATATTAATCACTTTTGAGTAAGAAACTTTTTTTTTATTACTCATTCTGCTTCTCTTACTTTTAAGTCAAAAGGCCTGTTCAGGGTGACTGCAATGATCCAGAATATCTGTAGCCACCCCAAGCATCTCTCTTCCTGTGCTTATTTTTCTTCTGTAGCCCTATGCCTATAGAGTATTCTCCATGTGTTGAGTGTCTCAAATATAGCAGAAAGGATTATATATTAAATACTTCTCAGGGGGCTTCCCTGGAGGCGCAGTGGTTGAGAATCTGCCTGCTAATGCAGGGGACACGGGTTCGAGCCCTGGTCTGGGAAGATCCCACATGCCGCGGAGCAAGTAGGCCCGTGAGCCACAACTACTGAGCCTGCGCGTCTGGAGCCTGTGCTCCGCAACAAGAGAGGCCGCGATAGTGAGAGGCCTGCGCACCGCGATGAAGAGTGGCCCCCGCTTGCCACAACTGGAGAAAGCCCTCGCACAGAAATGAAGACCCAACACAGCCATAAATAAATAAATAAATAAATAAATTAGAAAGCCAAGCATTTGAAGCCCTTAAAAAAAAAATACTTCTCAGGGATTCCCTAAAAGTCTGCATCAGTTATGTCTTCCTTTGGATACAGAATTTAGCAAAAGATCCTACAACCAACTTTTAAAAAGCTACCTCTTGGAAGAATTAAGCATACAATTAGATTGTTACATACTCTTGAGCTATACTCACAGAAAGTATATATTAGTTGATTTTCTTCATGGAAATGTGCTAGTGGGAAAGAAAAATTAAGCATGCTAATAATTAACCATATCAAAGATCTAATAAAATTATTTGCAGGTTTTGGGGAACTTGGGAAATTAACTAGTCTGCCCCTTGCCAGCAAAATTTAATTCTCTTCTTGATAGTGATAATCTAACCATTGTAATTGATAGTCGAAGTAGACAATGCATTCAATTACACATATAAACAATCTATTTTAAAGGGTTGAGTTAGAATTTGTTCAAACAGTTAGACTGTTCAAATGGTCTTTCCAATATTTTTGTTCAAATATTTGAAAAACTCTTTGGGTATTTGAAAGCCTCCACGATATTCTTCCCAATACCTCAGTTATAGTTCCTTGAAAATGGGTTTGATCTTCAGAAATACAAAAATATCATTTGGGACCTAGACTTGTGAATGAGATACAAGTTAAAACTGTAAGTTAAAGCTAAGTAATATCCCTCAACAGTAGTGTGGCAGATTTTATTTCCCAAAGATGGCTGCCACCTCATATTATATCTCCCATATTCCCTCCATTCTCACCTGGATAGACCTGTGTAACTGTGCCAACCCATAAAGAATGGAGGAAGTGACACTATGTGGCTTCCGAGGCTAGGTCATACAAATGCTGCACACTTCTGCCAGTTCTCTTGGGACACTAGTTCTTGGAACCCAGACACTGTGGTGCTAGGAAACAAGAAGAATTCATGCGTAAGTGTCCTAGCTGACAGCTCATTATGGACTGAAAAGAAATTGAAGAAAATGTTATTGGGAATTGGGGAAAAAGACCTTTTTTTAATAGTGGTGGAGAGTTGTCCCCAAAGTCACCTGCAGTAATATGGAAAATAGGAAATGCACCCAATGCAATCAATAATCTAGTTGAGGAGATTTGCAGGCCAAGTGTGAAAGTGCCACTTGACCTCTCACTGGCTCTGGATTAGAAGAGAGATAAGAGAAAGAACGGTTAAACTTAGAAGAACCCAGGAATTGCTGGGTGCAAAAATTAAACTTTCTCATTTTCAGCCTCTCCAGATGGTAAATGACACTCAAATTAAGAAATGGCTTCTAGGAAAATCAGTGGTGCTGCAGAAAGATGTGGTCTAAATATGAAGCCAAGGACATGACTGGGAATTTCTTTGTTAAGATCTCAGAAAGACAAGATGGTGTTTCATGGACCTTTTCAAATGGACAAAAAATCCTTCTAAAGATCTTGAGGGTGTTGTCAAGTAGCAGCCCCACAGAGGTTCCTAGGTAGAGAAGGGCTTTTCTTAAAAGCCCTTCTACATTTAATGGCAAAGGAAGGACTACTCAGAGGGCAGAACTCTTTTTGAACAGCAGGGTTTGGAGTGGTTATCCTCTGCCTGAACCATCATTGTATGGAGAGTGTATGTTGAGTATAAAACTTATTTCTTTAGTTCATAGTTCTTCAGAACTCTACTCAAAGAGCTGAATTCAAGGAACTGCTCCCAAGGAGCCTCAGCCACACTTAGACCTGAATGACATGACATGATGAGATCTTGGACCGTCAGTGAATACCGTAATGGTTAGAGGCTTAGGGCTCTTGGGGGAGGGGTTGAATATATATTGTATGTGGGAGGGATGTGAACTCTTGTGGCCAGAAGGGAGACTGTGGCAGATAGCATTATCCAAAGATGGCTATCATAATATGTTCTATCCCACACATCTTACAGTGTGACATGGACATACTTATGAGTCATGAAGTCTATGTGCTATTCCATTGAACCTAGATAGAACTTTATGACTGTGATGGCCAATAGAGTATAAAGAAAGCTATGCTCTGTGATTCCTGAGACTAGGTCATAAAAATGCCACACTCCTGCCTTGTTCTCTTGGGATGCATGTTCTTGGAGCCCAGCTGCCAGGCTGTGAGGAAGCCAAGGCCCCAGCTGAGTTCCCAGCTGACAGCCAGCATCAACCATCAGGCATGTCAGATGATTCCAGCCTCTAGCCCTCAAGTGACCTCCAGCCTTTGAGTCACCCCAGTTGACGCCATGTAGAACAGGGAGAAGCTGTCCCTCCCATGCCACGGACAAAGTGCAGATTCATGAGTGAAATAAATGGCTGTCAGTTTTTTAAGCTACTTAGTTTGGAGTGGTTTGTTAGGTGGCCATAGGAAACTGGGACAGGGAGGATGGATAAACAGATTGTGGGCTATCCATACAATGGAATAGTATCCAGCCATAAAAAGGAATGAAGTGCTCATACATGCAACAACACAGGTGAATCTCAAAGCTCTTATGCTGAGCAAAAGAAGCTGGACCTGAAGAGTACATACTGCATGATTCCATTTATTTGAAATTCTAGAACAGGCAAAATTAACATAAGATGAATTCACTAAATAGTGGTTGCTTTTAGGTGCAACTGACTAAGAAGGGATACAAGGGGACATTCTTAGCAGACGAAAATGGTTTATGTCATGATAGAGATGTAGGGTTCCAAAGGTGTATCCATTGTCAAAATTGTACAGCTAACATTGGTGTATTTCAATGTATGTGAAATTTACCTTAAAAACTAAAAAATTATAAATAAAAATTAAGTGAGAGTGGGAAGTGTGTCTGAAAATATAGATGCATTAAGAACAGCAAAATGTTGATAACTATTAAATCTGGGTGAGCAGTACATAAAAGTTCATTTTTTTCTATTCTGTGGAATTTGTATATGTTTTAAATTTCCCATAATAAAACATTAAAAAAGAGGAAAAAAAGTTCTGATTTTTCTGAAAAATGAGACTTGACTATAAAACAATGAAGTTTTTTTTCTTGTATGGCCACTAGGGAGGCTCTGAAAATAATACCAAAAGAATATGTTTCTAAAATGTTTTGAATAGGCAGTATTATTTATTTAAAATTAAATTTTATTTTATATTGGAGTATAGTTGATTAATAACGTGTTAGTTTCAGGTGATTCAGTTATACATATACATGTATCTATTCTTTTCAAATTCTTTTCCCATTTAGGTTATTATAGAATATTGAGCAGAGTTCCCTGTGCTATACAGTTGATTCTTGTTGGTTATCTATTTTAAATATAGCAGTGTGTGCATGTCAATGCTAAACTCCCAATCTATCCCTCCCCCCGACCCCCCCCCCCCCCCAAGTAACCATAGGTTCTCTAAGTCTGTGAGTCTGTTTCTGTTTTGTAAATGAGTTCATTAGTATCATTTGTTTTTTAGATTCTGCATATAAGTGATTTCATATGATATTTGTCTTTCTCTGTCTGACTTACTTCACTTAGCATGATACTCTCTAGGTCCATCCATGTTGCTGCTAATGGCATTATTTCATTTTTTTAATGGCTGAGTAATATTCCATTGTATATATGTACCACATCTTCTTTATCCATTCCTCTGTCGATGGACATTTAGGTTGCTTCCATGTCTTGGCTATTGTAAATAGTGCTGCCAGAACATTGGGGTGCATGTATCCTTGTGAACCATGATTTTCTCTGGATATATGCCCAGGAGTGGTATTGTTGGATTATGTGGCAGCTCTATTTTTAGTTTTTTAAGGAATCTCTGTATTGTTCTCCATAGTGGCTGTACCAATTTACATTCCCACCAACAGTGTAGGAGGGTTCCCTTTTCTCCACACCCTCTCCGGCATTTATTGTTTGTAGATTTTTTGATGATGCTCATTCTAACTGGTGTGAGGTGACACCTCATTGTAGTTTTGATTTGCATTTCTCTTATAATTAGCGATTTTGAGCATCTTTTCATGTGCCTTTTGGCCATCTGTATGTCTTCTTTGGAGAAATGTCTATTTAGGCCTTCTGCCCATTTTTGGATTGGGTTGTTTGTTTTTTTGATATTGAGTCACATGAGCTGTTTGTAAATTTAGGAGATAAATCCCTTGTCGGTTGCATCATTTGCAAATATTTTCTCCCATTCTGTGGTTTGTCTTTTGGTTTTGTTTATGATTTCCTTTGCTGTGTGAAAGCTTTTGAGTTTGATTAAGTCCCATTTGTTTATTTTTGTTTTTATTTCCATTACTCTAGGAGACAGATCGAAAAAGATATTAGTATGATTTATGTCAAAGAGTGTTCTGCCTATGTTTTCCTCTAAGAGTTTTATAGTGTCTGGTCTTACATTTAGGTCTTTAGTCAATTTTGAGTTTATTTTTGTGTATGGTGTTAAAGAAAGGGCAGTATTATTTAAATGGATAAGTAGCATACCATGTTTTAAGACTACCAGAGCACAACGCTCAATGTAACATGTAAATATTTGTTTTAAAAATGTTTATTACTTTATATGGTTCAACATGTTACTTTAACCAGCTTACAAAATTTTCATTATTTAGTTAGTATTTACTGTCCTTCCACCTAACATCAGTTATGTCCCTCCACCATGAAACATCAGTTGTAGAAGCTAGTTCCAAACAGAATAAAAAACACAAACAAAAGAAAACAAAAAGCAAAGAAAAAGAACTAGTTCCTTATAATGATCTAACTGGCAGAGCGACAACAGCAACTTAAGTAAACACAACATTAATTATGGTGGCTCTTTACAATCTAGTGTGAATTTTTAGTTGTCATTTAACTTATTTGAAATCTCTTCCAATTATTTTATAATAATCCTTTTTAGCGAATGGTAGGAGTGTTTGTTAGACACTATGCCATCTTCCCATTGGGTTTAGTGTTGCCTAAATGATTTTTAAATGTTCACCCATGTAACATATACTGCTTATACTATATACTATTGGCATGTAACAAACCCCATTTATCCAGACTTCAAATAATTTGAAATTTGGTGAACCACAAATTCATTTCTTCACCTCAGAGTTTTCTTTTTTAAATTTTTTTTTAAAAAATTATTTTTATTTTATTTATTTATTTTTGGTTGTGTTGGGTCTTCGCTGCTGCACGCAGGTTTTCTCTAGTTGTGGCGAGCGGGGGCTACTCTTCGTTGCAGTGTGCGGTCTTCTCATTGCAGTGGCTTCTCTTGTTGTGCAGCATGGGCTCTAGGCACATGGGCTTCGGTAGTTGCAGCACACAGGCTCAGTAGTTGTGGCTCACGGGCCTAGCTGCTCTGCGGCATGTGGGATCTTCCTGGACCAGGGCTCGAACCCGTGTCCCCTGCATTGGCAGGTGGATTCTTAACCACTGTGCCACCAGGGAAACCCACCTCAGAGTTTTCTTCTGGGTTTTGGATCTGCACATGCAACAATCTGTTAGAAATCTTCTCTGGGATATCCTTACAGGCATCTGAAACAAACTTACCTTCAGAGAGGCTCACCCTGTTAGTAGATAGCAACATCTTCTATCCAACTGTCCAAACCAGAAATGGAGTATGTTCGCATACTTCTCCCTCTCTAATCCTCCATATCTAGTCACTCACCAAGGCGTGTTCTGCCTTTTCGAGTATTTTCTCTTTTTTCCCCCTGCTATTATCCTAGTTCAAGCCCCCAACATTTCTTACCTAGATTACTGCAATGACCTATTTATAGGAGGTTGTGCTTCTAGTTTTTCCCTTTGCTCAGATGCATCCTCCAAATAGTTGCAAGAATGGTCTTAAGAATATGAAAATCTCATTGTGTTACTATCTAGCTTAACATTCTTCAGGGATTCTCCACTGCCTATTGATAAATGAAACTCTTAGCAAGGCAAACACAGACCTCTATGATCCAGTACTTGCCTGTCTCTCCAGCATTATCTTTCATCCTATCATCCTCACATGTTATGCTCCAGCCATGATCAATGATGTATGGTACTCATGAAGAAGCACGCTGCCTCTGTCTTCGTGCCTGTGTTCAATCTGCTACCTCTTCATCCCAATTCCCTAGAAAATATGTACTTCTCTTTTTAGATTGTACTCACATGTTAGATCCTTGTTGAAATGCCCCCTCCCCAGATCCCAAAGAAGAACCAACCATTATAGCAGTTGTAAGCCTGGGTACCATTTATAGACTTATAGCATTGCACTTTAACAATTTTTTGCCTTGTTTGGTTTTCAGGCCCAAGTAAAAGTGGCTTTTTTTGATGTTCTACTTTTATCAAATAATAAGAAAAAACTAATATCATAAAATCTATAGGATAGATTCAGATTATAAATGGTTAAAGTCCTTTGACAAGTATGGATATTTCTACAAAGAAAATTTTACACACATTCAATCTGTCTCTCTCTCTCACATACTCACACATGTAGTCTGAAATCCTATCACTTGTGAAGCTGGGATTCATAATAAATATTCTAGGGTTCTGTTTCTGATTCATTAAAAAATCTCCACTGAAGTTTAACATATTTTTGTTGCTTTCAAATTCTCTGGATATCTATATGCGTGTATGATGTGCAATATATGGCAGCTTCCAGTTAACAAAATGTGAAAGTAATTTGGGTGAACATCTGCATTGCATAGTTTAAGAACAAATATAGCAAAATACTGCCTAGTAGTTAAAAATAATCTCAAAATTTTTGTTTTGCTTAAACAAAACTTTTGCTTAAAAAGTCTGTAAATAATTAAAATTGAATCCTCATATGTGATTCAAAAGTAAAGAAAATAAGATGAGTGGTGTAAAATGTAGGGTCATAAAGTAAACCCTTATCATGTTCTGACCCTTGATAGATAATTAAGTAGTGGTTTAGATTTCACAGATTAAGAGGATGTTAAGATAGTAGTTCAAAAAGATCTAGAGGATGGAAAAGCTGGAAAATAGAATTTATGGAAGGTATTAGTATTATTTAGAATAAAGATGGTCGATTTAATAATGTTTCTTAAGCATATGAAGTTACTATTCTAAAGCTCATGAGTTTCTTTTCATTAAGCGTGAAAAGATGGAAATAAAGAAATAAAAGTACCTAAACACTTAATAAGTAAGTGCTGGATAATCCCAGTCAAGCCGCTTAAAACTCATAACTCTGTGCTGAGTAAGTGTATGGTCAGGCCACTCAAGACGGCTGTTCTCTTGTTCTCTGTGCCTCCCCTGCCCGACCAGTGCCTGTCTCACCTGTACCCTACTCACATGACTCACATGACTGACCTTCCTACATACTTGCCCCTGCCCCAGCTAGTGACTGTTCTTATCAAAGGGGTGGTGAGGGGCGTGCCCCTCTACTGGTTTCCTTAGTAACTAATGAGCCCACGTCATGCCAATGTCAATTCCCTTATAATCTCCCCCCCCATCTTCCCCCCACCCACTTTGCCCCCTCCCCCCGCACTCCTGGGAGGAAAGATTGCCACCATGCCCTCCTGCCTGTCCTCAGAAGTGTAAGCTCCCCCATCCATTAAACGACTGATGTCTCTGTTGCTGACTCTGGGCTCTTTCTTTGGTCTCAAAGCTGGGGCAAGCACAGGCCTTATAGGCCTGTGGGGTGTAGCCCAGCGGTAAGTCATATCTCCAACTGAGAAAATAAGCTCAAGTGGTTACAAACCTTTCCAAGGACTTCTGGTTTCAGCTTTAACATATAGAGCTTGGAAATTGTCACTTATATCCTTAAAATAAGAAAAAGCTGAACAAAGTAAAAATCAACTACATTTCTTGATTTGGAAATTAAATAACATGCTTCTAAATAACACATACGACAAAGGAGACATCTCAAGAGAAATTTTAAAAGTATTTAAACTAAATGAAAATAAAAAATATAATTTATCAAAATTTGTGGGATACAGCAAAAGCATTGCTTAAAGGAAAATTTACAGCTTTAAATGCATATATTAGAAAAGAAGACAGTTCTAAAACCAATCATCTAAGTGGACCTTAGGAAACTAGAGAAAAAAGACCAATTTAAAATTAAAGCAGGCAGAATAAAAGAAACAATAAAAATTGAGCTGAAACCTAGGAAACTGAAAACAAGAAATCAACAGAGAAAATCAACAAAACCAGAAGATGGTCTCATAAAATGTTAATGACGTTGATACACTTCTAGGCCAGGCTAGTACAGGAACAACAACAAAAAAGAAGACACAAATTACTAATACCAGAAATGAAAGAAGGGATATCCCTATAGATTGCATGCACATTAAATGGATAATAATGGAATATTATTAACAACTCTGTGCCCACAAATGTGATAATTTAGATGAAATGGGCAAATTCCTTGAAAGACACAAAGTACCAAAACACACAGAAAGATGTGTGTTTCTATGATGATCTGAATAGGGCTTAATCTGTTCAAAAATCAAAGCAGTAATTTATAACCTTCAAAAAAGAAAGCACCAGGCGCAGATGGTTTCACAGATGAACTTTAACAAACATTTATGAACCTGACATTACCCCAATACAAAAACTAGATAAGGACATTACAAAGAACGAATCTACAGACCAATATTTGTTATAACATAGATGCAAAAATGCTCAACAAAATCTTAGCAAATTGAATACAACAATATATAACAAGAATTATACACCATGCCCAAGTGATATTTGTTCCAGATATGCAAGGCTGGATCAACATTAGAAAATTAACCAATGTAATCTACTACTTAAACAGGCTAAGGAAGAATCATGTGATCAGTATCAATTAATGCAGAAAAAGCATTCGACAAAATTCAAACCTATTCATGATAAAAACTCTCAGCATACTAGGGGCAAAGGAGAACTTCCTCAAACTGATAAAGAATATCTACAAAAACCCTACAGCCTAACATCCTTAATGGTGAGAGACCAGACAATGTCTCCCTAAGATGGAGAACAAGGCAATGGTGTCCTCTGTCACCACTCCTACTCAACATTTTACTGGAAGTCCCAGACAATATGTAAAGAAAAAGAAATAAGATATACACATTGGGAAGAAAGAAAGAAAACTGCCTTTGTTTGCAGATGACATGATTGTCTATGTAGAAAATCCCAAAGAATTAACAACAACAAAAACTCTTGAAACTACTAAGTGAGTATAGAAAGGTCACAGGGCACAAGATTAATATACAAGTCAATTGCTTTCCAACATACGAATAATGAACAACTGGAATTTGAAATTAAAAAGACAATGCCGTTTATAATAGCACTAAAAAGAAAAGAAGTATTAGGGACTTCCCTGGCAGTTCAGAGGTTAAGAAGCCATCCTTCCAGTGCAGGGGGCAGGGGTTTGATCCCTGGTCTGGGAATTAAGATCCTGCATGTCGCATGGTGTGGCAAAAAAAAAAAAAAAATTAGGTATAAACCTACCAAAGTATGTACAGGAGCTGTATATGGAAAGTTATAAAGTTCTGATGAAAGAAATCATCTAAAGATCTAAATAAATGAAGAAATATTTTGTCTTCCTGAATTAAAAGATTCAATATTATGAAGATGTCAATTTTTCCCAAGTTGATCTTAGGATTCAACCCAATTCCAAACAAAATTGCAATGAACTATTTTGTAGATATCGACAAACTAACATTAAAGTTTATATTGAAAGGCAAAATACCTAGAATAACCAACACAGTACTAAAGAAGAACAAAGATAAGAGTACTCACAATACCCAATTATCAAGACTTATTACAAGGCTACACTAATCAAGACAGCATGGTATTTGTGAAAGAATGGACACACAGATCAATGGAAAAGAACAGAGCCCAGAAATAAGCCCATACTAATACAGTCAACTCATCTTTGACAAAGGAGCAAAGGCAATTCAATGGAGAAAGGATAGACTTTTCCACAAATGGTGGTAGAATAATTGTACACCCAAATGCAAAAACAAACAAATAAAAAACACATATCATATACCTTTCAATTTTTTTTTACTCAAAATGCATCATAGATACAAATGTAAAAGGCAAAACTATAAAACTTCTAGAAGAAAATAAAGGAGAAAATCAAGGTAACCATGGATTTGGCAAAAAGTTTTTAGATACACAACTGAAAGCATAATCCATGAAGAAAAAAATAGATAAGTTTAACTTTTTTAAAATTAAATACTTCTGCTCTGTGAAAGACAATGTTAAGAGAATGAAAAGACATGCCACAGACTGGGAGAAAAAATTTGCAAAACTTATTATCTGATAAAGGATTTGTATGCAAAATATACACAGAACCCTTAAAATTCAGCATTAAGAAAACAAACCAACCAGTTTAAAAATGGGCAAAGATCTGAACAGATACTTCATCAAAGAAAATGTACAGATGGAAACCATATACCCCATCTGTAGGGAATTGCAAATTAAAACAACAGTGAGATACCACTCCATACCTGTTAGAACGACTAAAATCCAAAAAACTACCAATTGCTTGCAATGGTGTGGAGCAACAGGAACTTTCATTCATTGCTGGTGGGAATGCAAAATGCTACAGACACTTTGGGAGACAGTTTGGCGGTTTCTTACAAAGCCAAACATAGTGTTAACATACAGTCCAGCAATTGTATGCTTAGATATTTACGCAGTTTTAGTTTGAAAATTTATGTCCACACAAAAACCTGCACATAAACGTTTGTAGCAGGCTTATTTAAAGTTGACAAAAAACCGGAAGCAACCAGATGTGTTTCAAAAGGTGAATGTATAAACAATAGTATATCCATACAATGAAATAATAGCCAATGATAAAAAAAAATACGAGCTATCGGGCTTCCCTGGTGGCGCAGTGGTTGAGAGTCCGCCTGCTGATGCAGGGGACACGGGTTCGTGCCCCGGTCCGGGAAGATCCCACATGCCGTGGAGCGGCTGGGCCCGTGAGCCATGGCCGCTGAGCCTGCGCGTCCGGAGCCTGTGCTCCGCAACGGGAGAGGCCACAACAGCGAGAGGCCGGCGTACCGCAAAAAAAAAAAACAAAAAAAAACACGAGCTATCAAGTCATGACAAGACATAGATGGTTTTTTAACGCATATTGCTAAGTGAAAGAAGCCAGTTTGAAGAGGATATATACAATATTATTTCAATTATATGACACTCTAAAAAGAGGCCCCCCTCCAAAATGATTGTAAAAGGATCAGTAATTGCTTGAGCTTGAAGGAGAGGGTTGAATAAACACAGAATTTGTGTTCATTTAGGGTGGTGAAACTATTCTCTATGGTACCATAATGGTGGATACATGACACTGCATTTATTAAAACCTATAGAAGTTTAAAATACAAAGAATGAACCTTAATGTATGAAAATATTTAAAAATTATTTAGGAAGTCAAGGAACCCCAGGATGGAATGCAGGGCGTAATAAAATGATCCAACTGTATTATGAATATATAAGACAACCTCACTGAAGGGAGTAGGGAAATGTGCTCACCTAAGCAGCTTTGAAAATGGGAGGAATTTGTAAGAAAGAATAAAGGCAAAAGAAACTGTACTATTCCCTAGTTGATACAGTTGTTACTCATGGGGTATGGTTTAACGCTGTACATGTATACTGGAATTGAAAAGATCCAGCAAAGGGATGGTGAATGCTCACTGCTGGAGTGGGATTTTACAGACAAGCAAGAAGAGGAGGCTAGAATGATCCATGTGGTAATGGGTTAGAGTTGAAGACAGTATGAACTCATGTTTAGCTTAATATAGATACAGATTGTTAAATACACACATTTGTAGATATATGTATACACAGGTTAGTATACACATTATATATTTCCTGCCAGCTGAGAGGGCCTGGAACCAATGATACCCCAGGAGCAACAAGCATACCTAGTGCTCAGATATTTGTTTCTGATACCTTTCCCTAATAACAGGAACAGAGACTTCTTGGAGAAATGGCTGATTCTAGGACTGGGGCCAGAAATGTACAAGATGAGCTGAGCTTGGAGCATCTCTACAGTGCCAGAAAGTAAGGAAGTACTAGAAAGAAAGAGAGGACAAGAGGATGAAAAAAAGAAAGAATGAAAGAAAGGAAAGAAGGAAGGAAGGAAGGAAGGGAAGGGAAGCAAATAATGCACCTACAATGAAGGAGGTATGTCAAAAGGACACCGGAGCCAAATGAAAGAGTTCCCAATTGCCAAAGCTAGAACATTTTGAACAACACAATAAATATAGTAGTATATACCCAGAGTATAAGATATCTGTGAGTCTATACTGATATTAAATGATTGAATAAATGGGAGAAGAGAACAAATCTGTGCAGAATTCCAAATAATTTACGTAGATACCCTGCCTTCAAGAAGGTGGAGCACAACTCCTTAAGTGTTGGTGCATAGTGACTTCCTTCCAAAGAGTACAGTATACAAAGGGAAAAAAGAATAACTTTACATTTGGAGAATTATATTGGAGAAATCTGACAAACACTGCCTTGGCCAGGTGATCAAAAGTCAGCATCAACAGTGATAACGCGTGTGGATAGTATGCACCCTTGATAAGATGCCCTGAAAATGGCACTTTACCTCTGTGGTCTTCCTCCTGAAAACCCATACCCTCAGTTTACTCGCGAGAAAAACATTCGACAATGCCCAAACTGAGGGACGTTCTACACAATACCTCACCAGTACTACTTGAAACTGTCAAGGTCGTCAAAAACAAGGGAAGTCTGAGAAACTGACAGGATGACTAAATGTAGTGTGGTGTCCTGGATCAGGAAAGGACATTAAGTGGAAACTAAGGAAATCTGATTAAATGATGAACTCCAGTTAACTGTAATGTATCAATATGGGTTCACTAATTGTAACAAATGTGCCACACTGATGTAAGATGTTAGTAATAGGGGAAACAGGGTGCAGGGTATGTGGGAACTCTGTATTATCGTGTTATTCTTTTTCTGTAAATCTAAAACTGTTGTTTTTTTGGGTGTCTCTTTTTCTTTTTTTAATTTTTATTTTGTATTGGATTATAGTTGATTTACAGTGTTGTGTTAGTTCCAGGTATGCAGCTAAGTGATTCACTTATACATACATCCACTCTTTTTTCAGATTCTTTTCCCATATAGGTTATTACAGAATATTGAGTAGAGTTCCCTGTGCTATACAGTTGGTCCTTGTTGATTATCTATTTTATATATAGTGGTGTGTATATGTTAACCCCAAATTCCTTATTTATCCTCCCCATAAAGCTGTCTTAAAATAAAGTGTATTTAAAATATTAATAAGCTTAGTATTAGCTTAATATTGTTTTCCCATTAACAATTATAACTATGTCAGAAATGGAATTTTTATCAACTAATGAACCAGAGATCACAGATGCCATGGGGCTTCATAAATCAAATTTCATGGTTAGACAAGAAATTTTTTCATTTCAGGTACTAGGAAATATTTCTAAAATGTATTTGTATTTTTTTTTTTTTTTTTTTGCGGTACGCGGGCCTCTCACTGTTGTGGCCTCTCCCGTTGCGTAGCACAGGCTCCGGACACGCAGGCTCAGCGGCCATGGCTCACGGGCCCAGCTGCTCTGTGGCATGTGGGATCTTCCCGGACCGGGGCACGAACCCGTGTCCCCTGCATCGGCAGGAAGCCCTGTATATTTTTCTTGCTTTGGTAAATTTCACACATTAAATAGCACCTTTCTGGATAATTCTATTCAACTGAAATAATTACCAAAAAGAGACAAAAAACAAAAATAGAAAACACCAAAGAATCCTCCCACCCATACTTCTCAAGATTTCAAACCTCAGTCAGAGGTTCATTAATATCAGTTATGCCCTAGACACTGTTCTAGGCACTGGGGATACAGTTGTGAACCAAATGAATAGTTTCTGTCACCACAGGACTCACATTCTAGTGAGAGGATGGGTCAGCTCTTGACTCCTGTGACTTAATCACTTTACGGCTTTGCACGAGACCCAAGACACATTTCAGTCTGTATCTTTTTCCTAAATTTTAGTCCTTCATTTCCAATTCATGGACATTTCCCACAGAATGTCATTTGAAAGTCAACATAGCTGAAACCAACCCTTATAAACCCAGCTTCTTTTCTGGACTCCTTTATTTGGTGGTCCCACTCCTCACTCACCTGCTCCTCAAAAATCACTCTATTTAATTCCATCCTCTCTCAAGCACTACCCCCATCACCACTTTCAATTAGTCATCAAGTCCCAGAGACCTTTCCTTAAACAACAGTGTCTTACCGATTTTATTATTATTATTTTTTTGGCCACGCCCTGTGGCTTACAGGACCTTAGTTCCCTGACCGGGGATTGAACCCAGGCCCTAGGAAATGAAAGCACCGAGTCCTAACCACTGGACCGCCAGGGAATTCCCTCACCAATCTCATGTTTAAAAAAATATTTATTTACTTATTTGGCTGCGCCGGGTCCTAGTTGCGGCACGCGGGATTCTCGTTGCGGCATGCAGGATCCTTAGCTGCTGCCTGGGGTTTTTAGTTGCAGCATGCCAGGTCTTAGTTGAGGCATGTGGACTCTTAGTTGCGACATGTGAACTCTTAGTTGTGGGCACGCACGTGGGATCTAGTTCCCTGACCAGGGATCGAACCTGGGCCCCCTGCATTGGGAGCTCCGAGTCTTAACCACTGGACCACCAGGGAAGTCCCACAAACCTCACTGGAAAAAAAAAAAAGGTTTTTTTTTTCAACCTCATTTTTAAAAAACATTCTCCACCCCCCTAAGCTAAGCTGCTGGTATCACCTCATGTCTAGTTATTTAACGTTTGTAAAACATCTGGATTCTAAGAATAGCTTCCTAACTGATCCCCTATTCGACGACAGTTCTTAAAACTCACTCATGTACTCTAAACCTTATCTCAAGTCTAAAAGTCTCTGAACTGGATTCAAGGTGTTTTTTTGGTTGTTTTTAACAATCTGGCTCTCATCTCATCCCTCATAATGTTTTCTGGTGTCCTTGCCTTAACTCTGCTGAGTTATCTGTTCCAGCTCGATCTCCTCCTCTCCCTTACCCTGTGGTCCTCCAATGTTCTACTGCCTCAGTTCTGTCTCTAGGTTTGATGCCTAGGTTTTACGCTTTCCACCCATCACCTCATCTCATCTCTTGGGTCATAGTTTAAACCCGCTTCTCTGGTCAAGCTGGAGAGACAAGTAATTTGAATCGCTCCAGTAGCCTTAAAACCTGTCCCTCAAAATAATCTCTTCAGGTAGTGCTGGCAGGCAGGGCTCCTGAGACCTACCTCATTCCTTGGCTTTGGCCCCTGAACAATCAGCTGTCAGATACTGTCCTTCCTCGCATCGTATGGAAGTTTTGTCTTTTTGGCAATGGTGACATCCAGACTTCTCTCAGCTGCTAGCTTGGAACCCATGAGCTTACCTGTTAGTGTAAGGTAGGTGCTGCAGGAATAAAATAGGCCTGAAACGTAATTGATATAACAGCTCACAAACACAGATGTTTATTTCTTGCTCATGTAACACAGGAAGATGGCTGGTAGGAAGATGATCTCCAAGCAGTGGTTCAAGAACCTAGGCTCCTTTCGTCCTGCGCTCCACCATCCCCTCGGGCACTCGTAATCAGCTAATGGATGGGGAAAGAGATGATGAAGGAGGCATTCGGCCTAGAAATGACATGTATACTTCCCCTCAAATTCCAGGTGGCTAGAACTCAGTCACATAGCCACAAACATTTGCAAGAGAGGCTGAAAATGTAGTCTAGTGCGTGTTGAGGAAGAGGAGAACAAAGAGTTTGTTAAATAGCTTACATTCTCCCTAAGGGAGACAACCTCAAGTTCCACCCAGTTACTGCAGTCCTTTCAAAGTCCCATATCTCTGGTGATGCGCTCTCCTTCCCATCAAATCCAGGGATCTGGGAATTTAAAGACAAGTTACCCACCCCCAACTTCCACCAAATATACAATGTGGAGCTGGAAGTGGATAACTGCAATTAAAATTCTCATTTGAAAAGGGGAACAATGAGAAACACACAGCAGTCATTGATTCATAGCAGTGAAAACACCTACTTCCCTCCTGGTAGAGGAGTTGTGATTTGCTCTGGGCTTCTTCTCTAAGAGAAACTCCCTCATCCATCATTCTCAGTGGTTCCCTGCTTTGACTTCTGGGAAGGTTTTCCTTTTCCCTCTCATGCTATGGTTCACTGGAAGCAAGCATTGAGAATTATTTCCTTCTTGGGGGTTATACAACTTTCACAGATTGCTTCATGAGCATGTAAGTTTACCTTTTCTTTGAAATGAGGCATTGTTTTGAAAATTTTGAACTTTGCCACATGGTTGAGTCCTTTTGTTTTCTTGTGCAGATTTAATGGGTCTTTTTAACTCAAGACCCGTTTTAGTCTAATCTTAACATTTGGGGTTCAGAAGCAGCAGACTTTTCAAACCCCTAAGGGACTTTATCTCCGGGCCCTCTCCATTCCCTTCAGTCTCTGCTGGAAGACCATTTATTTATAGCCTGAGTTGACTGCTTTCTTGTAATATCTTTTAACAACAAAAAATCTCAAACACACTGTTACTCTGTCTCTTCTGTCCAATTCCCCTAAACTACAGGTTCAGCAGTCACACAGACCCCCTTCCAAGTAAAACTCGTATTCCTGCTGCATAATGAATTACAGATTTTCAGCCTGCTGTATCTATTTCCTCTCTGCTGGCTGCTCGGCTGCTAAACCAATGTACCGTATTGAAGGTTTTCATCCTCACAGAACACCCACTGTAAGGTCCCAATATTTGTTTTAGTTTCAACTGTTTGCAGTAACAAATGAGTCTAAAATGTGTATGGCTCAAATACAATAGAAGTTTTTCTTCTCATTTATGCTAATGTCCCAAGGCAAATATATCTGGTTGTCTCTTTTCTGTGATGTGACTCAGTGACCCAGGATCTTTCCAACTCATGGTTCTGCCATTCCCTCGGCTTTCATTTTCCTCCGCTTCCAGCCAGTGGAAAGGGAAAGAAGGCATGGAGAGCACAAAATTGTTTCTTAAAAAGCCTCCTCGAAATTGGTGCACATCACCTTCTGCTCATATGCCATTGGTTGAGCTCAGTCACACGGCCATACCTAACTTCAAGGGAGGCCAAGAAAAAGTAAGCTAGCCATATGACCAAGAAGAAGAGAAAACATGAATTTCAGTAGAGTGGGTATATTAAGAGTATTAAAAGTACTGTTTGGAAAGTTTCCCCTTTGATATATTTCCTTACGTCAACTGAGAATATGCTCTCATTTTTTCCCTTTTACTCAATGAGTTTGTGAGATCCTTCTAAAATTTGTTCCCATTTATTTGGCATTTACTTATGTAGAAGCCTTTAGTGTATTATACTATTATTATTTTTTCTAATATATGCATTAATTTCTTTTTATTGGAGTAAAATTGCTTTACAATGTTGTGCTAGTTTCTGCTGTACGATGAAGTGAATCAGCTGTATGTCTACATATATCCCCTCCCTTTGGGCCCCCCACTCCCCTCCTCCCCCCACATCTAGGTCGTCACAGAGCACCGAGCTGAGCTCCCTGTGCTATACAGCAGGTTCCCACTAGCTATCTATTTTACACATGGTGTGTTTATGTCAAACCTAATCTCCCTGTTCGTCCCACCCTCCCCTTCCCGCCGTGTCCACATGTCCGTTCTCCACCTCTACGTCGCTATTCCTGCCCTACAAATAGGTATATTTCATTATAAAGCACTATTCAAACAAAATACTTCACATATTTTACTGAGACCTTTTATTTTTGAATTGGAAATGACTATTTTCAAATGGGAAACATCATGGAATATTTTGATAACCTATGGAAAGAAAAAAATTGACTTAAATATTACTTTGTATATTGAAGATCAAAGGAGTTATAGTCAATTTACAATTAAAACTTAATCTTAGTATGTAACATGGTATGATGAATAACTAAATCTCTCTGTAACAAAAAATGATAATTTATTGATTTGCTTGTTGCAATGCAGATGTGCCTATTTTCTGCTGGAATTTCATTTTATATCAATTGTAATGCTGTGAAAGACAAGCCATGACCCAGGCGAATATGACTTTTTTTGCGGTAAACTCATAAGCAAGTCTATTATTTTTCCTTCTTCAATCTTAAATGTCTTAATAATGGAAGCCCAACATGGGGGAAGGGGGGAATGCAGCAGCACGTACTGGGAAGGGATACAAATTCTGTAAACTTAGTTGGAGATTATGAGTCCATTTATTTTAAGCAGAAGTGTTTCATGTTTTCCTTGTGTTTAAGTAACGATGACTCTTTTAAAAAGGAAAACCCTAAACCAGACCAATTGGGCACTGGTGTTCTACTCTAAAAAATTAACTTAAAAGCCTTCTGGTTAGGTTATGGAACTAAGGATTCAAAGACACTCAGAGGTTAATGTAGCAACTTTAATTTCTGTCAGTTTTAGAGCACTAAAAGTTTAAACTCTTTTGAATATGCAAAATAGTACTTGTTAAGTCTGTTCTTATAAGTCTTTGTTGCTGGAAATAAAATGGACAAGGGAATGAAATATGAAAAACATCTAAATTCAAGGTCTTTGGGAAACATACAATAACTACCTAATTAAAAAAGAATTAAAAATCAACAAACTACTCTTGCCAAATAGAAAATGATTTTGTTAAACAGAATGATAATACTCATATGAATTATGACAAGTTCACATTAAATGAAAGAGCAGGCTAGATAACAGCGTATATGTATGCATACTGTAGCTAAAGATACTATGATCACTTTAAAGCTACTTAGTTTTACTCCTGATTTGAAAACTTTAAAGGAGATTATTTTAAAATGTTTAAATTTGTTTGTAGTCTATTTTCTTTGCATGTCAGATTTGACTTAGAATTAAAGAAAATAATATGACCCAAACATTTTGATAGCAATATTTTATAGCACGTTTAAATAAGATTCCTTTCAAACTCAAGATCTGAATAACATCTACATATATCCACTTGATATCTGCTTATGGAACTGACATTATTTTATTTTGTGTAACAGTCACAGTAACACTTATTTGTCGATAAGAATTCAGGCTGATTTTTGTGTATCATCATCATCAAAGTCAGATGCTTACCAATTCCAAACGAGCACTAAAATGTAAAGAGATTTCTTACAGAAAGGTGAAGAAAAGTAACTTGTAACCCACACAAAAATTTATTCTCTGGAAAATTAAACTGCCATTAAAATCTCCTTGGATTAATAATTTTAACAGTTTTTACATTGTTTACACAGAGGTCAGCAATTTCTTTAAGTAATACAATTATACAAAAGGAAAAAGGCACCGAGACAATCGGTGTGTAGATAGTAGAAAAGTGGACATGAGAAAAAAATGGAACATACAGCACATTTTCAATTACATGAAAATGGTTAGATATATGCTCATTCTATAAAATGGGTTGTTTCACACACACATCTGTTTATATTTTTAATCAAAAATGCAAATTAATATGTGACAATAATACAACACTGTTGATAACCACACAGACGCTATATTAGTAAGATCCATTAATGGTATAGAATCACTAGAAAATATCTGGAGACAATTTAAGACCAAAGGAAATGTTAATCAGCAGTGCATTTCTTCAGGTTGTTTAATAGAGTATTTTGCTCATAGAGCATTTAAACTTCATCACGCTGTTATATACATTATTAGAAAAATAAGTAAGAAAGCTCTGTAGAAACTATACTATTAAGCTTCTTGCCTCAAAAAGAAAGAAAGAAAGAAAGAAAGAGGAAAGGAAGAAGGAAAGAAGAAAATAAGGGAATACTGAATAAAAGATTCCACTAATTGAGTTTTCCATAAAAATTACATTACTTTGACAAATAAAACACAATGTAAGAGTACTGAGCAGTGATGACCATCATGAGTTTTAGAAAAAGAACAGATGCCAACATTTATCAAGACCCTTAAAGCCCATATAATAACTGTTTCTCATCAAGACTAATTGAACTGAAAAGTAATATTGATACATTTTCTTATTTCAAAATTCTAGTAAAAATCCAGCCAAAGTTTGGCTATCCCCTCTGTGACTGCTTTAAAGATTCCTCAAAATTGTTGCCACTATATTATTTTCACCACAAAAAAGAAAACTAATCTCAATAAAATTATGTAGAAACATTATAAATTAATTTTGTAATGCAAGCTACTACTGGACATTTTCTGAGTAAATTTAAAGTAATATTTATAATTGCAAAATACTGTTGGAAATGTCACCATTATTTCCTAGCTGTGTTTCAAAGGACTGTTTAAATATACGTAAATACTAAGAGAGCCAATTTATATGTAAAAGCTACCCTGGTATCCCCTCACAAAACAAATGCGACATAATTATAGAATGTTGTAAATATTCTCAATATTTATGCAAACAGAATGCCCGAACAAGAACAAGCACCCTCCCTGCCCAAAGCCTTCCAATGACACTATCTACTTCAGTTTTCCTTTTTAATTATGAAAGTGCCCAGTTAAGTCAACATGAACAATTTTAAAACCAGGAATTTAGAAAAGGCTTTCTCACAAAATTTAAAATAAAAAGAATGTTCAAGCTAGAGGAGGAAGAGAGAAGACCAAAAGGAGAGAATTTATGATATAATGATCTAAAATCTCATTTCCAAGAAGTTGGCTTCCACTCCATTACGACTGAAATCATACTGAGGTATTAACGGGGTCATCTTATACCAGAGTGCTAAGATATTGATCCTTTACACTTTAGGGGTCTTTTCTTCTACTGGTGCTTATGTATTACTTTCATCAACATTAATGGGGGTTATGAACAGGAATCACTGGTAAGGACCAACCCTGAGGGTATAAAAGGTTTGGTTGTTACCGAAAATAATACCATCTGGAGGAGGTGAGCACGCTCAGAAATTGACAGATGAAGTGCTGGCAAGAGGTTCACAGCCTTCAACCAGAGGTAAAAGCCAAGAGAGACAATAAATCTCAGAGATAAGGGAAAAAAATTTTCTCATTGAATACAATAGCCATATTTAATATTAACCGCTTAGATTTATGGAAATAAGCATTCAAGCAATACCTGAATATATAAACAAATTTCAGATAATTATTTTTTCAGTGTATAATAGAGTATTATATTTCATCTGTTGGGTATTCATTTTAATCACAAAAAGTGTCAGGTGAGAGATCACATGTTAAAGGAAGAAACAGAAAGGTGTTAGGTTTTTTCTTTTAAAAATAGTCTTGAATATTTAAAAGACAAACTCAAATATCAAACAGTCATCAGAATAATAAAAAAAGAGTGAAAAAGGACCCTGAAATAATAGGACAATTTGAGATGCAGACTGTCAAAATGACATTGAAATAACGTCAAACATCTTGCAAAACTACTGCCACATCAGTGACTTTGTTCTCATAATTAATTAGAAATTTTTATGTACTAATTTTATGTACAATAAAATTATGCCATATTTTTGTTAGATTAATAATCAAATTTCCTTCTCTGCTCCCAACCCATACAGCATGATATTAGGGAACTTCACACTATTCAAGATTAGGTGCACAACAACAATAGCAACCATCACAAGAGATACAACAAACTTAATGACTAAAGAGGGTCATGCTTTGCTCTCTCTCTAGTCTCTGAGAAAACCTATCCAGTCCTCTCTACTATCCAGCACATGTGATTAAAATGAAAAAAGTCAGGGTATCACTTTTTGTTAGGAATTATGCAGCTGTGATGAACTCAGAATTCCAGTGTGAATGTACATGAATAGGACTGGGGAAAAAAGTGTGGGAGGAAGAAAGAAGGAACATTTTAAGCAAGATACATACTTGTCTATTAGGGGGAGAATAAAGCAAGAGTCTTACATTCATTTTTGATAATGGACTAATAATTCAAGTTTATCAAACTCTTTCACGTTAAGATTATGTTAACCAGATTTCAAGCTATAATCGGACCAAACACAATGATACAGCAGCAGTCACAAAACAGCCTAATTCCATACCATATTATTTCAAAATTCAGATCACCTCATTTTTCAGTGGGTTAATCACAGATATTTGTTGGGAAAAATACTTTCAAAATGTAAAATACATTCATGCAAAATATTACACCAGAGAAGGAGGTATGCCTACATTATAAATGAGGGGAAATAGGAACTCAGATGAACCTATATACGGCATTTATTTTTAGAGAAGAAGGAGGACTTGAGGCTGCTGTATTAACTTGTTATTTGAAATAAAAGACCCTAAGAAAGAGCCAAGCAATCAAGGAAATAGAGATCAGAGCAGAAGTGATAGAAACACTGCTATTTCTAGTGAAGAATCCAGGAATGAGTACAGGAATGAGGTTCATCTCATGAGTGTAATGACAATGAAGCCATTCAGGATGATGACAAAAGACAAGAAAGCTTACTATACACAAGAATGAAAAACGCCACCACTTATGGCTGCCACTATACATACTTAAAGGTCAGCCTTATTTCATTTAGAATATTGACAGATGTACTAGGTAAACACCTTCCTCAGACTCTCTCTTTGCCTTGTGTCTATCACTGTAAAGACAGTTTGGAAGGAAATATTTGAAAATAATCCAAAGTAATTTTCAGGAATCATAAAACTAACATAATAGAATTTATTTATTATACCATGAAACACTTTGAAAAAGTTATCTTGAATGTGAATGCACAGGAGCTCATAATTAAGTATCACTTTTAATTTCTCATTAAATATCTTTCTCTTTAAGGCAGCACACACACACACACACACCAGCACTAATCCTAGTCTTAATCTTGCTCTTCTTTATGACTATCACACTTCAAGAACTAATCTATGGTTAGACAGCTGCCAATAATTCTATATAATGAGCTCAATATTCTATACCAGTGCCTCACAGACAGAATTTCCTGGGGAGCTTAATAAAATGTAGATTCTTGGGCTCCACTCCAGACCAAATGAAATAGAATGTCTGGAGGTGGGGCTTTGGAATACAAATTAAGCTCTCAAAATAATTCTTAAACACACTATAATTTGGGAACCACTGTTTTAAATTTTGCCCTTGGAGAGAATAAGTTCCTTGATGGGAGTCTAATCTGTATTTATTCTCTAAGACCCAACCCGGGGGTTCTTTTCTCCAGGGAGATTTTTCTGAACTCCACATTGTACCCCTGTGCTAAAGTTGTATCATGCTGTGGCTATCCCCACCTTAGCATGCAAGCTCCATTAGGGCAAAGACTTTGTCTACCCAATTTGTTATCTCTGCATTTGTAGCACTTAGAAAAATACATGGTACATAGTAGGTACTAATGAAGACATAAATAAATCCATGCATAAGATTCATAAATATTGAGACATATAACAGTATTATTGATTTCCTCCGTAGGGAATTTAAGTTTAGTCAATATTTATAGTGTGCCTAGTATGAACAAGGGGCACATAAAGATAACAAGATAAAGCATTAAGTACTACCGAGGGGAGAGACATATGTAATAAAATTAGCTGTAATCCAGTTAAACCTTAAGAAAGGGTAGAGAAGCAACTTAAACTGCAGTCAGAGTGCAGAGGAAGACAAGTCTTTCCTTTCACCACTGGTATTGGCAAGATACGTGTTCATGGACACAGGCTATCCACTTCGTAGGGTAGAAAGGGGATCATGTACAATTAAAATATTTTGGATTCCCAACAGTGGACAAGGAAGAGAACAAATTGATTAATACACTTTCAGAATATGAGTAAGTATAGGGTAAACTGGCAGAGTAAATTAATCCCCAAGTCTTTGAAAATATGTCATCTACAAAGTATGACACAAAAGTACCATTTGTGTCCCCAGACGACAAAAAACCCCTCTAATCTTCTTTTCTTCTTTGCCTTGTATTTCGCTTTCCCAAGCTCTGTTTTTTCCTTCTCTTTTTCTAGTGCTGCCATCCAATTAAAGTGGGTGGGATTACTGATGAATATAATGTTGTCCTGTTTTTTCTTGCAACTAGTAAAGAGGGATGCAATTGCAATATGTATAATATAGGTTTTAGAGTAATTTATATGTGGGCTCTAATCCCAGTTCTATTATTTACTTACTGGATGACCTTAGGCAAGTCTGTTTAACCTCTATCCTGCAGTTTCTTCATCTATAAAATGTTGATAATATTATTTACCTCATACCACTGTTGTGAGAATCAACATAATAAATTATTGTGCTAGACCTTACTAAATTATAGCGGTTACCATCATCATTATTAGACATTTTGGTGGATACAGATGATGTTTTAAAGTGAATTTAAGAGAAGTGCTCCATAGTATGTTTAACCTTGTGCTCAATATTGAGTTTGGTTGGTGACGATGACACTGATGGCCACCTCCAGTGTAGGTCATGGGTGAACCGGGGACAGTAAAATGGAAAAAGAAAATGAAAACTTCTGAATAATAGCTATCAATGAGAAAAATCTCTATGAGTAGACTATCTAGTCTATGTAAGCAAACGGCAATTTCATGGAAGTGAATTTGTGTTATCGCTATTAACAGCTGGATAGAGACCTTGAAAAATTTGTTGGTGACTGCTGTTCTAGTTTCATCTAAAATTTACACTTTCAAATAGCCTATCTCTCAGTTCACTTGAAAAACTACGATATCATTTGATCTCTATCTCCATCTTAAAGAACACCCTCAGTTCTATGAACTCTTGCCCCACTGGTTCTACCTTCCTTTTGCAAGCATTGATTATGCTTCTGATTCACTAGATAAGTGAAAATGATGATGGTATCAAGAAAATGATTTAACATATAGCCCTGGGCTTCTGAACTAGACTAGATGAAAGTGCCCTACCAGGCCCTACACTTAAACATGTATGTATTAATAAGGGTAGTTTAGATATTTTCTCACTGGTTTTTCTTTTTTAAAAATTGTGATTCAGTTTATTATTTTTGTCACTAAATACAACATTAATGAGAATTCACTGAATGCACAGTAAGAAAATACGCAAAGAGATTTCACACAAAACGCGAATAGTACAGAAGACATAAGATTACGGAAGAAAATTTCTTAAAGGTAAGAGGATATACTAAACAAATTCTTTTCTGATTTAAAATACACTTTGAGGGCTTCCCTGGTGGCGCAGTGGTTGAGAGTCCGCCTGCCAATGCAGGTGACACGGGTTTGTGTCCCGGTCCGGGAAGATCCCACGTGCCGCGGAGCGGCTGGGCCCTTGAGCCATGGCCGCTGAGCCTGCGCGTCCGGAGCCTGTGCTCCGCAACGGGAGAGGCCACAACAGTGAGAAGCCCGTGTACCGCAAAAAATAAATAAATAATAAACAAAAATAAAATAAAATATACTTTGCTTCCTGGGCAGCATAAACAACTACATGTTGCAGCTCATTTGGGAGACAAATAAAACTTGTAATTCCATGCTCAGGAGCTCCCATGAATGCCAGTCAGTCGCTGTATTTGGACTATCTCATTTTATTATAAAACTTAGGGGATTTTCAGAGAACAATAAGAAAGTGGGTTGTCTTTCTCAAGTTTCTCAGACAACACCTGCTGCCCACCAGTGGGCCCCTATTTGCTTTAATTGCTAAGATACAATATTTTGCCTTTAAGCTTTCATGCAAATCCAAGCACACAAAACAGCAGTAGTACCGTCTCGTACGTTAGATTCAGTAGAGTGAGTGGGTCTCTTAAGCCCTATTTAATCTTTTTCTAAAATAACAGACAAATTTGGGGGAGTAATTACTCTAAGCTGTGTCAATCCAAAGGATAAAAAGATATATATTTTGCTGTGTGTGGAGGAGAATGGCAGCAAATAGCACCCAAAACCAAATATAATTTCTAGTAAACATACGGAGGAGAAAAATAATCCATAAACTTGATAAATGCTTTTCTATTTAGTTATCTGAGAAAGCCAGGGCACCTTCACCGATACAAATACATATATATATATGTATATACACACACACACACACATATACATATTGTATATATATGTTGTGTGTATAGGCATGTGTGTGTGTGTATACAGATACACATACATACACTTCATAATCTTTGAGGACTTGGCAGCTGGGGTGGAGGTAGGGTCTTTCTTGAAATATTTAAAAATTGTTGATTAAATTTTAGGCCATACCGGATTTGATATACTCAGACCAGATAAACCCCTAAGGATGTATCCAAGCACACACACACAATTCTGGGCATAGTCTGAAGAAAGATTTAACAAATAACATTTAGTTAGTGTTCTTTTCCTTGCTGTAGGAGAAAGCACCAAGCTGGTCTCATATGTATTTGATTAGGCTTTGTTACAGCTACAGATAAGACTGATAACTCTTTTTATTATTAGGACGATCCCAGTTGTTAGCAATGCAGTTAGTTGTTTCAAAGCCAGAAAAGATACTTGCAGCATCAAATGCCTAAAACCAATTTCTCAGTAAAATCTACTGCCCCCCTTCCAATCTCTTTCCATAACTGTTGCTAAAAATACTTTCATGAGATATTTTGTCATTTGATTCATGTTTTAACTTTATAACCTAACTCATTTATAAAACCCTGGAAAATGCTCATTAATGTAATAATAAAAGAATAGATTTTTCCCTTTAATGCAACTCTCTAACACACATTCTTAAACCCCATGTCACCTGATATGGCATTTGTATTTTATCATATAACTCATATGTATGAATGCATAGAGCTGCCATTTTTTAAACTAAAAAATATTAGGAGTTCACTGTCCTTTTGGGTTTCTTTTAAGGCCTTTCAGTACAGCCAAGCTGAAGTAATAATATCTACGCATGGTTTTGTTATTATGGTAATAACAAGTTCTAGCTTATAATAATACATAGTACTTAGTTGGGACTAGGAACAATGATATACCGCTTTTTAGTAATTGGTAAATAGTATGTTTCTAATTTAACTAGAAATTAGAAAGAGAAAAAAAATAATTTTCATATATATAAAACATTCTATTTAATAAAGTATATGCATAAAATTATATATTGGATAAGAAGCAAAATTAAAAAGAAAACAGCTTATAATATTCCTGGTAATCAGAGTTCCTAAATATAAAAACAACAAATGCCTTGCCATTTAAAAAAATTAGCACATTATACAACTTTTACATACTTCTGAGGAAATAAAGATCTTGTGACACTGTTCTGAGGAATCTAATCTTCACATTTATAAAAATTGAAGGCCTAATTTTGCAAATACAACTTTCAAGCTGTATGAGCAAATTTAACTTACATGGAAGGCACAGGATGACATCACGCTGAAGAACGTACCTGTAAATCTCATAAAATCTAGTCACAAGTCACTAGAAACTTCTTAAGGAATCTCAGAACTGTTTTTAACATGATGCTCTGATTCACACTTAGAACTGGAGAGTCTTTAGATCACAAATACAAATTGAAGTAAGAGTGAAGAGAACTGTTTCTTATTTGAATGCTACCTGCTTTATGCAGTGTTGGTTACTAAATACTCAGAGCAGGTGATTAAAATCTTCTTTAACTTGAATTGTTTTCAATTTTCAACAGCTTATTCACTATATTTTTTTAGTTTGTAAAAAATGTATTTTCACATTATTACAATTTTAAAGAGTCAACCATTGAAAGAGATTTTAAAGTGAAGTCCTGCTCTATTAGCTTCCTACATTGGAATACAAGAATACAGGAAGTGCTTTCAACAGAAAGTTACATGGTCTACAGTACAACCTGTCTAGAAGACTTGCAAGGGACCAGTACAGTAACTTGGTCTCTTTGGATCAGGCAAAATCAGAGGCAAATGAAGAAGTGAGCTTTTCTTAAAATAACACATAGAAAACATTCCCTTATGAAAATGAATACTTGCTTGCACTTAGATTTGGTGCTATTGAGAAGAACTGAGGCACAACAAAACTAAGTGCACAAAGGGAAAATATCTGAAATAAAATGATTTTCAATGGGATTGAAACCTTTCACCATTAGATCCGATTGACAACGCTGGAGAATGACTTTCTCATATTAAAGAACATTACGAACACCACGGATGAGCCAGTCAAAATATGTCCTGTGTATATGTAGGGTGACCTAAAAGGGTGCTGTAACTAAAAATTCTGATTTTCAAAATCATTTATAATTTTGATTTTTCATAAAATTATTGGCTCTTTTGCTAGAGTAAAACTAACTTCAAACCAAAACGATGCTCTTAAAGCTCTGGAGGATTGTCAGTGTAAGAAAGATGAAAGTTTCTCATTTTCTCAAACAAGCTCTACTAGAGACACTTCTTTTCTTCATTTATGTCAGTATTAGCTGTTCTTTCCACAGAATTTAAAGCATTTGGGTAGAATGTTAAAGATGATTCTTCAAAGAATAGATCTTCCCATGGTGACTAGGTAAGAAGAGTAATGTTGTACTCAGAAATGATGCTGCCTTGAACTGCAATTGCTCATTAATCCTAGTCATCACGACTCTAGCAACGCGTGCCATCTACATACTTGCTGTCCTTTCGACTCTTTCATTTCAGTCCAGTGATTGAGTTCCTCTTCTCCAGAGCTGTTCAGACCTAAAGAAATCCAGCCTATCATCTCTTTTCTTTTCATGCTGCGTTTGTTATACACAGACAGTATGAGTGTCACATCAGAGAGTTGAAATAGGGCCACTTGAAAAACAAAAGTTTCCTTGTATACTGGATTTGGCTGCCCTCTGCGGATGGATGTCTTGCATTTGGACATCTCTTGACCCATGGAATTCAGTAGAGTTAATTTAACATATGTATCTATAGAAAAAAACAACATACCACAAATTTCATTTGAAACAAACTCAAAACGTCTTTCTTGTAACACTTGCTGAGAAGATTAAGTGTTTATACTTTATAAGGATATGGTGTATACCATGTTTAATAGAAATCCAATAATTCCATTTTGATTAAATGATAATAAAATGTGACAAGTACAGAGAATGCTAAGTAGGCATCAAATCTTTTGGGGGTAATAATATCTTAACCTCACTATTTCTACATTAGAGTTAGGATTTAAAGGTATACCTCATAATCCTTCCTCCACCCTCCCACCCCCATCCTTGACCTCCCACTACCCGCCCTTCCCATCCCCACCCCCATTTAGCTTCACTAAGCAGGACATCATAGCATTAATAAACACTTAGCAAGCTCAATTAGCCACAACACTGTAAAGCATTCCACTGTGCTCTCAGAGTGTAAGAATAAACAAACGAATAGAAATGAAGGCAAATGGTAAGGAGGGAAAGAGAAAGACAAGAATGCAAAGATGACATCAAAACAGCTTAGGATGAAATGTCAAAAAAATCTCTGCATGGATGTGGTTTTTAAATATATTTTTAAAACATTTAAGGGCCAAAATGAAGCCAAATGTACTAAGGGCTCAAAGTTTAGCAAATCAAGTAAAACTTTCTCCTGGTTTCATGCAAGAATACATTTAATGTGCTTTTTGGATAGTTAAATACTACAGGATTCCTTTTTGGCACAATTTAATGTGAAATTTTAGGTATGGTATCTTAACTATTTTCATGAATTATAAAAAAAAAAAATTGATGTGATGTTTAGTGTACCAAGTGAAACATAACAGTTCATTACCTGGTTACTTGGGAGATAAACCCTCTTTTCAAACAACTGTGTTTTCAAGTTCTTTAGACTCATGCAAATTATCTTCAGCATGTAGATCCATCATGTGTACTTCGTATCAAAATTTCAATTAATTGTAATGAAAATTGCAATATTTCTCATGAAATATCTATTTCTACTTATGAGTCAAAATATAATGAATGAACAAATAAACCTTTAATTTAAAAGGTTTTGCTAGTTTTATAGATACTCTGAATACCATCATCCATAATCAGAGATAAATTCTAAGTTAGTTTTATTTAAAGTACCACAGATAATAAATGTGCATTTTTTTTGGAAATCAACATGGTGGACAGCTTCACTGCTGGCAAGTTTTAGGGTATTTTGTTTTTGCATGAAAAGACAACATCCAATTAGCCTCTACAGGAACTCACCTCGGATTATATAAACCTGTCCACCTATCAAGTGTTTTAGACAACAGAACAGTCCATCTGACAACAGGGGGTGGAAAGCAGTAAAAGAAATAATGACCAGATGTCAATTGTTGGGTGAAAGAGGGTCAAAGGTTAGAATTAAAGAGGAAACACTGTTCACTGGAGTGGAAGAACACAAAACTTTAGCATTTTAATTCAGGTAGAGGGTTGAAAAAAGGGTATGTTGGGTAAATTTCATGGAATGAGAATTTTTAAGGTCATTGTGTAATCTTAAACAAAAATTACACTGTTTTAAAGGGGGACACCTTTATAAGGATATTTTCTTGGTCTAAAGCACATTGAACATAGAATCATGCAAATTATCAGACCATAAAAGACTGAATAAAAGGCATTAAAGGATCATCATTATTATTATTTTTCTAAATTTTTAAGTTTATCCATGCAATATTTAACACTTCAAACACTTTTTTTTACTCCCAATGTAATATAAAATTAAGTTATGCAAAATAAAATAGAACTACCAAAATTTTTGTTCTTGAATGTTACCACTGTTCCTTTGGGATAAAAATTGGATTAGTCAGTCTATAACATAGTTCAAAATTTAGAACCTAGGTATATATGAAGGGTCACAATCTTATATACAATAGACAAACTGATAAAATTGTCATATTTTACTTTATAAATACCCTACTTCATTTAATTAGTTTTAATGTTGACTTATATTTACCTACTAGTTACTTCCCAGCTAATACCATGAACTGTCCTACTACTGAAGATCTAATTCTAAAATAATGGAAATTGCTATAACCTATTCTTTAACCTGATAGATCTACTCTATGTTGCGGAAGCAAATCTCTCTTAACTTGTTTATTGTCCATCCCTACCTCCACCCACCCCCTGGTTCATTTTAGTTCTGATTAGTGTTTCTCTGTTTCTATCAGAGTGGGTTCAGCAAGGACAGAAAGGCAAATCTGTCATTTCATTCTGCTGCTTTCTAGCATTTCAAGTTAAAGATTGGTCAAAAAATTAAACTATTAGCTAAGCAGGAATTGCAAACTGACAGCTTGTGGCTAAATGTAACCCCAAATAATAGACCGTGTTCAAAAAATTTGAATCTGAATGTCTTAAGGCAGGGCATGCACCCCTGCATTTATCACAGGCCTCTCCATGCTCCTTCTCTTTCCTCTACAAATTCTGCTCATTTAAGTTACTTCCCAGGCCATTTGAGTTTGCATTCCTAGTGTGGATTAATGACGATAACCAAGTCACACTTCCAAAGCTCTTTACTCTAGTAATTGCTTTTTTCCACCCTCTGAATGTTTCCTTCTTAAAGGAAAACGGGGACAAATAATAATTCCATCCTTTTTACGTGCCTTTATCCGATTTGAGTATCACAGTTACCCTGTGAGAAACACAACCTTAATTTTACATATAAGGAAACAGCCTTAGGGAAGTTAGGTCACTCGTCCAAGGGTAGAAATAGAAATCTAACTTTGGCCTTCTGACGTTTAATGAAGGGACAGATATATTGCATGATGTATGTAAGAAGTGAGGTTTCCAGTACTACTGAGGGCACACTAAATATATTTTTATGACTTTTCACTTTGATTGAAAAAATAATTTTTAGGATATTTAGAAGTAAAGTTAATTCAAGGGTGGAAAAAGTTTCCCCTCCAACAGTTATTTGATACTTGGAGTGAAATACTGCTTCAAGCAAGTCTGTAAGAAATTGTTAAACAAATTTAAGGTTGGCATTATTATTCAAGATTTCCTTTCAAATTTTGAGTTTAGGCCGTTATTAACAGCTTTAATTTTAGAGAAATATAAAGAGGCTGCTACTTTCCCAGTTTATTTCTACAGATAACAATAAACAATTTTGGAGGTATACTGCATGACAATTTCTCTGTGCATAACTTATCCCCAGCCTCCTGAGCTGGGAGAGAGAGAGGAGAGAGAAGAGTGAGAGGCATATAGACAGGGCAGAGGTATCTACACCATCTAGCTTTCCTTTCCTAGCATCGAGCATAAATATCAAACTACTCCTTATTCTGTTTGTCCTGGTAAAAGCAAAGCACATTCCATTTAAGAAAAGATTCTGCTGGCAGTACTGATTTATAATTTTAAAGGAGGAAAAATGTGAAGAAACAGTTTTTTCTTAAATTGTTAAGGGAGAAAAGAAGGAAAAATATAGAAGTATACACATTAGTTCACAGTACTGCATGCAGAGGGGAGACATGACATCGATCTTCAGTTAAAAACAACAGCTATAAGCATTCGTCATCATATTTGCGGAGTGTTACTACCTTTAAAAAAAAAACCTGTAACTTTTTCTGGCATTAGAAGATAATGGCTATGATAGGGCTAATTCATTCTGCAGACACTGAAAAAGTTAAAGTCTTGCCACCTTACAAGTAATGTTTTGAATTTCAGATCTTTCTAATTCCCAAATGGCTGGAAACAGGAAACATGAAACAGATTAGCTGATGATTAAGCCAGCATTGATTGGTTAAGACTAAATGATAGGACTGAAGGCCCTACACTGCGAGTCTCCTAAGTACAGAAAACACTAGAATTAAGAAAAATATTTTTCACTCACTGGGTGGTCTGTTTGCTGCCAAGTTTCTGAAGTGGCTGCCTTTTATCACTTCTGCTGATAGTCTCCCAGTTGTGGCATTATAAAGCAGGCCAATGAGAATTTCTGGAACTGAGCCATGTTCAAGAGACTGACAGGAGGATGTACTTTCACTACAGGAGACTTCTGACACGCTCATTTGGGAGTTACAGCCCTGCAATCAAAAATGAAATCTTTATAGTATTTTGTAAAAAAAAGATATATTAATAGATACATTGGTAATGCCCTGTTTATTGGAATTAGGTAGATAAGTCATGAAAAAAACAAGAGTTGTAAGCAAAATTCCCAAAACACTAGATTAGAAATGTTCTTAGCATATTTTAGTTCCTGGATCTCTTTTCATTATACAGCAGTCAAAGGAATGACAGGAGATGAGAAGGTCTCATAAATTCTTGCATGTTTGGATACAAATCAGAGAAGATAAATTTCTTAAACTCACAGGTGCCAATGAACTCTTTCCTGAATGTAAAAAAATTGTTTAAAAGATGTATTGACCTTAAAAGACCAACACAGATTCAGACTCAATTACATTAAATGTAAATGTCTTAAGTGTCCTTTAAAGACAAAGATTGGCAGACTTTGATTAAATAAACACAAAATCTGCTACTTATAAGTCAATATGTAAAACACTGATATACAGAAATTGAAAAAAAGAGGGTGGGAAAATATTTACCATGCAAATAATAACCAAAAGAAAATCGGTGTAACTATATTAGTATCAGCCAAGGTTAGCTTTAAGGCAGTAACTATTACTAGAGATAAAGAGGTACACTCAATAATGATAAAACTGCAAACTTACCAGGAAGATAAAGTAATTCCAAATTTGCATTATTTAATAACATGGGCTCAAAATAAAAGAAGCAAAAATTGCCAGAACTAGAAAGAGAAATAGGCAAATCCACAACCAGTGGGGTTGTCCACATACTCCTTTCAGTAACTGACCAAACAAGCAGGCAAATAAATACAGTAATGATGTAGAAGATTCGAATATCACAATAAGTAAAACTGACCTAATGGTAATATGCAGAACACTCCATCCTACAACTACAAAGCATACATTTTCTCAAGCATGCAGTGGAGTTTTTACAAAAATATTTATTAAGAAAGCAAACGGGGGCTTCTCTGGTGGCGCCGTGGTTGAGAGTCCGCCTGCCGTTGCAGGGGACACGGGTTCGTGCCCCGGTCCGGGAAGATCTCACATGCTGCGGAGAGGCTGGGCCCGTGAGCCATGGCCGCTGAGCCTGCGCGTCCGGAGCCTGTGCTCCGCAACGGGAGGGGCCACAACGGTGGGAGGCCCGTGTACCAAAAAAAAAAAAAAAAAAAAGCAAACGGGAACTTCCCTGGTGCCACAGTGGTTAAGAATCCGCCTGCCAATGCAGGGGACACAGGTTTGATCCCTGGTTTGAGAAGATCCCACATGCCACAGAGCAACTAAGCCTGTGAACCACAACTACTGAAGCCCACGTGCCTAGAGCCCGTGCTCCACAACAAGAGGAGCGCACCGCAATGAAGAGTGGCCCCCACTTGCTGCAACTAAAGAAAGCCCGCGTGCAGCAACAAAGACCCAATGCAGCCAAAAACAAACAAATAAATAAATAAATAAATTTAAAAAAGCAAACGAATTTCAAAAATGAATTTCAATGATGGAAATCATTCAGAAAGTTTTTTGAATCAGCTAGAAATCCAAACTAAGTTCTAGTGAAGAAAATTCCTATAAATTTGGAAATTAAGGAAACAAATATAAATAATCCATGGGTAACTAAATGATAATGAAAATAAATTATTTGAAAAGATTAATAAAAATAGATAAATGTTAGTCCAATTAAGAAATAAAGGAGACAAGGCACAAATGAAAAAATATCAGGAATGAAGAAAGACACTACTACATATTCTATAGGCCATGAAAAGATTTTTAAAAAATGAGTAAGAACAGCTTTCTTCCAACAAATTTTAAATTTTGACGAAATGGACATATTCCTAGAATAGTACAACTAAGCAAAGTGGACACAAGAAGAAACAGAATATCTGAACAGTCTTACTGAAGAAACTGAATTTGCAATTAAAAACCTTTCCAAAACCAACAAAATAAAACTCAAAAACTTTAGCCGGATGGCTACAATAGTGAATTCTAATTAATAATATTAGTCTTATGCAAACTCTTTCAGATAACAGGAAAAGAGGAAACACTCCTCAGTTTCCTGTAAGAAACTAGCAAAACCTTAAAACCAAAACCCGACAAGGACATTATTAAAAAATTACAGGATTTTCTCATTCATAAACTTAGATTTAAAACTCTAAATAAATGCTGAGCAAACCAAATCGAGCAACATGTAACATCATACTTAATTTTTTTTTAATGTTTCCCCTTTGAAATTGGGGATGTGACAATGATGTCAACTATTACCACTTCTAATCAGCACTGCACTGGAGGTTCCAGCCAGTGAAGGTCCTAGCCTTATGAAAGGCAATAAAATGAAATGAAAGCTATAATGACTTGGACTGTCCTTATATGCATACTATATAGTTATGCACATGTGAAATCTAATCAACTCCACAGAGGTATTACAGTCGCCTGCAAAGGTAAAATTTAAGAATCCATATATTGCTGTATACCAGGAACAAATCCGAAAATAACATTTAGTTCAAAATAACATTTATTACAACATAAAATAGAAAATATCTAGGAATAAATGTACAAATGACATGCAAGGCCTCTATACAGAAAACTATGACTATTATTGAGAGAAATTTAGAAGTGCTATATATACTATGTTAATGAATTATGAGGTTCAATTTTGCAATACTGTCTCCAAATTGATGGAATAAATGCAATCATAATCAAGATCTCAACAGGTTTCTTTGTGGAACTTGACAAGCTAATTCTAAAATGTATGCGGTATATATATACAATGAAATATCATTTAGTCTTAAAAAAGAAGGAAATCTGCCATATGTGAGAACATGGATGAACCTGGAGGACATTATGCTAAGTGAAATAAGTCAGTCACAGACAAATACTGTGTGGTTCCATTTATATGTGATATCTAAAATAGTCAGTCATAGGAGCAGAGAGTAGAATGCGGGTTGCTAGGGGCTGGAGGAGGGGGAAATGGAGAGTTACTGTTCAATGGGTATAAAGTTTCAGTTCTGGAAGATGATTAAGTTCCAGAGATCTGCTGTACAATATTATATCTACAGTAAACAATATTGTACACTTAAAATTTGTTAAAGGGTAGATATCATGTTAGATGTTCTTACCAGAATAAAAATAATAAGATAAATTACAAGATAGGGGGCTCTGCTCTACTGAGTATCAAAATTTATAATAAAGGTACATTAGTTAAGACAATGTGATAAAACCATGTCTAAGAGACTGTTAAATAGAAAGTCCACTAAGTAATCCATGCATAATAGACAGTTAATTTACAACAAAGGTGGAACACCTCTGAAACACATATACTTCACAATTAGCTCAAATCCCAAATATGTAAAGAATACCTATAAATCAATAAGAAAAAGACAACACAATATAAAAACACTTGACAGATACTTGAATCAGCACTTTCACAAAAGAATGGTCAATAAATATGTGAAATGATGTTCAACTTCATTACTAATCAAGGAAAAGGAAATTAAAACCATGAGCTAACACTACACAACAAATAGCTGGGCTAAAACAATAGTGTGGTGAGGACACAGAGAAATGGGAAGTCTCATATTCCAATGGTTATAGTGTAAAGTGATATTCTTTTTAAGATGTTAAAAATACACATACCATAATATCTGTCAATTCCATATATATACATACATCTCGATCAGGAATATGTGCAATGTTTACCAAGAGACATATGAAAGTACGTCCATAGTAGCATTATTTATAATGACCCCAAAGAGTGGAATGGATAAACAATTTGTGGTGACTTCATATAATTCAGCAACTATACTGTACATACAGTATATATACACTATACAGCAATGAAACTAATTATAACTACATTTACAAACATGATTTTGAGTGCAAAATGCTGAACCTAAAATGATATTTAGCTATATGGTTCCATTTATGTAAATTTCAACAACAAAAAACAAAAACCAAATAAAGACCAGGCAAAACTAAACCATAGTATTTCAGATGCATGAATAGGTAGTAAAACTATAAAGAGAGCAAGAAGGTGATTAATTTAAAAGTCAAAATTTTGGTTAACTCTAGGGGTGGGGAGAGAATAGTGATTAGGAAGGACATGGGGGCTTCTGAGGGGTACTGGTAATGTTTTATTTCTTGACCTGGATGGTAGTTAGATGGGTTGTACATTTCTGCCTTTTACACTTTTCTACTATGTGTTTGGTTTCACAAGAAAAAAGATTTAATGAAAGAATTACATGATACAAGGATACAACATATACAAATTAACAATAATAAAAATGTTTAGGACTTTCTTTGAACATTCCTAAAGGGATTCACTCCATGAGTTTAAAAAAAAAGACTACAATACTATTTTCTATAACAAGTTTTTAGATTTAAAAATTACAGATTTAGATTTTTAGATTTAATAAATCTAAAAATGTCTTATACAAGTCTTCAAGTTTGAATCTAGGCTGGCCTATACAAGTAATCAAGGAGAATTAATACATACTTGGTGACTGAATTAGCTCACGGGACTAATATTCAGAGGGATAAAAATCTCATATTTTCAAATCTAACTCTAAACCGTAGAGGAGAAAACCAAAAGGAAGATAAATCTTATATTCCTAAATCATGGGTACACAAAACACATAGTTTGGTATGTTTTCATGACAGTTGGAGGAGAAAACATAATTTTAGTAAGTTTCAATTAGGATATATCATCACTTATGAAAATAGTGTCAAAAACATGCTCAAGCACATTTGGTGCATTTGCTACATTAGGCTATTATACTAGCAGCATCTGTTAGAATACTGTGAAATACATTTTTCATAGTATAGCATTTTTCATATTAACCTACTGTCAGATAATAAGATGTGAATCTAATATTTTCTTATCAACACAGAGGTCATATTGCCAATTTTGTGCAACAAAGTGATGTCCCGAGAAAGTCTTGGGAAAGGTCTTTCTTGCTCCTGAGAAAAACAGCTAACTTATCTCCCTGCTTTACTGCTGCAAAAATGTCCTTGTCTCTAAGCCCAACAAAAAAAAGCAAGAGTGATAAGATTCTTGGTAATCACATTCTATTTTAGTAAGCCCAGCCGAAATACAGTAGTATTTAACAGAAAAAACAAAAAACTATTGTCTGAAGAGTTCATTCTGAATTTATACCTTAGAAAAAGTGCTAATCTCATGGTCCTTCTATTGCCATCAGTGTAACTGCCTATCAGGGTTGGTATAGGTGTGGCAATCCAAGGGGATCACTGATTACAGCAAAAGCAGTATAGAATAACTATATAAATAGAGCAACTGCAGTAAAGACAAATTAAATACAGATACTATATACTCAATGGCATCTTTCCTCCAACTATTCCTCAGGGCATGCTGCTCCATTCAGTGTGTATTCAGGAATCTCTACCTACTCTCACTGCAGACTCCATCATTAATTTATAATTGAGGCTTCCCTAGGTGGCAGTAACTGCAGGTGATTAACCCAAAGTCAAACAAATCCCAATCATAATTGGGTCTACTTAAAGGAATCGTCCCATAGGCTCCCTAAAGTAAAAGTATAACTTCCTCCCATCTAACATAATACTTTATTTCTTTTTTAATACTTCTTCTCTTTCTGCCTGAGTCCTCTGCCCTAGGGTGAAGGATTATAAGCAATTCTGTAAAAGTAGAAAAAAAAATTATTTAATTTTTCAGAAAAGTGAATAAACTCTATATAATGTTTACCATAAGCAGAATTAGTACTTATGGCAGCCATTACATGGCTTTAATGGTGTTAATAGGTTAAAATCAGGTAGGAACTTGTAAATATAGAGAGAAAAAAGTAAGACTGAAAATACAACAGAACTCCTATTAAGTAAACGTATGGGGCTTTTTATTAATACTAAACTGACTCCACCTTCCTTGTAACCACTTCTCAGTACTTTTAAGGTAAAATTGATGAACTCTACAATGATAATTATTATGAACTTGAATATTTTCTGTTGAATTTATTTTTCACTGTGGCTAGAAGAAAATTTCTGCTTTTTAAGGTAATTTGACCCAAAATGCTTCCATTATACTTTCCTGGAAATGGAGCGATGAGGGCACTGAAGTGTAACCAGAGGGCAGCCACCTGCTGCAAACCTGGTGAGCTGCATCTCCAATAGCGGTGCTCGCACCTCGGGGGGGGGGGGGGGCCCTTCCCTAGCACCAAGGCACTGAGTGCCTATCAGACAAGGTAAGGAGGAGATAACCAGAGGCAATTTCAGGAAGGAGAAAGCAAGAACAGCATAGCTGCTCCAAATCTTACCCGCCTTCCACTTCCACGCCCTCCCCAATCCAGTGTAAAGGACAGCCATTCCGTATTTTGGTAGGGATAAAAACACACCCACTGACTCTAAAAGATAACTTACTGGGATGAGCAGTGGATGGGTGGATAGTTTACATTTCAGAGTGGTGTTGGAATCAGGATGCTTTTGGTTGCAAGTGACAGACAATGGCTACTGGCAGGGGAAGAAGTGGCCCTCCCAGGAAGGGTCTGCCCCAAAGCAACAGGGTACAGAGGCCATCAAGAGCTCCCAACCAAAAACACAGGAGGGACAGAAACAGAAAGCATCCAAAAGTAAGGACAGAGAGCTGGCTGGCAGCAGCTAGCCCTCCTGCCGTCTATGGGCCCCTGCACTTCCACTAGGATTCAGCCTGCAGAACATCAGTCTGTCTCCCTCCCTCCAGGGAAGCCTGGTGCTGAGAAGCTTCAGGCACTTAACCACCAAACTGCTACCAAATTTAACTGGCTTACAAGACACAAGGGAATTTACTAGCTTCTGTAACATAACAGTTAATACAAGGGTAGCTTCAGGTGCTCACTGATCCAGGCTTCAACCCATGTCACTAGGCAACAGTTCTCCTCCATTCCTTGGGCTTGTTTCCCAAATTTGCCTTTATTCTCAGGTAGACTCTTTGCTCCAAGTTGCCAGAGCTTTCAGTGGCTCTGAGTGTTGTGGGAAAGAGGAAGACATTATCCTGACTGCTCTCACCAAAACCCTAAAACTCACTAGTTAAGACCCGTGAGATCTAATTCTGGGCTTTGGAATGAAGTCACTTCATCCAAAGTACAGGAGCAAGTTGGTCTCCCAAGCAAAACCTGGACACTGTGGCCACAGAAGACATGGATGCTAGGCAGAAAAAACAGATGTCTACTACAGAGCCTCTTCAACTGACTTGTTTGCCCCGCTTTTTTTCCCCTTGGCCTTCAGTAAGGACTATCAACCCTGCTACTGAGGGCTTGCACCAACTGTGACTACTTCCCTCTGTCTCTTTGCTGGGTTTGGTCTGAGGGCCTTAGCCCTGCAAGAACGAAGGAACAGGAAAAGATGGTTCAGCGAAAGGGAATGTTACTACACTCAGGGAACACAGTATACCTGATACACAGGTTAGCTAATGAAGAGTGGAAAAAAAAGTAGAAAATTCTCACTTTCTCTTTCATACAGAAAGTTGTTTCATATTAACACTGAAAACTTATTGATAAGATTTAAAATACAGCAAAAATTGTAAAACAGAAACTTTTCTATTACTTATGTTTGAATATATCATCATGGAGAAATGGTCATAAAAACTCCTGCTCTTATCAAAATGGTCATAAAAACTCCTGCTCTTATCAAAACTCCTGCTCTTATCAGAAATTTTGCATGTATACACATGCACATATTATTTTTTACTACATTCAATATGAACATATTTAAATTGGCATTTCTGCACACATGCTTGTGAGATTGGTTTATAAAAGTTTATAAAATTGGTTTAAAAAGTTTATAAAATTTTCCCCATGCTCTCAAACAACTACTGTGCTATATAAACTATTTCAGAGGATGAAAAGGAAAAGTACCCAGCTTCTCTTTTGAGATGTATAATTTTGACACTAACAAGAAGAACATAAAATTATAAACCAATCTCACTTAGAAACATATGCAGAAACCTCAAGTTAAACAATGTTAAATTGAATTCAGAAAAAAATGCACATATATATGTGTATGTGTATGTATATATACACACATTTCCTCAAACAGATATTATTCCAGGAAAGTTATTTGTTCATTGAAGTTGGGTAAAACTTGCCTTTGAAACTCAACTATCTTTTTTTCTTTCTCTTTCTTCTATGAGAATCTTTTAGACTACTGATTGAATTTCTTAATGGTAATAAGTCATTTCATGTTTTCTATTATTCCTAAATCAGTTTTTAGAAATTTATATTTCCAAAAAAATTGCCCATTTCATCTAAGTTTCCAAACTTGTTTTTCTCGAGTTATTCTCTTTATGATTGTGAAATTTCCACTGAATTGATGATTATCTCCTCCCTTTCATTTAATGTAATGTTTTTCTTTCCTGATCTATCTCCAGAGGCTTACTTATCAGCAATTTAAAAAACCCAGCTTTTGTTTTTTAGGCCTCTTTACTTTTGTTCTTTCATTAATTTCTCCTTGTCTTCCTTTTGTAACTTCCTGAGTTGAAGAATATTTAGCTCATCGATTTGCACTCTTATCTTCTTACAAATATCTTTAAGGCTATACATTTCCCTATAATATTGTTTTATCTGTACACCATAAATTTAATAGTGTTCGCATTTTGTCTGATTCTAAATATTTCTAATTTCCATTATGCTTTCTCCTCTGACCCTGAGTTCACTTAGAGAGTTTTTTGTTTGTTTGCATATCTAGATATATAGATTTGAGGGGTGGGAGGAGAACTGCCTCTTTTACCTTACCTCCTACTATTCTACTCCTCAGTCTTGGACTTCTAGCTAAATGGGCCTCCTTGCTCTTTCCTGAAGACAACACATGTACTCTGGGCTCTGGGAACTGGCTGTTCCATCTGCTTGCAATGTTCTTTCCCCAGATATGCAAATGACTAAGCCTTCCTCTCTTCCAAGTCTTTGCCCACATGTTACATTGTCTCCAATGACCTCTTATTTAAATTACAACTCCTTTCCAACTAGCATTCTTGATCCTATTCACTCTGTTTCTTTTACCCATAATACTTGTAACTTTCTCACATACTACATATTTACTATATTTATTACCTTTACTGTATCTCAAGTCTCCCCTCCCCCCTAACGAATTAAATTCCATGCAGGTCAAAATTTATTTCTGCTTTTCATTAACGTACACCAAATAACTAGAACGATGTCCAGCATGTGGTATGTGTGTGTGCCACAGATATTTTTGAATGAATTTTTAATTTCAATCCAATGTGGTCAAAGAACAAAGTTGATATGATATTGACTCCTTGATATTTGTGGAGACTTCCTTTGTGGCCTGGCATATATATGGTTGACATTTGTAACTGTTCTACATAGGCTTACGTTTATTAAGTAGAGGTCCCACATACATACATTAAATTAAAGTGTTACTCAAATCTTTCATATCTTTGCTAGTAGTTTTCTGCTCGATCTCTGCTTATTTAGATATTCTACATACTTAATAATCTCTCAGCTCACCATCACTTCTTCCATCTTATTTCTTCCTTTTGAATTCAGTGCTCTTCATACACAAGTATATGCTTTAGTAATTATCCCAGTAATGAGCTATGAGTGCTAAACTCTCCTGGTCTTTGACTGAAAATATCTGGAGTTTACCCCCTTCCTTAGCAATAATTTAGGTGGCTATAATATTCTAAGTTCATAGTTTATTTCCCTTGGCACCTTACAGATATTATACCAATGCCGTTTGGTATTTAGGGCTGTTGAGAAGCTTTCTGTTAGACAGTTGTTGTTCCCTTTCCTTATCTCTTCTCTGTAGTTACTTTTATCATTTTGTCTTTGGTGTTTCATCCTATCACTGTAGTCTTTATAGGTGTGGATTCATTTCTGATAATCCTGCTTATGAGCACCTGCACTTTTTCAATCTGATGATCTATGTACTTCAAATGTTGCCTCTCACTTTTTCTAGTCTCTCACTCTGGAGTTTTTATAAGAAAATGTACTTAACATTCTCATTCTACCCTTCATTCTCCTTACCCTGTTATTCATATTTTTCATTGATTCTATTTTTAATGACTCTATTTTTTCATTCCAGAAGTTCCATATGGTCAGTATTTAAATCTGCCTCTTTTCTAGTATTGTCTTGTTCTTTCCTTGTGGTTTCTGTTACTTCTTTTAGCTCTTTATTCATTTTAAGCATATTTATTTTATAACCTCTTTCACAGTGTTCTACTAGTTCATGTCCTAGAGATGCCAACCTATCTATCTTTTGGGTCTGCTGTCATTCATGATGGATCATTTCTTTCTGCTTATACTCTTTCTTAATGTGAGTTCATCTTCAAGGGGGATTGTTTTTTTCTGTGGGAATTATGTATTACCTGCGTTTGGCTACTTGAACAAAATAGGATGTTATGTAAGGAAAGAACTAAGAAGTAATGGGGACAGTAGACTGGTAGAAAATCAACAGTATCTATCACACCTTCATATCTAATATTTACATTCTCATTTGTTTAATAATTTTTAGAAACACTCTTATTCATCTCACAATCCTGATTTAATTCATTTGTGACCAGACTTCAGGCTACTTGCAAAAAAGTAATCAATAGACCAAATACTGTTTTATCTTACTGAAGGAAACAGAATTGAATAGAAACAAAACACTTTTGGAAGTCAGCAGTATAAGAGTTTATTGAATGTCTACTCTGCACAAAGCACTGTTCTAGGGGAGAGATGAACTGATTTTAAGGCAGACTATGATGTCTTGAAAGGTTTATGTGAGAATACAGGTAGATGTGATAAACTCTGGGATATCAGAAACTATATTCCTGAGAAGAGATTTTGAAGTAGGCCCCAAAAGGATTTCAAAAGGCACAGGGAAGGGCGGGCATTCTAGACAGTGTGATGAGCTAAGGCCCAAAAGTTGATAGCACGTTTGGTAAATAAATTGATCTGGTGTAGTTGATGCATGTGGGGAGAGGGGTGGAAAATGTAGCTCTAGGAAGTAAGGTTGAAGCCAAATTTTACTCACCTAACTAGGCGAACATTTCCATCATAAACTTACTATACTGCACTGTAACTGTTGCTCTGTCTTTCCTACTAGACTGTAAGTCTGTTGAGGGTAGAACCTTTGTTTTATTCATCTCTTATGTCCCCAAATTAGTACAGTACCTCTTGCTCAGCAAGCACTTAATAAAGATTGTTTAAGGAAAAGAATAAGTTGTGAAAAACATGAAATGCTGGGGTGAGAAAAACTGGACCTGCTCTACAAGCAGTGGAGAGGAAGAGAGGCACAGTGACCGGGGGGGCAACATCTCAGGTCTGCATCTCAGAAAAATAATGTAAGGCCAAACACACACATGACTGAGTGCTTGGGCAGAAGTCACAACTTACTTTGTTGGGCTAGTGACAGATAGGTCTTTCCTTGAGAAGCACTTGTAGTCTGTCTTTGTGTATACTTTACCTCTTGAGCAAAAAATTGCAATTTTTTACCCTGGAGGAAAACACAGACTTTAAAAATATCTGATTTATTAGGATTATAATATAATTTATTTAGAAATAAATATAATTTATTATAATTATTACTGGAGATCTAGAAACATGTTAGAGTGGGCGTAATCATGTAAGATTTTTGTAACCTGACAGCTTTAGCACATGTTAAAACCTAGGGCTTTTGTTTCAAAATTAATGTAGCTGACTTCTCTGTCTTCTTACTGATCTATCATATTTCTGAAAACCGCAAAAGCTTTCTTTCTCTAAGGTACCTGAGTCATGGAAACATATATTGTATTGCTAATGTAGTACAGACTCTGCACCCCAGAAATGCCCTCACATACATACCCAGGGGAGGTGTGAGCTTTTTAAAATTGGACACTAACCTAACAGAGTGCTAGAATCACAGTTATTCCCTATGCAAGTCAGTGTATTCCAAATGTATTAAAGCTTCCCTTTAAATAATTTGTTTTGAATGAGATGATCTGAATCTGTGTTTTTAATAGAAATATAATTTTTTTCTTTTTAACTACTGGAAACTGAAATAGAATGATAATTGTAAAACAACAGCCAGAAATTATTACAAAATGCCTCCTAAATTTTGGGTTATATTCTGTTATCCAAAGGCTACTGGTTTTATAACTGTCGTTAATGGAATCTATTGAATTTCATTTTTAAAATATATTTTTAACTATTTAAAAACTAAAATAATAGCTATAGATGCACATAAATGAGTATTAAGATAGGTGATACAGTGTACTTGTAAGGAAAGCAAACCTTGGAGTCAGACTACCAGGGTCTGTCAGTTATGGAATGTGACTTCAGGCAAGGTACTTAGCATCTCCATGCTTTAGTTGCTTTACCTAAAAAACACAGAATAACTGTCAACTTTCTTAGTAGTTACACCAATTGTTAACATATTAGAGAACACCAGTGCATTTCTGTATTGGAGATTTAATTTTGTATTTTGAACTAAAGATTCACCTGCCATTTCTGTTTACTGAGAAGTATTTGAAGATTGCAGAGCAAGCTGTTTTTAAAAAGTTACCATTTGTAACTCCTTATCTGTGAATCAGACTTAGTTTTTTGTTGTGTAATATTTAAAAAAGAAATAATATGGATTTAATTTCAGAGCTGAAGCAAGGCTAAAACATATTATCAGCAATTGTATAATTGTAAGTATCTGTGCTTTGAAGTAAGACAGTTGGTTTGCATGTAAACTCTGACATTTTGCCATCTGTATGACCTTGGGCATGTTCTCAAATTTCCTTGATACTCAATTTCCTTATTTATAAAAGGAAGACAGAAATAGTACTATCTCAAAAACGTTATTCTAAATTTTTTGTTCAAGAAACAGCTCCATTATTTTTGGTGTTTGATGTTATAAATAAATATTATAAGGTAAGATTTCTGTTAGTAAAATCACTTTATATATTTGGGTTACGAATAATATTTCATTAGAAATAAAGGATGTGAATGCTTGAAAAACTTGAAAAACCATGTACCACACTGTCTTTATATCCTTCTGTTTCTGAATGGTCCTTTCAAATGACCAAATTTTAAACATTATAAGACTGTGCTGCCCCCTGCTGACCCAGTTTCTCCAATATGTAATATTTTGAATCTTCTGAGAAGTCTAAACTTATACTTCAGTATTATAGTTAGGTAACCCTACAGTAGGCTGGAAGGCTATAATAATGCAGATGGTAAAATAGTGAATGTAGCACTAAATAATATATGAAATTTTTCAATTACTTAAGTACAGACAATCTGATAGTGGGAACAAATAACAGAATAATAGACTTCCAATTTGCATAATATTTAACAAATTTAGATATCGCATTCCAAGGAACCTCTACAATTGCTATTGTTTAAAGTGCTGCTGACACCTTGTGGAAAATTAGCAAAATTGGTACATTTTGGCTTAAATTAAATCTTCAGTAATTATTTCCCTGCTTCTTTCACTGAATTAACAATTTGAATTAGCAATTTGATCTTTATTTGCCCATGTTAGAATAGAATTTATATTCTGGATAGTTGCAATGCACAGAAATTATACTTTCTATGCTAGAAATCTTAGGCATCTTCTCTCTTTTAAATCTCACATATCCAACCAGAGACATCTTGGTGGTTTTTCTTCCAGAAATCATCTCAAAATTGGTTCATCCTTACTATTAAAACTTCTCTAAGAGAGTGTTATCACCTAGTAATGCAAAGAATACTTGACAAAAAATCAAAAGAGCTGAGAGCAATGCTACCTGTTACTAGCTCTAAAACTCTGGGTAACTTACCTATCCAGAGTCTCACTCTTCTCCATTATAAAATACAGATTCTTGTTCATGGTCTGTCCAGTTATAAGGTTATACGAGCTAACATCTGATAAGTGTTTTGAAAATAGACCACTACAAGAAAACTTTATGTCTACAATGCAATAGCATCTTAGTTAGCTTTCCCCCATTCTGACGCTTCCTGTACACCATGATCTATGCACTCTGTCATGGGTACATGGAGTGAGAAACGGGGGATGTGAAGGATGGGGAGAGAGCAGGCAAAGGAGAAGTCTCCTATGTTCAGTTAGGTCATCCTTCTGGTCCACTCAGTCTGTTACTTACTTTTGATTCTTTGAACTTTTGGCCTTGTAGCTCTCTTCTGATAATGTTATTAGATTTTACTTAATTGGACGACCATTTTGAGTCCACTTACTGCACTCTGTGTCACCAATCTCCATGCCAGGGGAAAGACATGAGACACTAGTAAACTAGATGTCCATAAAATTAGCTTTGACAGTGACATACTTCTACTCAAAAATACTTAAGAGGAGAATGGTGAAGTAAGGACCTCTGACAATCTGTTCCTCCATAAAAGCAATAAGAATACTGGCAAAAATTGTTAAAATCAATGTTTTCAGAACTGTAAATTAAGCAAACGTTTGCAATGATCCAAAAAGTATTTATTCAAGAAAAGTGGCTGAAAACCAAGCTTTGGGGCATTTTAAATTTACCCTATTCCCATCACCCTCTCCCCAGTTCCATGATAGCCTTGAAAACCAACAGCCTCACAACTATGGTAGCTGTGAAAATGAGCAGTCTAGCTGACACTGGAAGGGTAAGAAAAGGTTTGGAGCTTCTCCAAAGTCTGATTCCCAGAGAACTATCATTACTTGAGTTGTCTTTCAAGTCCCTGAAAAGCTCCATTCTCAGGCTTTGTTTTGATTTGACCTTACTTAGAGCCTGATATAGGTGTACAGTACAGCTGTATCCTTAGGATGTTTGTTGGAAACAATCAGTGGCAATTGTTTAACATCACAGCCTCACAAGAAAGCAGTATCAACTAGGGCTAACAAGAGGTTGACAGAAAAACTTACAAGGAAAATCTTGGGAATGAGAGGTTCATAGGGGGATTCAATAAATTCCAACACATCCCTAGGAATCTAAAATCCATGCACATGTGTAAGACTATGCATATGCCTAAGAAAGACCTAAGAAGGTCATAAACTCTCATGTCTAGCTGACCTTGAGGCTTTGTGCATGCATGGAGTGAAAGCTAAGACACAGTTGTAAACTTAACACTGGAGCACTGAAAGCATGCCCCAAGAGCAAACAAAAAAAACAAAAAAACAACAACAGCAAAAGCAGCAGCAGCAACAACTTCCAAAGTTGAAACATTAAATTATTTTTAAATGTCCAGTTTTCAAAAAAAATTACAAGCCATGCAAAGAAATGAGGAAAATACGGCTCATACACAGGAGAAAAAGCAGTCAATAGAAACTGTCCTGAGGAATCCCAGATGTTGGACTTAACAGATAAGATTTTAAATCAGCTCTTTTAAATATGTTCAAAGAACTAAAGAAAACTATGTGTAAAGAATTAAAGTATGAGAACAATGTCTCACCAAATAGAGAATATCCATAATGAGATATAAAATTTTAAAGAAAAACACAGAAATTCTGGAGTTGAAAAGCATAATAACTGAAATAAGAAATTCAACAGAGGGGTCAACAGCAGATCTGAATTAGCAGATTAGAAGATAAGTCAACTGAGATTATCCAGTTTTTATTCAGTCTGAGTGGAAGGAAAAAGAAAATAATCAAGAAAAGGAAGAGAGCCTCAAAGACCTGTCAGACACCATCAAGTATTCCTGCATATGCATAATGGGAGTTCCAGGAGGAGAGAAGACAGAAAGGTACAGAAAACATTTGAAGAAATAATGACTCAAGACTTCCCAAATGTGTTGAAAAACATTAATATACACATCCAAGAAGCTCAACAAATTCCAAGTAGGATAAATTAAAAGATATTCACACTAAGACACGTAGAGTCAAACTGTAGAAAGTGAAGTAGAGAGAACCTTGAAAGCAGTAAAAAAAAAAACCAATTCATCTCGTACAAGGTATCCTCAATGAGATTAATAGCTGACTTCTTATCAGAAATCATGGAGGCCAGGAGAAAGTGTAATTACATATTCAAAGTGCTGAACTGAAAATCCAGTAAAACTACCCTTCAAAAATGATGGAGAAATCAAGAAATTTCCAGATAAACAAAAACGGAGAGAATTCACTACTAATACACCTGACTAAAAGAAATATTAACAGGAGTCCATTAGGCTGAAATGAAGGGACACTAGACAATAACTTGAACCACACAAAGAAACAAAGAGCATCAGTAAAGGTAACTACATAGGTAAATACAGAAGTCAGTATAAATGTATTTTAGTTTGTAACTTGTGGTAGGCTGATATAATGCTTCCCCTGGCCCTAAAAGGTCCACATCCTAATCTCCAGAACCTATGAATATTTTACCTTATATGGCAAAAGAGACTGTAGATGTGATTAAGTTAAGGATCTTGAGATGGGTTATTATCCTGGATTATCTGAATGTACCCAACGTAATCACAAGGGCCCTTATAATAGGGAGGCAGAGCAAGAGGCAAAGAGAGAGCGAGCTATATGAAGATGCTATGCTGCTGGCTTTGAAAATGAAGGGAGGGGCCATGAGCCAAGAATGCAGATGGCCTCTAGAAGTTGAAAAAAGGAAAAAAATAAAAAGCAAAAAGGATCCTTCTCTGGTGCTTCCAGAAAGAACACAGCCCTGCTGATACATTTTGGACTTCTGACCTCCAGAACTGTAAGATAATGTATTTGTGTTGTATTAAGTTTGTGGTAATTTGTTACAACAGCAACAGGAATACAATACATAACTTGTTCATAACCTATTCACTATCTAATTTAAAAGACATGGAATAACTATAAAATTTGTTGATGAACTTATAATGTATAAAGATGTAATTTGTATGACAATAATAACATAAAGGAGAGGGGAACGGAACAGAGCAAAGTTTCTGTATACTGTTGAAATTAAGTTGGCATTAATTTGAATTAGATTATTTTATATTAAGATGCGAATTGTAATCCCCAGGGAAACCACTAAGAATATAACTTAAAAAATAGAGTGAAAGAAACAACAAGGCAATTAAAATGGTATACTAGAAAATAACACAAAATATATGCTGTCTACAAGAATACTAAGTTAGAGTCAAAGATACAAATAGATTGAAAGTAAAATGACTGAAAAAAGATATACCATGCAAACAGAAACCAAGAAAGAGCTGGAGTGGCTATATTAACATCAGACAAAATAGCTATTAAGACAAAATTGATACCAAAGACAAATAACACTTCATAATTATAAGAGTCAATCTATCAAGAAGATATAACAATAAAAGTATATATGCACCCAATAACAGAACTCTAAAATATAAAGCAAAAAGTAACAGAATTAAAAAAAGAAACAGACAATTCAACTGTGATAGTTGGAGCCTTCAATACCTCATTTTCAATACTGGGTAGAACAACTAGATAGATCAATAAGGAAATAAAAGACATGAACATTATAAACCAACTATACCTAAAAGATATCTACAGGACATCCTACCCAACAATAGAACACACATTCATTTCAAGTGCACATGGAACATTTCTCTATGAATAGACCAGGATAGACCATATATTAGGTTAAAAACAAGTCTCAATAAATTCAGAAAGACTGAAAATCATACAAATTATGTTCTCCAATGACAACAGAATTAAATTAGAAACCACTGACAGAAAGATTTTTTTGGAAGTTCATAATGTGCAAATTAAACAACATTTTCATAAATACCCAATGGGCCAAAGATAAAACTATGAAGGAAATTAGAAAAAAGTTTGAGATGAATAAGAAGAGAAACATACCATATCAAATCACATGGGATGCAGTGAAAACTAGCTTAGAGGGAAATTGCAGCAGACAATGTCTATATTAAAAAAAAAAGAAGAAATATTTCAAATCAATAACCTAACTTTCTACCTTAAGAAACTAGAAAAGAAGAGCAAACTAAACCTGAAGCAAAGAAAAGAAAAATGATAAAGACTGGAGTAGAAAGACTACAAAAAACAACAGAGTAAAGCAAAAAACTGAAAACTGATTCTTCAAAAAGATCAATGAAACTGACCAACTTTTAGCTAGAGTGACCAAGAAAAAAGAGCACTCAAATTACTGAAGAAGGGATGAAAGAGGGGTCATCATTACTGAACTTCCAGAAGATTATAAGGAAATATTAGCTACAATTCAACAAGTTAGATAATCTAAATGAAATGGAAAAATTTCTAGAAAGACATAAACTATTGAAACTGACTCAAGAAGAAATGGAAAATCTGAACATCTATAACAAGTAAAGACTGAATTAGTAATAAAACAACAACAACAACAAAAACTTCCCACAAAGGAAAGCCCAGGCCAGAATGGCTTCACTGGTAACTTCTACCTGTTGTGGATTGAATGTGCCCTCCAAAAGATATGTATAAGTCCTAACACTTGTTACCTATGAATGTAAAGTTATTTGGAATCAGGGTCTTTGCAGATTTATTAAGAAGTACGTTAAGATGAGGTAAAAGAGAAGCATGGAACAAATTCTCCTGCAGAGCCCTCAGAAGGAACCAACCCTGCGAACATCTTGATTTCAAACTTCTTAGCCCCCAGATCTGTGACAGAATAAATTTCTGTTGTTTTAAGCCACACAGTTTGTTAAAGCAGGCTTAGGAAACAAATACACTGCCAAATGTTTAAAAACCATTCCACATAATAGAAGAGGAGGGGGACTTCCCTGGCAGTCCATTGGTTAAGACTTCGCCTCCAATGCAGGGGATGCGGGTTCGATCCCTGGTCAGAGAACTAAGATCCCACATCTTAGTGTGGGATGTGAACCCACACTAGAACCAAAGACATAAAACAGAAGCAAAAGAACCAAGTCATAAAACAGAAGCAATATTGTAACAAATTCAATAAAGACTTTAAAAATGGTCTACATTAAAAAAAAAACCTAAAAAAAAAAATAGAAAAGGAGGGAACACTTCCCAGTTCATTCCTTGAGGCCAGTAATACCAAAACCAGGCACAGACATCACAAGGAAAGAAGCTACAGGTATATTTCTCTTATAAGTATCACAAACATCCTCCATTCACTAAAATACTACCAAACCAAATCTGAAACATATAAAAAGGAGTATACATCATGACTGAGTGGAATTTATCCTAGGACTGTAACGTTATTTAACAGATGAAAATCAGCCAGTGCATCATAATAACAGAATAAAGGACAAAAACCACATGGTCATCTCAACAGATGCAGAGAAAACATGGGACAAAATCCAACATCCTTTCATGATAAAAACAGTAAACAAAACTACGAAGAGAAGGGAACTTTCTCAACTTCATAAAGCACATATATGGAAAACCAATAGATAATATCATGCCTAGGTGTCAAAGACTGAAAGCTTTCCCCTAAGAACAGGAATAAGACAAGGATGTTTGCTTTCAACATTTCAATTCAACATTGTACTAGAGGATCTAGTCAGGGCAATTAGTAAGAAAAACAAATAAAAGGCTGTTAAAAATTATTCTGACACTTGTTAATATAGTAAGGAAAACTTTATTCAGGACTACTGCAATAGGTGTCAAGATTATCATAACTGGGGAGAGAGATAAGGCTCACCTCCAAATATAGCAAAGACAACTGGATTTGTAGCCAATGAGCAGAGTGAGGGGGTCAGTGAATGGAAAATTTCTAAGAAGAGACGTCAAGGGTAGGGAAATTCTTCTTAAACTGACTTAACAGCACTACTGCTTAAGGCAGGCCAAAGACTTATATATCAAAAGTGGGGGGATGAAGAACTTGATCAGATATCAAAGTGGGGGGATTCTCCCTAAACTGACTTAGCAGGATTCTTTGCTAAGACTGGCCTGGGCTGAGCTGGTTAAAGACAAGACCATGATCGAGGCAGAGTCCTAGTCAAAAAGAGGGCTCAGGGGAACCTGATTAAAATTTGGTCAAGGTGAGAGTCTCTGTTAAAGCATTCAGATTGGGGGAAAAAAAGAAATAAAATTATTTCTATTCACAGATGACACGGTCTTGAATACAGTAAATCCTAACATACATGTTACAAAAACACACACACACACAAACACACACAAAAAACATTAGAACTAATGACTGTGCCTAAGCAAGGCTGCAGAATATGTGATCAACATACACAAATCAAGTGTAGTTTGACACAGAGAATAGATTGTGGTTGCCAAGGAGGAGGGTAGGTGGTGAGGGGGCATGGATTGGGGGTTTGGCGTTAGCAGATGCAAACTATTATATATAGGATGGATAAACAACAAGGACCTACTGTATAGTTCCTACAGGGAACTATATTCAATATTCTGTGATAAACCATAATGGATAAGAATATAAAAAAGAAGGTATATATATGTATAACTGAATCACTTTGCTGTACAGCAGAAATTAACAGAACACTGTAAATCAACTACACTTCAATAAAAAAAAATCAACTGTATTTTTATACACTAGCAATGAACACTCTGAAAACAAAATTAAGAAATAATTCCATTCACAAAACCATCAACAAGAATAGAAAACTTAGGAATAAATTTAAGAAAAGAAGTGTAAGACTTGTATACCAAAAGCAGTAAAACATTCTTTTGAAAGAAATTTAAAGAAGACCTAAATAAATGGAAAGACATCTCATATTAATGGATTGGAAGACTTAACACTGTTAATATGCTAATATCTCCCAAAGCAATCAACAGATTCTATGCAATCCTTATCAAAATTCCAAAGGCATTTTTTTCAGAAATGGAGAAGCTGATTCTAAAATTCATGTGTAAATATGACCAACAAGGGGTTAATATCCAACATATACAGACAGCACATACAACTCAGTATCAAAAAACCAAACAACTCCATCAAAAAATGGGCAGAAGACTTGAAAAGACATTTTTCCAAAGACATACAGAGGGCTAACAGGCACATGAAAAGATGCTCAACACTGATAATTATTAGAAAAAGGCAAATCAAAAATACAATGAGGTATCACCTCACACCTGTCAGAATGGCCATCATCAAATGTCTACAAATAACAAATGTTGGTGAGGATGTGGAGAAAAAGGCAACCCTGTAGCACTGTTGGTGGGATTGTAAATTGGTGCAGCCACTACAGAAAGCAGTATGGAGGTTCCTCAAAAAACTAAAAATAGAACTACCATATGATGATCCAGCACTTCCACTCCTGGGTGTGTATATATATGGAAAAAACAAAAACACTAATTTGAAAAGATAACATGCACCCCAATGTTCATAGCAGCACTCTTTAAAATAGCCAAGACATGGAAGCAACCCAAGTGCTCATCAACAGATGACTGGATTAAGAAGATGTGGTATACACACACACACACACACACACACACACACACACACACACTGGAATATTAGCCATAAAAAAGAATGAAATCTTGCCATTTGCAGCAATCTGGATGGACATAGAGAATATTGTGCTTAGTGAAATAAGCCAGAGAAAGACAAATACTGTATGATATCACTTATATGTGGAACCTAAAAAATAATACAAATGAATGTATATGCAAAACAGATCCACAGATATAGAAAACAAACTTGTGGTTGCCAAAGGGGAGAGAGAAGTGGGGAGAGATAAACTAGGGGTACAAGATCAACAGATACAAACTACTATGTATAAAATAGATAAGCAACAAGGATATACTGTATAGCACAGGGAATTATAGCCATTATCTCGTAATATCCTATAAAGAAGTATAATCTGCAAAAATACTGAATCACTATGCTTTACACCTGAAACTAAGATAATATTTAAATCAACTATACTTCAATAAAAAAGAAAATGTACCAGGACTCAGGATTCTGAACTCACTATTCTTAGTCCGATAGTCATTTACTACTAATAAACCTAAATCCCCATTCTCATTTTCAAGAATCTCTATAATTTGGTTTCATCTTAATATTCAATGTTATACTATTTTTCCTGCACAGTCTGTAACATCAACAAGGTCCCAAAATTTCTGCCGAGGAAGACTGGGGAAAGCAATTATTGGAAGAGCACTGGTGGGATGGTGATGGGGATGCTGGTGGGAGAGTATCAACAGCTTATCAAGAAAGTGAACACAGGAGCTAGAGGTTGTGTCTTACGCAATTCCCTCTCAAACACGGGGCTCACACCCTCTTCCTTGAGAGTTCACATTAATATTTGAGTGGGGGCTTTCGGTGGGGGCTGATACAAAATTATGGAGTAAGCCCTCAAACCTGCCCATAACACTGAAAAAAATTTACTTTTATAAAATTTGAGGCATATATTTTCAAAATCCCTGAAGCTTTTTTGTGCAACACAGTTCTGTCCGAAGCTCCCGCCATCTGACTGCACCATCCTCTTCCCTCTCAGCCATGTTTTCAACTACTCATTATCTAGTAAGTCCTGCTCATTTATTGAAGATTCCCACTGGGCTCCCAGACTTACCCTTTCCCCTAACATCTTTCTGACTTAAGGGGAATCAAATTTCTACACAAAGGACCTTCTAACACCCATGGGCACTAAGGTATTTGATTTTCTCACCTCTAATGATATCTTCCTCCCAATCTCATTATTTCTTGGATCTCAGCATCATCAGAGGCTCTGTTAGCTCTTCACCAAAGTTACTAAGTAAAAATCCCAGCTGCTAAGCACATCCTCTTAGTCATCTAATTTGCTCATTCAACTACTACTCTCACAATACCACCACTTTGACTGGACCTCCATTCCCTTGATGCTAGAATTTTGTTCATCAGCCTGTTCCTGTCTGCACTTCCTCCTCCATCAAGATTCACCATTTCAATCATTCTCTTGCCTTAAACTTCCTTGCTTCTCTCTCTATTCAACATACTTAATAGGCTGGCAAAATACTAACCATGGATGAATTTAGTAACTCCTTCACTGTACTGGGGAAGTTATCACACAATGGAGTGGATTAGAACCTTGCCTGGGTCATTGTCTGGTTATACTTACAGTCTTGTTATACTTCCCTAGTAAATGTATTTTTCCTTTTTCTCAATGATTATAAATCATTCATTCTCCTAAAATAACTCGACACCATTTTTTTTCCTCCGTACTTATCCTTGCTTCCTGCTACACACACACACACACACACACACACACACACACACACACACACACCCCATGTGGAATCTTCAATTTCCTGCCAAAATATCTACAAACTTTCTTACATCTGGATCCTCTCCTCCCTTCTTATCATTGTTATGAGGAGGAATCTCTTCTATTTCAGACCGATTTCTCCACATGTTGTCTAAATTCTATTTCCTCAATCCTTCTTAAAAATAGTGTATGTCTCTTTTCCTCTCATATCCTAAATATTTCTCTTCACTGGATTCTTCTCATCCATATTTAAATATGCCCAAGTCCCACTACTATTTTTAAAAAACTCTATTTGGATCCCAAACCCTCCTCCAGATACCCTATTCTCTCTTTCCCCCCTTTTTCTTCTATGTTTTCCTCATTCAGTGTCAAACCTGGTTAAAGAGTTTGTCTACATTACCCATATCCTCAGCTCTCACTCACCCCTGAGCTCATGTTCCTACCACTCCACCAAAACTACTTTCATTAAGGTCACTAGTGAGACCTGCATGTTAAATCTAATAGGTAACATTCAGTACAGCCAACTAACTACTCTTTCTTGTTTAAAACTCAATCCTTTGCTTCTGTAATACCTCCCTCTCTTCGTTTTTGTTTTCTTTTCCTATCTTTTTCTCTAGTTGTGACAGAGACTGCTAATTGTCCACAAGAATCTATTCTTCACTTCCTTTTGGGCACGCGGCTGCCACATTTTTTCAGCTTCTTTTGGAGTTATGTATGGACATGTGACTGACCTCTTGAAAATGGAATATAAGTAGAAGAGACGCATGCTACTCCTAAGCCCAGGCCTTAAGACATTGGACATGCCTCTTCTCTGTCCTCTTTTCCCCCTTTCTCATCACTTGGAATCTGGATGCAACTCAGACCAAGCTTTGAACAATCACAACGATGACACTGTTCTAGAGTAGGAGTTGGTAAAGAAGAGTTTGTGGGCAAAATCTGGCCTGAAATCTGTTTTTCTATATCCTACAAGCTAAAAATGGACTTTATATTTTTTAAGGATTGCAAATAAATAAATAAAAGAGGAGGAAGAAGAAGAAGAATATGTGACAGAGACCATACATGGCTGGCAAAGCCTAAAATACTGACAATCTGGCCCTTCATAGAAAAAGTCTGCTGACCTCCTGTGCTAGGGGATATGTGACAGAGCAACACAATGAAAGAAACATGGACCCCTGAGGGACCACATAGAGCAGAGGTTTCCCCTTTATGGGATCTGATTTGCAGGCATCCATCTGGGTCCACCTGTATTGCCCCTATGGAACTTGAGGGCAGGGGAACTGATGCAAACATGTTGATGACAGTGCTGCTTACAATGGCAAGCACAGTGAAGTCCTTTACTGCCAGCATCCACTGAACTGTGGCAGCCTAACTTGTCAACTAGAAGGAGGTTAAATTCTCAGCCTCTTCACAGTTAACAGTAACCTTGTTTGAAAGATTTTTCTTTTAAACAACATACAGGTTAAAAAAATCCATATGAGAATCTTTATCTTTCACTAGAGTAGTCAATTACATGTAATGTTATTACTGACACATCTATCATGTTCCTTTGTGCTTTCTAGTTTTACTAACTGTTCTGTTCTTTCCTTCCTATATTTTTTTGATTTTTAAAAATCAACTTTACTGAACGATCATTTCAGATATGAGATTAATGTAGCAATTCTAAGTGTACAGTTTAATAAAATTTGATAAGTGTATACATTTTTGGGTAACCACTTCCCAACCAATGTGCAGAGCACTTAAGTAATCAGAAAGCGTTCTACTGTACCTTTTCTCAATCAATTCTCCCATCCCAGACGACCGCTGATCTTATTTCCACCACTGTAGGCTAGTTTCCTTTGTTAAAACTTTATATAAATGTAATCATATGGTATATATCTGTCTTCTTTTGCTCAGTATGTTTTTGAGATCCAACCATACTGCCCTATCAGTGTTCATTAATTTCTATTATTTATTTGTATTTCATGGCATGACTAGTCAATATTTTGTGTAGTCATCTGTTGATGGGCATCCGGGATGTTGCTAATTCTTGGCTAATGTTGATAAAGCTTCTATGAAAAATCAGGTACAAATCTTTGTTGAAATGTTTTCATCTCTCTTGGATGAAATGAATTGCTAGGAATTGCTGGGATATATGTTAAGTGGAAGCTTAATAAGAAACAAAGCGATTGTACTATTTTACATTCCACCAGCAGTGTATGAAAGTTCCAGGTCCAACACAGCCTTAGCAACGGTTAGTAATGTTAGTCTTTTCAACTTTAGATATTCTAGTGATCGTGTAATATTATCTCTTTGGCTTTAATTTGCATTTTCGAAGACAGTTAATGATACTAAGAACTTCTTTCATATGCTTATTGGTCAACTGCATTATTTTCTTTAGAAAAGTGTCTGTTCAAATCTGATGCCTGTGAATTATCATGCTGTTTATCTTTTTATTATTTTAAGAGTTAAAAATATATATATTCTTGATACAAGTCTTATTGTATTAGGAATATTCTCTTCTACTCTATGAATTGCCTTTTTGTCTTTCATTAACAGTGTCTTTGAAGAGCAGAAGTTTTAAAAATATTTGATAAAGCACAATTGTTTATGATAGTGCTTTCTCTGACTCAAGAAATCTTTGTTTACTCCAAGGTGCTGAAGATTTTCTACTGTTCTCTTCTGGAAGTTTTATAGGTTTTAGATTTTACATTTAGGACTATGATCCATTTCAACTTAATTTTTACATATGGTGGAAGTTCATTTTGTTTCTGACACAGTCAGGTGTTACAAAGCCACTGGCTGAAAAATAATCATTACCTATTGCATTACTTTGACAACTTAGTTGAAAATCAATTGTGTAAGTCTATTTATGGACTTTCTATTGATCTATCTGGGTATTTAGCCAAGAGAAATAAAAACATTTCAACAAAGATTTGTACCTGAATTTTCATAGAAGTTTTATTAATATTAACCAAGAATTAGTCTATCCTTATACTAATATCATACCATCCTAATTACTGTGGCTCTGGTAGTAAATCTTGAGATCAGGAGCATAAATATTCCATCCTTTTTTTTCTTGCAAAACTGTTTTGTCCATTTTATGTCCTGCACATTTTTTTTTTTGTGGTACGCGGGCCTCTCACTGTTGTGGCCTCTCCCGTTGCGGAGCACACGCTCCGGACGCGCAGGCTCAGCGGCCATGGCTCACGGGCCCAGCCGCTCCGCGGCATGTGGGATCTTCCCAGACCGGGGCACGAACCCACGTCCCCTGCATCGGCAGGTGGACTCTCAACCACTGCGCCACCAGGGAAGCCCCTGTCCTGCACATTTTAAAATAAATTTGTCACTTCTATTTTCAGCCATGATGGAGTAACAGGAACTAGATTTACTCTCGTTTTAAACAAGTAAAATAACAGACAAAATGAATGTAAAAATAGTTTTTATATAACGGGCAACAGGCAGTGTAGGACAGTCTAGTTTACTGCTTGGAGAGAGTTTCTAAGCTGCAACGTAGGTAGGGAGAAATCAGAGACTGGGGTCTCCGTGAGTTGGGGACACAGTATGGAAACTTTGGGGAGGCCAAGGTAACTAAGATTTAAACAGGGCAAATTTTAGAGAGTAGAGAGCAGCAAAAAGAGGTCGTCAAAGATCCAGAAGTCTTCAAAAGATACACCTTGAATTTTCAGCTGAGTTTTGATTAGTGTACATGCATGTGAGGAAACAACTTATAGCCAAGGAGAGAAGCAATGTAAAGAACCAGGCAACAATTCTCAGAACTCACATAAGCCTGGGAATAATTCACACTCTGAACATCCAAATGGAGAAAACTCATAACATATGGGGCATCAAGTTGAGTAATTAGAAGGATAATGCCTGAGTTGTGGGGTTAAACTAGCCCTAGACTAAAGAATCTCTGGCTTTGTAAAACAAAACTTAAAAGGATCAAACTGTTTTCAAGTAACCTGACTGCATCCAAGAACAAAGCTCAAAAATATTAAAGGCAACGAAATTCAGCATGCAACAATGGAAAATCCACGATGTCTGGCATTTAATAAAAAAATTATCAGCATGCAAAAAAGAAGGAAAATATAATCCATAATAAGGGAAAACAACCAAGTGACAGACCTAGAAATTACATAGTTGATAGAATTTCTAAAAAAGGACATTAAAATGGCTATTATAAATATACTCCCAGCATTCAAGACAATAGAAGAATGCATGAGCATGTTAAGGAGAGATAAAAAAGATATAAAAGAGACCCAAAATTAACTCCTAGAGATGGAAAAATACATCTGAGATGAAAAATACACTAAACTATATTACCAACATAGACAACACTGCAGAAGAAAAGATTAAAGAACCTGAAGACATAGGAATAGAAGCTATCCGAAAGAAAACCAGAGAGAAAAAATAAAAAAGAACAGAGTATCAATCAGCAAGGTGTGGGATAACTTCAAATGGTCTAATACATGTGTACATGGGCCAAAATTAATATTTGAAGAAATAATGGCAAAAAATCCAAATTAAAATTAAATTAAAACTAAAAACCTCCATATAGCTCCATATAGCTCCAAGGAGTTTAACAAATACTGAGCAAAAGAATAATGAATAAAGTTATACCAAGTAATATAACAATTAGGTTGCTTAAATAAAAAGAGACAATCTTTAAAGTAGCCAGAGGAAAAAAATGACATTATATACAGAGGAACAAAGATAAGAATTAAGGAGACTTTTTGTCAAAAACAATGTAAGCCAGAAAAAAATGGAGCAACATTTCTAAGGACTGAAAGGAAAAAAAATAACTATCAACTTAAATGTCTACATCCAGCAAAATATCTTTCCAAAACACAGGCAAAACAGACTTTTTTGAGATGCACAGAAAGTGAAAGAGTTTGTCACCAGCAAACCAGCACTATAAGAAATTTAAAAGATGTCTTCAGGCAGAAAGAAAATGATACCATATGGAAATCTGGATCTACACAAAGGAACATAAAGAGCACCAGAAATGGTAAATATGTAGGTAAACATAGAAGACTTTTTCCCCATGTTTTAAATCTCTTTAAAATGTAATTGACTTTTTAAAGCAAAACATAATAACAATGTACTGTGGGATTCATAGCACAGAAGCATAATGTATGACAACAGTAACAGAGACTAAAAGAAGAAAAATAAAATTATATTATTATATGGTTATCAGCCTGTACATGAAGTGAAAAATATTACTGCTGGTACAGTATAAGTTAAATATGTACACCATAATGACTACATCAGCCAATAAAACAACACAGTAACAACATCAAAAACAAAATAAAGAGATACAGGTAATTAAGCCAATAAAGGAGATAGAATGAAATAACAAAATATTCAATTATCCCAAAAGAAGAAAGAACAAATGAGGAAAGGGGAACACAGAACCAATAGGCAACAAATAGCAAGATGACAGACTTAAACAGAGCCAAATAAGTGATCATAATATTTATTTATTTATTATCTGGTTTGATAAATGACTTCAAGGCAGAAGTGGCTTTAGGGCTATGCTTATCTTTTTGGGTTCCAGTCTTTTCCCTATATTTGAACCTGGTAATTCCTCAAAATCTTATTACCTCTTAAGTGCTTAAGATATTTTTCCATGTTTCATCCAGCTTTATTCAGTTACATTTAGCGAAAGGGTTAATCTAGTTATCCTAGCCCACCATTACCAGTCACGATTACCCTTCTAATTTACAATCTAACAATACTTTTAAATATCCCATAAAATATAAATGTGCAAAAGAGCCTGATGTTTAAAATTTCAGGATTTGTAAATTCAAAAGAAATTAAAGCCTAGAATAGAAGTTAATCTTACTTGCAACATACCCATAGCAGAACTGCAAAATTTTCAAGCATCCTAAAGGTACCTTTAAAAAGTGTTTGCTAAGTTTTCAAGAAAAGACATGTCTGTTGGATAAAAGTTAGACAATATTATTTATAAAATTAATCATGATATTAATAATGAGATAATCCTAGAACTGGATGTAATTGGTATGGTCTTCAAAACGTGATGATTAAAAGAGACAAAGAAGATCCTTATATAATGATAAAGGGGTCAATCCATCAAAAAGATGTAACAATTATAAATATCTATACACCCAACATTAGAGCACCTAAATATATACAGCAAAAACAGAGCTAAAAGAAGAAATAAACAGCAATACAATAATAGCTGGATAATAGCTGGGGACTTTCATACCCCACTCTCAACAATGGACAAATCATCCAGTCAGAGAATCAGCAAGGAAACAGCAGATCTGAACAACATTACAGACCATATGGACCTAAGAGACATATAGAGACCATTCTATCTAACAAATGCAGAATATACAATCTTCTCAAGTGCACACGGAACATTTTATAGGACAGACCATAGATTAGGCCCCCAAACAAGTCTTATCAAATTCAAGAAGATTGAAATCATACCAAGTATCTTCTCTGACCACAATGGTATGAAAGTAGAAATCAATAACAGGAGGAAAACTAAATTCACAACTACACAGAAATTAAACAACATTCTCTGGAACAATCAATGGATCAAAGAAGAAATTAAAGGTGAAATAAAGAAGTTTCTTGAGACAAATGAAAATGGAAATACAACATACCAGAACTTGTGGGATGTAGCAAAATCAGTTCTAAAAGCACCGTTCATAGCAATAAACATCTACATTAAGAAGCAAGAAAAATCATATATAAACAACCTAATTCTATGTCTTAAGGAGCTAGAAAAGTAGCACTGAGCCCAAAGTTAGCATAAGGGAGGAAATAATAAAGATTAAAGCAGAAATAAAAGAAATAGAGAACAGAAAAGTAATAGAAAAGATCAACCAAACTAGGAGTTGGTTCTGTGAAAAGAAAAAACAAAGTTGACAAACCCTTAGCTATACTAACCAAGTGAAAAAAAAAGAGGACACACTGGGCACCTAGAAGAAATGGAAAACAGACAACTTACCAAGATTGAATCAAGAAGAAATAGAAAGTTTGAACAGACCAATTACTAGTTAGGGAATTGAATCAGTAATCAAAAATCTCCCCATGAAGAAAACCCAGAACCAGATAGCTTCACTGGTGAATTTTACCCAACACTTAACGAAGAATTAACACCAATACTTCTTAAATTCTTCCAAAAAAATTAAAAGGAAAGACTATTTCCAAACTCATTTTACGAGGTCAGCATCATCCTGATACCAAAGTTAGATGAGGACACTACTAGAAAAGGAAACTACAGGGCAATATCCTTGATGAATACAGATGCGAAAATCCTCAACAAAATACTCGCAAATCAAATTCAGCAGCACATTAAAAGAATCATTCACCATGATCAAGTGGAATTTACCCTGGGATGCAAGGATGGTTTAACATATGCAAATCAGTCAATGTGCTACATCATATTAACAGAATGAAAGACAACAATCATATGATCATCTCAATATACGCAGGAAAAGCATCTGACAAAATCAAACATCAATTTATGGTAAAGACTCTCAACCAATTAGGCAAAGGAGGAACATATCTCAACATAATAAAGGCCATAGAAGACAAATCCATGGCTAATATCATACTCAACAGTGGAAGCTGAAAGCTTTTCCTTTAAGATCAGGAACAAGACAAGGTAGCCACTCTCACCACTCCTATTCAACATAGTAATGAAAGTCCTAGCTAGAGCAATCAGGGAACAAAAAGAAATAAAAAGCATCAGAATTGGAACAGAAGAAATAAAACTGTCTCTATTTACAGATGATATAACTTTATATAGAGAAAATCCTAAAGACTCAATCAAAAAACATTTAGAACTAATCAAGGCACTTGGTAAAGTTGCAGGATACAACATTAACATATAAAAATCAGTAGCATTTCTGTACACGACAAACAAATATTCTGAAAAAGAAATAAAGAAATTGATCCCATTTATACAGCACCAAAAATAAATTTGAACAAGGAGGTGAAAGATCTCTACTCTGAAAACTGCAAGACACTGACCAAAGAAATCAAAGACAATACAAATAAATGAAAAGGTATCCTACGTTCATGGACTGAAAGAATTAATGTTGTTAAAATATCAATACTACCAAAAGCCATCTATAGAATCAATGCAATCCCTATCAAGATTCCAATGGCATTTTTTACAGAAATAGAGAAAACATTCCTAAAATTTCTGTGGAACTACGAAAGACCATGAATATTGAAAGAAATCCTGAGAAAGAAAAATAAAATAGGAGGCATCACACTTCTTGATTTCAAAATATACTATATAGCTATAATAATTAAAACCGTAAGGTACTGGCATAAAAATAGACAAACAATCAATGGAACAGAATTGAGAGCCCAGAAATAAACCCAAGTATATACTAATATTTGAAAAGGGAGTTATGAATATTCAATGAGGAAAAGATAGTCTTTTCAATAAACAGTGTCATGAAAACTGGTTATTCACATGCAAACGAATGATATTTGACCCCTGTCTTACACTACTCACAAAAATTAACTCAAAATATATTACAACTTAAAGGTAAAATGTGAAACTGTAAAACTCCTTGATGAAAACATAGGGGAAAAGTTCCTTGACATCAGTCTTGGCAATGATTTTTTTGGGTTTGACAGCAAAGCACAGGCAACAAAAGCAAAAATCAACAAGTGGGACTACATCAAACTAAATAGCTTCTCCAGAGCAACAAAATGAAATGACAATTATAAAATGGGAGAAAATATTTGCAAACCACATATCTGATAATGGATTAATATGCAAAACATATAAAAAACTCACACAACTCAACAGCAAAAAACCAAACAATCCAATTTAAAAATGGGCAGAGGACCTGAGTAGACCATTTCCCAAAGAAGATATACAAATGGCCAACAAGCACATGAAAAAGTGCTCAAAATCACTAATCACTGAGGAAATGCAAATCAAAACTACAATGAGAGGGCTTCCCTGGTGGCACAGTGGTTGGGAGTTCGCCTGCCGATGCAGGGTACACGGGTTCGTGCCCCGGTCCGGGAAGATCCCACATACCGCGGAGCATCTGGGCCCGTGAGCCATGGCCGCTGAGCCTGCGCGTCTGGAAAAAACTATGGAAATTTGAGTCAGAAGTATCTGGGTCCAGGTTATTAACCATGTCCTTGAGTGTGCCATGCTGCCTCCCTGAGCTTTTGTTTCCTCATCTATAAAAAGGGCTCAAAAATTTCGAACTTGTACGATTATTGTAGGAATTGAAATAGACAATATATGTAGACATACAGGAAGCTCTTAATAAACAGTAGTTGCCATTGTTATTAAAAAAAAAACTACAATGAGATATCACCTCACACCTTTTAGAATAGATATTTAAAAAAAGACAAGAGATAACAAACACTGGCAAGGATATGGGGGAAAAGGGAAACCTACTGTGTTGCTGGTGGGAATGTAAACTGGTGCAGCCACTATGGACAACGGTATGGAGGTTCCTCAAAAAATTAAAAATAGAACTATCATGTGATCCACCAATTCCACTTCTGAAATCACTATCTTGAAGATATATCTGCACACCCATGTTCACTGCAGCACTATTCACAATGCCAAGATATGGAAACAATCTAAGTGTCCATCAACAGATGAACAGATAAAATTTGATACACACACACAGCTTTAAAAATGAAGAAAATTCTAACAAAAATGAAAACAGACTCATTAATTCAAAGAACAAATGAATGGTTGACAGAAGGGAGGGAGGTGTGGGGTGAAATAGGTCAGGGAGATTAAGAGATATAAACATCCTGTTATAAAATAAAGAAGCCACAGGGATGTAATATATAGTATAAGAAATATGGTCAATAATATTATAGTAACTTTGTATGGGGACAGATGGCTATTAGGCTTATCGTGATCATTTCATAATGTATGCAAATGTCAAATCACCAAACATAATATTTTATTAACTATATTTCAATTTTTTATAAAAGGGGAAAAAATGAAGCAGAAGTCAGACAGACAAGCACTGTACAATCTCACTTTTATGTGGAACCTAAAAACATAAAACTCATAGAAACAAGAGAGTAGAATGGTGGCTGCCAGGGGCTGAGAGGTGGGGGAAATGGGGAGATGTTGGCCAGAGGGTACAAAGTTTCAGTTATAAAATGAGTAAGTTCCAGGAATCTAATGTATAGCATGGTGACTATAATTAATAATACTGTATTGTGTACTTGAAAATTGCTATGGGAGTAAAGCTTTAATGTTCTCACCATAACAACAACAAAATGGTAAGTAAGTGAGGTAAAGGATGTATTAACTAACCTTATTGTGGTAAGCATTTCATACTATATGATTTCATATTAAATCATTAAAATTTAAAACACCTTAAAGTTTTAAAATTTTATCTCAATAAAGATAAAATTATATCTTGAGATATAATATATCTCAAGATATAATAATATATAATAAAGATAAAATTATATTGAGATATAATAAAGGAAATTATATCTCAATAAAGCTGGGGGGGGGGCGGAAATCTCAGGAACAGTTAAGAGGTATAGTCAGACCTATAACAAACAGTAGGGAAGATTCAGGCCAGTTACATGAGAATCCAAGAGACACCAGGGACTTGTCAGTACCACGGACAGTTCCATGCTGAACCAGTTTCTCTTAAGCTTTAATCCCAGGAGGCCAAAATTTACATCTAGTTGCAATATTCTTAAGTTTATACCTGATGGCCATTTTATAGACACCTAGACAAGATAAATATCTCAATTATTTGTGACGTAGAGTATAGCCACATGTTCTTAGTGGCCAATATAAGTTAGTTGCTATGATCAGCACAAGCATAATCATTATCATCGTCATTATTCCTGACCTCACTGAGGGACTGGTAAAGTGTCATTAACTTTAAAAAAACCTATTAGGTCCAAGCGGGCTGAGGAGGGCATCCGCAGAGGAGTGGGCCATCAGCCCAGGCAGGATGATGAGCATGTCCATGCTGGGGTGGGGCAGAAGATATGAAGTGGTCACTTAGCGTGGGGAGAAAGAATCCAGGTGGGCAGCCTGATAGTGGCTATCAGATCCTGAGCAGGATGAGGAGGTGTGGCCTAGCCTGGGGTGTAGAGGCCCCAGCAGGGTCAGGAAGACATCCTGCTGAGGGCACTGAGGTGTGAAATAGAATGGGCTGTCAGAGACTTAGCAGGGTGAGGGCACCCATTAATAGGATGGGTCAGTATGGGCTGTCAGATGCCACACAGGGTAGGGAGGCTGTTTCCACAGAAGGGTGATGCAACGCAGGGTGCCACAGCCAAGCCTAGGCAGGCTGAGAGATCCTCTATGCAGTGGTGGCGGTGGGGACGGAGACTGGTAAGGATGTCAGAGGACAAGCACGATGAGGACTTCCACGCAGGAGGAGCAAAGAGACACAGGGATTTGAAGCCTGAGTCTGGGGAGGAGGGTAAGGGTATGGAGGATGTGATGGCTGCAGTGGAATACTGGTTACATATAAAAAGACTGATCAAATGAATTTAATACGTTAAGGATAGTAGGAGGCTTCTCACTATCGAAGAAGGTACTTACAAATTAGAATGAACCCTGTGGTGCTGAACTGGAACTGGTCATCTCAGTGTGAATGCATGGCTTTCAATACAGACACAGAAATAAATATAAATATGTATGTATACACATATATATTAATAGAATACTACTACTTAAAAACAGAATAAATATTTTATGTCTTGTATCTATGAAAAAGCCATGAAAGATATTTAGGATAGTTTATATGGTACTAGTGTAAAATTAAAGCTTCCAAAATTTACATTTTCTTTCATATTTTATAAGTCCTACTTCTATATTAATGAGGCTATCCATATCAAAAGGGAAAATATTTTAAAAAATTATCCACGTAGAATGTTAACAGGGACCAAATGAATCGTGAAGATAATGAACTGTGGGTTCCTACCAAAAGAAAACGAAACTAAGCTACTCTTATGCAAAAAATAGGTAAAAGCTGAAAGTAATAGTGTGATGGTAGTAGCAATGCAGTGATGATGATGGTATTGGCATAACTAATATTTACTGAGGGCTTACTAAGTCCCAGGTACTGTGTAGCTACTTTACACAAATCTTAATGACACTCTCACTAATGCGTTAGAACAATGACGGTTTCAGTTTAAATTTATAAACACCCTGAACTTCAAATTTCCTTTCTTAAACTTTAAAATGGTAATAACAATTCTCTTATGCCACAAAACAGACTATTTGAAGATGAGCTCTGATTCAAAATTTGAATGTTATGAATAATTTAGTGACAAATGAAATAGCAAAATACGATTTTATATGTTCATTAAAATATGAATATAGAAGGATATTTCTGAGAGTCTTAATGGAACTTCATTCATAATGAATTCCCTAGCTATCAGAGTTATCTCACACGATTACTGTTGCTTTTGTACATATCCTCATAGAGCATTCAAAGCAGTTCCCAGGAAATGAAATGTTAACAGAAATAGCAATGCCTTTTATTTCACTTTTTCACGATGTGTACTATTTTGGAATAAACTTTGTAACGCTATTCTCATTCCCTACCTATGTAATTTTACAGTCTGAATTTCAGAATAGTCCAGGTGGCACTACACTGTAAAGATGGCCTTGAGGACAGTTACTGGGCCCTCGGCATATTTTCCCAAATTCATGTTCCTGAAAGACCACTGAAACCCAGGAAATGCTGAATTTGTCAATTTCTGAAAAAATTTAGTTCTAATATCTTCAGTGCCTCAGTAAACTTTGTTTAAATAAACTGAATCCAAAGAAAATCTTATCTATAATATTCTAGGTTTTATATATAGTGAATATTTTTGGTGACACAATTTTTCTTATGGCCATAAGGACTTTAATTCCCTTCAAAATGTTTTTCATCTTTTTCTGTTCTCAGAATATGTCAAGCTTCTAATGAGTCAAGGAGATAATTTTAATATTTTATAATATAACTGAAATACAAAGTTTTTAAAGAAACCAAAGGCAATGAAACTTAACAGTTACTAGTATGCATAACCATTTCTTCCTATTCAGCCTATTTCAAAATAATTTATAAAAATCTAATTCTCTTTACAAGTATCTAAAATAAAACTCTTTGTGTTAAAGGTGATTTTTAATAGTTGGTTACAATTTGAGCAGATTGTTTTGGAAAAATGTAGTATTAACAAGTCTTACAGTAGGGTTTTCTGAATGATACGGTTAGTTTCACATTAAATCTTACAGTCAGATGCAACAGATGTTTCAGAACTTGGCAATGACTTGTTTTAGTCCTCTGGCCATCCAGGAAATGATAGTGAAGAATAAGATGTGGAGATAAGATAGGTTCTATAGGGCAACGATGATCAATGCTGCTCAGGCATCTGGGTCTCCTGTAGAGTCTTTTAAAGATGCAGATACTCTGGCCCCACTCCTTTAAGTGTTTGATTCAACAGGTCTACATGGGGGCCTATTCATCTTTCGTTTAAAAACTCCCCAAGTCATACTAGTGTAATCAGGATTGAGAAGCACAATTTTTAGGATTTGGTACATAGTCAGTTAAGCATATCAGCAAGACACTGTGTGAAACACAGAACTCAAGATTCCTGAAGCGACATGCAGAAAAGTATGCCTAATTCTGAGGTACTATCAAATTTTCTGAAATAGGATTTCATTGACGGTATGTCCAATCACTAAAGCTTTGGTGAATTTTATTTTCAAGGAATTGAAATAAACATTATATTGGACATGAGTCAGTTATCTCCCTAGCATCCATTTACCACTTCCTTCCAGTAGTGAATGAACTCCTTTTCATTTCTTATCAAATGTGGTTTGGGAAGTGACCCACTGCTCAGCTCTAGGGCTAAAGCTAATCAGTGCAGCCCACCCCTGTAGCCATAGTGATTGGTTCTGAATGGGCATGTAACCTAGTGAGACACAAGAAGTTTCAACAGGGCCACTATATGAAACCTGATTATAAAGTTGACACATGGAAGACAGGGTGGTAGGGGAGTAGAAAGAGAAAGAAACCAGGACCCTAGTGATATTTGAATCACTGGATCAAGCCATGCCTGAAAGCAGACCTACTATCTGAACCTTCCCTTATTGCTCAAGCCATTTTGAGTTAGTTTGCATCCTCTTGAAACTGATAGAATCTTAACTGATGTATTTACTCAATGTAATCACTGGCTCTTCATGGGTAATTTCAGTTAATTAAATGAAGGTGTGGGATTTTCCAAAGAGGAAACTTTTCTTCATATTTTTACTATCATTTCACTGACATTTCTTTATAATTCTACTTCCCTTAATTATTTTTGAATGCCCAAAGAACATACACTGCTAAATATTTGAAAATGAAACCAAAGGCAATAAAAGATGAAGAGATCTAATGAAACACAGAAAACAAATAAAAATATATCCTCTGAAGTTACCCCAAAGTATAAACCTTATATATTTTATTATTAACACTTTCTATACCAGTGGCCTTGAAATTTTAATGTATTTAATGACCACCTGGGGAATTTGTTTAAAATAAAGATTGCTAGGCTGCTTCCTAGTGATTCTGCTTTTGTGGATCTGGTGTTGAGCCCCCAAATTGATGTAAATGACTGAGAGAGCTCACTGTGAAAAACTGCTTTTAAACTACATGAGAGAAGAGGGTTAGGTTCATTAGATTCATTTCAGAACAAACATTTTAGATTTTAATTTTGCGTTTTAAATATTCATTGTTTGGAGTGGCATTTATAATATGTATATAAAAATATGAAACAAACCCACAGGTAAAAAAGTCTTGAGTTCTTATTAAAAGAACAATTAGGGTGAAGGGAAGAAATACTTTATATGAGGTATAAACTGTTGCTTGCTTTAACAGTATAAGACAGCTGTTCACCAGTGCATAAACTACATTTATAAATCCACCTTGAAAATAATTAGTGCTCATATATAGGATCTGATCATCAGATTTTAAATATGAAATACTGTATACTTGGAAAGAGGGGAGAAATTGAAAGGAGAAATCTTTCGTTTTACATATATTCTTCCAAAAATGTACATTTATGTTAAAAGCATAAATGTGAACTCATGAACATATAAACTTGAAGCCTGCTACCAAAATCCCTGGTTGTAAGCCACAGTGAATCCTGTCGGTTGCCCACTCAACAGCCGTTCCCAATCTTTTTATTTCTTGCTGGGAGAGCTCACCTCTCACTCCAAAGACTAAAATGCCAGGCACTTGCATTTCTAGTCTCTCTTGCAGAGGCCATGGGCGTGTGACCAAATCCTGGTCAATGGAATCTAAGAGGAAGTCTGCTGAGGGTCTCCACTTAGCATTGCCAACACAGCCTCACTTACACTGTTGCCTTCTCTGCTGGATTCCTCAATAGAGGATCTCCATTTCTAGACTGCTAGAGCCATTGCCATGGATGTGAGGCTGAGAATGGGAAATATATCTATCTTATTATCCAGTGGAAATAAAGTCTAAGTGGTACTTAAGTTCCTCTAGAATCTTTTGTAATATTTATTAGCCTTAATCCAAACTTCTAAACATTGTCTAAACACTGACCAGTAAATGAACTTTTGACTTATAAATGCATACAGGAACACAGTGCATTCATTAGAGGTGTGTGTGTGGGGTGTAGGAAGACTACCAGTAAACACACACTTTATCACCTTTCCCATTTTAAACATTCAAACCCCTGTTCTGAGAACCCATTAACCAAGGAACATACATCATCAAATGTCTCTACTTTCATATATGTAACACAATTTAGTAAACTGTTAAATTGATCTGATCTGTGAGATTTTAGGATAATGAGATAACACATTTTTCAATATATTCTAGGGTACAGGATCATAAAAGATTCAGAAGTAAATGATGAGAAATATCCAAGAAATCTAACAGTTCCAAGAGGACCAAAGTTTGAAAAGAAATGGTACAGAGTAACAAAGAGGGAATCCTGTACTTTTTCATGAAATTATTTTGGTTATATTTCCTCAGTAGGATACCAGTGTTAATTATGAAAAAGCATTTCCATTTCTGGATCTATTTTACATTACATTTTTCCCCTAAAAATCACAATCTTGACATTTTAGAGATTCTAATTATTACATCTAAGAAAAACAAATTTCACGGGAGTAAAGACATTCATAATTTAAAGTTGGTTCTATCAACATTCCAAGACAAATGCAACCCTCTTCTAGGTAAAATTTAGTCTTATGATGTACTTATGATAAAATACAGAATAACTAAAAACACAGACTGTGGAGAGATGTACTGAAATCCCCACTCTGTAATTTACTAAGTGTGTGACCCTGGGCAGTTCAGTTAACCTATCTATGCCTGTTTGCTGTAAACTGAGGCTACCAGCACCTATTACCTATTTCAAAGGGTAATTGTGAGGATTAAATGACATCAAGTGCTTAAAACTGTACCCAGCACATGGAAGCACTGTTCAAGTTGAAGAAAGTAAATGAATGTTCCTTTTCTTTAACCTCTTTTACTGGTATAATTATTTTCAGAAATTATATGTTAAAAATTATTTTAACTAGAATCAAACCCTAGTTACAACTGACAGTGTCCTGGTACAGCACGGACTACCTAGATACAAATTTTAAAACCTGAAAATTTAAAATCTAAAATCTCAGACCTCTTATTCCAACATTAACAATAAGCCTTTACTGTGAACTGTGTCAGTCAGGGTTCAGTGAAGGAAACAGAAATCACTTCAGGTATTTTAAGAAGAAGAAGATTTAATTCAGGAAATTAGGTGCGTACAGAATTGTTGGGAGAGCTGGAGCAGCAGGGTCCAGCAGGAATGACTCCTAGAACACAGAAAATCTGACTCACCAAAGAATCTACTGTACTTACCAAGAAGGTGGGGAGATACAGTATGAGTTAAAAAACATAACTATTTTAGCTTCATCAAGGGATCAGGAAGTCATCACTGCCATTGCAATTACTTCTTAGCATCCATGAAGCTGAAAACTAGCTATTAGAATGTTGCTAGAGGTAGAAAAACACCTTCCCTTGAACTTGCCTGCCTGGGGCAGCAGGAAGATGGCCTCTGTCTCACTTCCACCTTGCAAATCTTGCATGAATGCATTTAATTGGGGGAACCTGATTAGCATTCAGAACTCTAGGGAATCTGGGAAGTGTATTCCTCTGAAGTACAGGAAAGAAACTAGAAAAGGTTGGGAATATTTACAGATTGCCAAGCAATCAAATGTAACACAGTGACACTGGAATAGTCAAAGTCACTAAAGTACATTTTTCTCATCTGTAAAATAGGGATAAATAATGACACCCATAATAGAGTTATGATGCAGATTTAAGGAGCTAATACATACAAAACACTTAATACAGTGAAAATTACTTTCCTTTGCAATTTTGAAGGCTTAAGCTTCTAGCGACTAGCATTGTAGCTGAGAAGTCTGACACCATTCTGATCTGTTTGCTGTAAACTGAGGCTTTTCATTTTTATGTGACCTGGGCCCATTTAGGATCTTCTCTTTACCTGTGGTGTTCTGAAATTTCACAATGATGCGCCTTGTGCATCATTGAAGGACTCAAGTCCTTCAGCTTTGGCAAATTTTCTTGTATTTTAATACAACTTCCTCTCCGCTGTTTTTGGATTTTTTTTATGATTCACTATTTAGTCATATGTTAAATCCTCTTAGATTGTCTAAGTCTCTACTTTTTGTCTTTACATCTACTTTTTCTACTCTATTTTTCTTTTCTATTTCTGGAGATTTCTTTTCATTTCTATCTTCTGAATAATGGATCAGCAAAATTTTTCTGTAAAGAGCCTGAGAGTAAATAATTTTGGCTTCATGAGCCATATGATCTCAGTCACAACTACTCACTCTGCTGCTGTAGTGCAAAAGCAGCCATACACAGTATGTAAGCAAATGGGCATAGCTGTATTGCAAGAAACCTTTATTTACAAAAACAGCTGGTGAGCTGGAGTTGACCCATGGGCCATAGTTTGCCAATCCTCCAATCCTTGTACTGACCCATCCAGAACATGCTTCATTTTGGCAATCATATTTGTAATTCACAAAAGCCCTTTCTTCTACAACTGTTCCTTTTTCAGAGTATTCGTCCTCTTTTAAAAAAGTGTATATGTATATAATATCTTATCAAATCTTTCTGAAAATTCTAATTTGAATTAGTTTTTAATTTTCTTGTCATCTCTACGTTATGTACTCTTCCCTGAGGGTAATTTTTGTTGTTGTTGTTGTTGCGGTACGCGGGCCTCTCACTGCCGTGGCATCTCCCATTGCGGAGCACAGGCTCCAGACGCACAGGCCCAGCGGCCATGGCTCACGGGCCCAGCCGCTCCGCGGCACGTGGGATCCTCCCGGACCGGGGCACGAACCTGCGTCCCCTGCATCGGCAGGCGGACTCTCAATCACTGCGCCACCAGGGAAGCCCCTTGAGGGTAATTTTTAAAAAAATGTTTATCTTTGGTTTTCTCTTTCCTGGTAGAGTTTTCGCCTTGGTGTCTCCTGAGCTATGATTGCCTGTTCATATTTAAGAATGCACCACCAAAGAGCTGATCAAAAACTCTATACTTTTAAACATAATTTGTTCACTGACCATCATAAATGTGTGGGGGACCCCTAAGTATCAGCATGAGGTGGTCTTAGCTTGGACCACTGAGTTTTCCCTGAGAAGTAATGATATGATATGTATTGCCCAGCTCTAGGCACAAGCCTGCCACTATTCTTCATGCCAGATGGAGATACAACAGCGCATTTTATAGACTTTGAGAGATTCTCATTTTTAATTCCCAGACTCACACTATCCTCCGCTGTACCTAGAAGTATTTACGGTTTTGTGGGTCAGATTAGTTCTCTCCTGCTTCTATGTTCACTTTTCACTAGGTTCCTCCATCCACACTGTCTTCCAGACACTAACCTCTCACATCTGCTGATGCCCTCATTCCATTTCTCTTTGACCTTGTGGGTACAAATGTGAATGTGTATGTGTGTGTATTTAATTCTTTAACCAAGATACTATCAGTTTAGTGGATCACAGAAAGAAAAGGGAACAAGAAAAGGGAATAAACGTATGTGGTTAATCCACTATGTTTAACTGTAAGAATAAACAAACCCTACATTTTCTTCTGGTAGTGTCAGTTTATGCAAACATGTTTAATATATACTAGGACTTGTCACATATTTAATTTTTTCAAGTTCAATAATATGTTTATAAATTAAGAACCTGGATTCAGAAACTGTGATAACTGGACAAGGCTAAGTATTTAGGAAAGACTTTGCTATGCAAAGTTATTACCTAAATAAGATTTAAAAGAATGTCTTGGACTTCCCTGAGAGCACTGTGGTTAAGAACCCGCCTGGCCAATGCAGGGGACATGGGTTCGAGCCCTGGTCCAGGAATATCCCACATGCCACGGAGTAACTAAGCCCGTGCGCCACAACTACTAAGCCTGCGCTCTAGAGCCCACGAGCCACAACTACTGGAGCCCGCGTGCCCAGAGGCCATGCTCCACAACAAGAGAAGCCACTGCAATGAGAAGCCCACGCACCGCAAAGCATAGCCCCTGCTCGCTGCAACTAGAGAAAGCCCACACATAGCAACGAAGACCCAACACAGCCAAAAATAAATTAATTAATTAAAAAAAGAGAATGTCCCAAGAGAGCAAATTTTTACACTATAAAAGCAAAACTTTATGTACAAGCTACTGACATGCAAATTATAAATAATATTAGTTAATTCTTTGTATGGACTATTGTTCACAATTATTCACTGCCCCTCACTGTTGATATCACATGACTTGCTTTGGACCAGAGGTCAGCAAACTACAGGTTTAAAACGAATGCTGCCTGTGGCCTCTTGTTTTTATGCAGCCGGCATGCTAAGAGTGGTTTTATATTTTTAAAAATGGTTCTAGGGCTTCCCTGGTGGCACAGTGGTTGAGAGTCCGCCTGCCGATGCAGGGGACACGGGTTCGTGCCCCGGTCCGGGAAGATCCCACATGCCGCGGAGCGGCTGGGCCCGTGAGCCATGGCCGCTGAGCCTGCGCGTCCGGAGCCTGTGCTCCGCAACGGGAGAGGCCACAACAGTGAGAGGTCCGCGTACCGCAAAAAAAAAAAAAAAAGAAAAAAAAAAAGGTTCTAGGGGGAGTGACCAAGATGGCAGAGCAGAAAGATCTTGAGCTCACCTCCTCCCACGGGCACAGAAAAATTACAACTATTTAAAAAGCAACTATCAATGAGAACAACCAAAAGACTAGCAGAAAAGATTCTCCATAACTAAAGATATAATAAAGGAACCACAATGACACAGGTAAGAGGAGTGGAGACATGTGGTATCATCAAGGCCCATACCCCTGGGTAACCGACCCACAAACAAGAGAACAATTAAAACTGCAGAGGTTCTCCCCAAGAAGCAAGGGGTCTAAGACCCACATCTGGCCCCCAGCCCAGGGGTTCTGCACTGGGAAGATAAGCCCCCAGGAAATATGGTTTTGAAGGCCAGTGGGGCTTTACTTTTGAGAGATCTAGAGGGCCGTGGGGATTAGAGACTCCACTCTTAAAGGGCGCACACAAAATCTCACACACTCTGAGACCCTGGGCAGAAGAAGTAATATGAAAGGAGCCTGGGTCAGACCCACCTGCTGGTTTTGGCAAGCCTCGTAAAGAGGCAGGATGCCTTTGGGACTCACTCTGGGGACAGAGATCCTGGCTGCAGCCATTTTTGGGAGCCTCTTCTACCACGTGGACACCGGTGCTGGCAAGCACCATTCTGGAATCCCCCCTCTAGCCTGTAAGTGCTGAGACCCGGCCCTGTCCACCAGCTGGTCAGCACCAGTCCTGGGTCTTCCCAGGCCAAGCAGCTAGCTGGGTGGGGACACAACCCTACCTATCACTAGGCCAGTTGCCATAGGACACCATGAGCCTCCAGCCACCCAGGGACCTAGAATCGCCCACGAAGGGTTGGGCAGCATTCCCCAGGACTCCCTAGGCCTCAGCCCCACCCATCAGTGGGCCAACACCATGGCCCTTCAGCCAGCCATGTCAAGATGCAGTCCACCCACTAGCAGGCTGGCAATACCCTGGGATGCCCTGGGCCCCAACCCTGACCACCAGCCGGCCAACACGAGCTCTGGGACACTTGGGCCCCTTAGCCAGCAGCCCTGAGATCTGGACCTAACCACCAGTAGGTACCACCAGCTCTAGAAAACCCTGTATCCCGAAGCCAGTCATGTCAGGAATGGCCCTGCCCACTACTAGACTAACACTAGCTCTAGGATCCCTAATTCAAAAAGATATATGCATCCCTATGTTCACTGCAGCATTATTTACAATAGCAAAGATATGGAAGCAACCTAAGTGCCCATCAATAGATGAATGGATAAGAAGATGTGGTACATATACAATGGAATATTACTCAGCCATAAAAAGGATGAAATCTTGCCATTTGCAAAACGTGGATAGACCTAAAGGTATTATGCTTAGTGAAATAAGTTAGACAAAGAAAGACAAATACTGTATGATTTCACTTATATGTGAAACCTAAAAAACAAAACAAACGAACAAACGTAACAGAAACATAGTCATAGATACAGAGAACAAACAGGTAGTTGCCAGAGGGAAGTGAAGTGAAGGGAGAAGAGATATCAGTGAGGAAGATTAAGAAGTACAAACCTTCAGTTACAAAAGAAATGAGTTAGGGGTATAAAATGTACAGTGTGGGGAATATAGTCAATAATTATGTAATATTTTTGTATGGTGACAGACGGTAACTAGACTTACCCTGGTTATCATTTTGAAATGTACAGAAATATTGAATCACTATGTTGTATACCAGGAACTAACATAGTATTGTAGGTCAGTTATACTTTAAAAACAAACAACAAGCAAACTTATAGAAAAAGAGATCAGATTTGTGGTTATCAGAGGTGGGGGTTAGAGGGAGGGGGAACTGGATGAAGGCAGTCGAAAGGTACAAACTTCCAGTTATAAGATAAATAAGTACTAGGGTGTAATGTACAACATGATAAATATAATGAACACTGCTGTATGTTATGTATGAAAGTTGTTAAGAGAGTAAACCCTAAAAGAGTTCTCATCACAAGAAAAAAGTAATTTTTTTCTATTACTTTTATTTTGTATCTATATAAGATGATGGATGTTCAATAAACCTACTATGATAATCATTTCACAATGTATGTAAGTCAAATCATTATGCGGTACACGTTAAACTTATATAGCGCTGTATGTCCACTGTATTTCAATAAAACTGGAAGAAAATAAACAAATAAAATAAGTTAGGTAAGGGTGAAAGAATAAAAAGAACATGTGACAGAGACCATATGTGGCGTGTGAAGCCTAAAAAAAGTTAACTTTCTGGCACTTTATAGAAAGAGTTTGCCAACCTCTGCTTTAGACCCTTGAAATGTCAGTGGAAGTAGCATGTGTCAATTTTGGGCAGAAGCTCTAAGAAGCTTTAAAAGATAAGCATTAGTTTGCCATGTCCTCTATCTGACAACCAGCAAAGTTTCAGAAAGATCCTCCCCTATCAGTTTGGATCCCAGAATGAAGACGACAAGGAATAGAGCCATAACTGACCCATAATATGGACATGCAGCACAAGTGAGAAAGAAACCTTTGTTGTTTATAAGGCATTAAAAGCTTCAGGGTTTGTTATCTCAGAACAACCTAGCCTAAACTGCCTTATACATTTTGCTAACGTAATACGCAGTTCTCTATATGCCTGAAAATAATAAAAGTGTATTTAAATAATATTTATAATTGAGAGTTCTTAACAATTACTCAAAATATATTTCTAAAAAGCTGTATCTTAAAAACATTCAAGGATTGAATTATATTTAGTTCCTAAAAAAATTATTTTACCAGCTACTTGTATTGTTGGATCAGAGCACTTTTGGTACAGATGAACTTATTTGCAAAGCAGAAATAGAGACACAGATGTAGACAGCAAACTTATGGATACCAAGGGGGGAAGGGAGGGTGGGGTCAGTCGGGAGACTGGGATTGACAATATATACACTACTGTGTATAAAATAGATAACTAGTAAGAACCCACTGTATAGCACAGGGAACTCTACTCAGTGCTCTGTGGTGACCTAACTGGGAAGGAAATCTAAAAAAAAGGAGATATATGTATACGTATGGCTGATTCACTTTACTGTACAGCAGAAACTAACAACATTGTAAAGCAACTATACTTCAATAAAAATTAATTTAAAAAAAGCACTTTTATTTTCCTCTTTTCCAGACTGCAATGTTCCTTCTGATTTTGAAAACTTGAAAAAGACAACGTAAATTTTTACTTAAGAACTAGCACTTAATTCAGATCAAATTTATTCACACATGAATAAGACCCAATAAACAACATTAGTTAACACTTGTCTAATGTTATTTAATTTATAACATTTAGAGTTCCTGCTCTGTGCCAGATGATGTTCTTTACATGGATTAACTCTTTTTTTTATCATTCCTTTTTACAAATGAGAAAAATGAGACACACAGAGGTTGAGTATTCACCCAAGAACACATAGTTAGGAAGAAGTGGGGAACCAAGACGTGGAACCAGGGACCTCAGAACCTCTATGATCCCAACCTCTATGCTATACCAACCCTCCTAAATGCAAATATAAACTTGATCTTGAAAATCTAACAATTTCAGTATTAAAATTATAAATTTCCACTATCAAGTTAATTTTAAACCTTTTATGACAAACCACAAGTGAGTTAGTATAAAGAATACAGTTTTAGAACTTGAATATAGCTTAAGGGACAATGACAGCTTTCAATTCAAAGAAGAATATACCCACCCCCCCCAGGTAAGCTAATATGAAAAATGTACTTATAATACATGATATTTTCTATCAACTAAATGCTATCGTATTCCTTTAAAAATGAGCCAAATTAAAGTTCAGTTTATTTTATTATTGTAGAATACGGAAATATTAAGAGATATATAACTTCGATTATATAAATTATACACTTTGATTATGTAACATGAGATAATTAAAAATCTATGTGTACCAGACTTGTCTTCACTTCCAATTAGCTCTACTAGCTTTTTACTGCTTCAAAAGAATGTAATTAGTACTAGTCTAATTATCAGTTGCCCCAAAGTGACAGACTAAAAAATCAACACTGTAAGTAGGTAAGATATAGCCTATATAAACAATTCTAGGTCTAAGAGGAAATGGGAAGACAAAAGTCATTATTTTTTGTAAGACCAGAGGATATCTTTAAACTATAAAACAATAAATAATGGCAGAATGATTAAAATATATTAAGAATACGTATTTTGGGACTTCCCTGGTGGTCCAGTGGTAAAGATCTGCCCACCAATGCAGGGGACGCAGGTTCGATCCCTGGTCGGGGAACTAAGATCCCACACGTCGCGGGGCAACTAAGCCCGTGCACCACAACAACTGAGCTCGCACGCCTCAATGAGAGAGCCCGCATACCACAAGCTATGGAGCCCACAGGCCCTGGAGCCTGCGTGCCACAACTACAGAGCCCACGCGCTCTGGAGCCTGCATGCCACAACTAGAGAGAGAAAACCCGCAGGCCACAACTAGAAAGAAGCCTGCGCGCCGCAACAAAAACATTCCGCGTGCTGCAACTAAGACCTGACGCAGCCAAGGAAAAAAACAAAAGAATACATATTTTATTTTAGGTTCACAACTAATATTGCTAGTCTATGAAGGTTTTCACATACCTCATCTCATTTAATCATCACAACTTTGGGAAGTACTTAGGTCACGTATCCCAATTGCTAACATGTGTACTATGGAGAATTGGCCTTTTTTACAACAACAGCTTTGCATGCTCAACACCTAAAAATGGGTATTTCACTCAAATAGGAGTTCCCAGTAATGAATGAGCACACAGTGTACTTGCAGAGCCATGCTCATTTTCAGGGATAGAAATCATTTAAATATACCTGCTTCATATAAATAGCATCAGGAATTTCTATATAAGCTTAAATGTACAATCATTTTTGACCAGAGTTGTTCCTTGCCTTGAAGAGAATAAAAGAAAATGTAACTGTCAAATAGATATTTTTTCTGGCTCATTACATGTCCCTACAGAGTCCATAAAACAAATGTGATGATGAGACAGAAAACCCACTAATAAAATGTTTCCTTCAAGTTTAATTTTTTAAAATAAAGTTCCTCTGTCCTAGACCTGAATGCAGTATGTCTTAAGCTCATATTCTACCATAAGAACATAAATGCATCAAATGTAAAAACTGCTTCTTTTTTAAATTAAATTTCAAATTTTCCAGAAAGAAAAATGTTTTTGTAATTAGTATTTATCAGTTCTCTTTCAATTCTCACTGTATGCCTAAATAGGCATCACCCTGGAAAAGCAGCATTAAACCCCATCAACCTCAAAATAAATGTCACAGCAGATAAAACCACAACTCTTTAGGAAGGAACATCCTCAATACTCCTAATTCAGATGAAAAAACTTTAGTCAATACCATTACTACTGGTTGTTTTATAAAATATATTCTGATAAAATAGATTTTCATATCTACGATTTTTCAAAATTAATATCTAGCACTTTAATGTTGTTTTTCCAATGAAGAACCTACTGTTTTAAATTATCTGTCAAGACTTTAAATGTGAAAATCGTAGAATTAAGGATTTTGGTTTCGAAATACAGTTGCCCATTGGATACTACCCTGCTATTTAATATTAACACGATGAGGAGAATGACTAGGAAAAAAAAAATGTTGCTTCTGTCTGGTATTTCTTTTATTTCTAAAGGGAAGGCCTCAAGGACAAGCTCACTCAATGGTATTGTTCATTAATTATCATCCATTTACGAAAAGCCTAAGATAATGAACAAGAGGCACAGTGGATACAACTATTTTATTACTGTGAAACAATCCAGAAGAAAGGGAATTGCTTGCGGTAATGTAATAAAGTGCTTCTTTAAGGTAAAATATATATATTTCTCAGCTGTTGGTAATGATGAAGAAGGCATGTGTTCAGGATGTCCACTTTATAGATGCTCCAAAAGAATTTTTAAAAATAGTGGTCAAGGGCTTCCCAGGTGGCGCAGTGGTTAAGAATCCGCCTGCCAATGCAGGGCACACAGGTTTGAGCCCTGGTCCAGGAAGATCCCACATGCCGCAGAGCAACTAAGCCTGTGCGTCACAACTACTGAGCCTGCGCTCTAGAGCCCGCGAGCCACAACTACTGAAGCCCACACATCTAGAGCCCACGAGCCACAACTACTGAAGCCTGCACACCTAGAGCCCGTGCTCTGCAACAAGAGAAGCCACTGCAATGAGAAGCCCGTGCGCCACAATGAAGAGGAGCCCTTGCTCGCCGCAACTAGAGAAAGCCCGCGTGCAGCAACGAAGACCCAACACAGCCAATAAATAAAATTAAAAAAAAATCATGGTCGATATTTAGAATTTGAATGTTATATCTCTCTCCATGGCGTTTCTTTAGAAAACACTATTTTATCCCCTCTTGCTCCATTTAATGCATTTTAATGTTCTTAATTATAGAATATGTTGCTCACCTGGACCCAAATTTACCTATCATAATCTTTACTCCACTCTAAAATGATCAAATAGTAGTCTCTTTCCAAAAAACATTTAATTTCTCTCATTAGTATTATAAACAATTGATATCAGTATCTTGGAAAAATTAATTGCATAAAATAAAATAGAGCAGAAAAGGAAAATACTACCTGTAATATTTATTACACTTAAACTTATACTTTACTTTTCTGGCTTTTTTTGAAAAAATAATACAAAAAAATGAAGTATGAGTTGGTCCTTGGTAGTTTATAGTTTAGCACTTGGATGGTTCAACTAAATGAACGCCAGTTAAGATGTTTGATGTTTTTCATTCCCCAGACTAGATATAAAAAACAAATGATTTTAGTCACTGAAATTTTAGTTTCTCCCACTCAATTCTTCTGCATGTTCAAAACTTCTTGAGACTTAACATTTAAACTTGACTTCTTTTTAAACTAAGTTTAAACTTAACATTTAAACTAAGACTCTGATTTAAACAAAAAGCTTCCTTCTATGCTGTAATTTAGCTTCTCCCTTTCACTGATTTATCTGATTAACAATTCTTCATGTGAGACTAGTTATTCCCCTCTACCAGTGATATATGTTCACTTACTTTCTCTTTGAATAACTGCCTCTAAATAGGCCTATAACTATTTAGTTTTATACTAAAGTGAGCCATGACTCACATTACTGTTATTGTCTAGGAAACTGAATTGCATACATGCAGCTTTCTCTTTGATGTAGTCATTTTTAACTGTGATCATTAATTTATCATGAAGTATTAATTTTAAATTGCTTTATGATGAAGAAGTGTAATCTACATTTAGAAAATGTAGATTTTTATTGACAATGGTAGTATGTGATTTGTAGCAAATATGAAAATAGATGAAGATTAGTTTTTTAAAAGACTTTTATTTTATACCAGAGTATAGTTGTTTAACAGTGTTGTCTTAGTTTTAGGTGTAAGTTTTTTTCTTTTTTTAAAAATATATTTATTTATTTATTTATTTATTTTTGGCTGTTTCCATTCAAATGGAACAATTCTCACAGAGCACCTGCTGAACATTAGTGGAAGAATTTGGATACCTAAAAGGACAAGAAAAATCTCCTCACAACTGGGTAGAATGAAAGAAAGAAAAAAAGAAACAAGGAATCAATAAAGGGACCACCAACCCTGGCAGGAAGCTGAAGGTGAGGAGAGGTTCCTGGAATCAGAAAAAACCCCCACAGTGCGAAATCAGCTGGGACAGAAAGCGACCTTCGGGGGATCGAAGGAGAATACAGCACACAGTCTGTGGAAGGCAGGATGAAGACTCTATCTTGATGCCAAGACCATGCTCCACCCAACTGCCTGCAGAATCCAGTGCTGGACACCTCATGCTAAACGACTAGCAAGACAGGAACACAGCCTCACCCATCAGCAGACAGGCTGCCTAGAATCATACTAAGCTCAAAGACACCCCAAAACAAGCCACCAGACGTGGCCCTGCCCATCAGAGGGAAAAGACTCAGCTCCACACACCAGAGCAGAGGTACCAGTCCCTCACCAGGAAGCCTAAACAAGCCCCTGGACCAATCTCACCAACCAAGTGGCACACAAGAGAAGCAAGAGGAACTACGACCCTGGAGCCTGTGGAAAGGAGACCGTAAACACAGTAAGTCAGACAAAATGAGATGACAGAGAAATATGTTGCAGACAAAGAAGCAAGGTGAAAACCCACAAGACCAAATAAATGAAGAGGAAATAGGCAATCTACCAGAAAAAGAATTCAGAGTAATGATAGCAAAGATGATCCAAGATCTCTGAAACAGAATGGAGGCACGGATCAAGAAGATACAAGAAATGTTTAACAAGGACCTAGAAGAACTGAAGAACAAACAGTCAGTAATGAACAACACAATAACTGAAATGAAAAATACACTAGAAGGAATCAGTAGCAGAATAACTGAGGCAGAAGAACGGATTAAGTGAGATGGAAGACGGAATGGTGGAAATCACTGCCATGGAACAGAATAAAGAAAAAAGAATGAAAAGAAATGAGGATAGTCTCAGAGACCTCTGGGACAACATTAAATGCACCAACATTTGAATTATAGGGGTCCCAGAAGAAGAAGAGAAAGACACAGGGTCAGAGAAAATATTTCAAGAGATTATATTCGAAAACTTCCCTAACATGGGGAAGGAAATAGTCAACCAAGTCCAGGAAGCACAGAGTCTCATATGGGATAAATCCAAGGAGAAACATGCTGAAACACATATTAGTCAAACTAAAAAATATTAAATACATAGAAAAAATGTTAAAAGCAGCAAAGGAAGAGCAACAAATATCATACAAAGGAATCCCCATGAGGTTATCAGCTGATTTTTCAGTAGAAATGCTGCAGGCCAGAAGGGAGTGGCAGGACATACTTAAAGTGATGAAAAGAAAAAACCTACAACCAAGATTACTCTACCCATCAAGGATCTCATTCAGATTTGACGGAGAAAGCAAAAGCTTTACAGACAAGCAAAAGCTAAGAGAATTCAGCACCACCAAATCAGCTTTACAACAAATGCTAAAGGATATTCTCTAGGCAGGAAACACAAGAGAAGAAAAAGACCTAAAAAAACAAACCAAAACAATTAAGAAAATGGTAATAGGAACATATATATCAATTAATGACCTTAAACGTAAATGGATTAAATGCTTCAACCAAAAGACACAGACTAGCTGAATGGATACAAAAACAAGACCCGTATATATGCTGTCTACAAGAGAACCACTTCAGACCTAAGGACACATACAGACTGAAAGTGAGGGGATGGAAAAAGATATTCCATGCAAATGGAAATCAAAAGAAAGCTGGAGTAGCAATGCTCATATCAGACAAAATAGACTTTAAAATAAAAAGTATTACAAGAGACAAGGAAGGACACTACATAATGATCAAGGGATCAATCCAAGAAGAAGATATAACAATTGTAAATATTTAGGCATCCAACACAGGAGCACCTAAACACATAGGCAAACGCTAACAGGCAAAAAAGGGGAAAGCGACAGTGACACGATAATGGGGGAATTTAACACTCCACTTACACCAATGGATAGACCATCCAGACAGAAAATAAACAAGGACACACAAGCCTTTAATGACACATTAGAAAAGACAGACTTAATTAATATTTATAGGACATTTCATCTGAAAGAAGCAGAAAACACTTTCTTCTCAAGCGCACATGGAACATTCTCCAGGACAGATCACATCGTGGGCCACAAAACAAGCCTTAGTAAGTTTAAGAAAACTGAAATCATATCAAGAATCTTTTCCAAGCAAAATGCTATGAGAGCAGAAATCAATTACAGGAAAAAAATGTAAAAAACACAAACACATGGAAGATAAACACTATGTTACTAAATAACCGAGAGATCACTGAAGAAATCAAAGAGGAAATCAAAAAATACCTAGAGGAAAATGACAATGAAAACACGACAATCCAAAATCTATGGGATGCGGCAAAAGCAGTTCTAAGAGGGAAGTTTATAGCTATACAAGCCTACCTCAAGAAACAACAAATATCTCAAATAAACAATCTAACCTTACACCTAAAGGAACTAGAGAAAGAAGAACAAACAAAACCCAAAGTTAGCAGAAGGAAGGAAATCATAAAGATCAGAGCAGGAATAAATGAAACAGAAACAAAGAAAACAATAGCAAATATCAATAAATTAAAAGCTGGTTCTTTGAGAAGATAAACAAAATTGATAAACCATTAGCCAGACTCAACAAGAGAAAAAGGGAGAGGACTCAAATCAATAAAGTTAGAAATGAAAAAGGACAAGTTACAATTGACACTGCAGAACACAAATGATCATAAGAGACTACTACAAGCAACTATATGCCAATAAAGTGGACAACCTGGAAGAAATGGACAACTCCTTAGAAAAGTACAACCTTCCAAGACTGAACCAAGAAGAAACAGAAAATATGAACAGACCAATCACAAGCAATGAAATTGAAACTGTGATTAAAAATCTTCCAACAAACAAAAGTCCAGGACCAGATGGCTTCAGAGGCGAATTCTAGCAAACATTTAGAGCAGAGCTAACACCTATCCTTCTCAAAATCTTCCCAAAAATTGCAGAGGGTGGAACACACCCAAACTCATTCTACAAGGCTACCACCACCCTGATACCAAAACCAGACAAAGATATCACACAAAAAAAAAATTACACAAAGAGACACATGCACCCCAATGTTCACTGCAACACTATTTACAATAGCCAGGTCACAGAAGCAACCTAAATGCCCATCAACAGATGAATGGATTAAGAAGATGTGGTACATATATACAATGGAATATTATTGAGCCATGAAGAGGAACGAAATTGGGTCATTTGTAAAGATGTCGATGGACCTAGACCCTGTCACACAGAGTGAAGTAGGTCAGAAAGAGAAAAACAAATATCGTATATTAACGCATATATGTGGAAACTAGAAAAATGGTACAAATGAACCAGTTTGCAAGGCAGAAATAAAGACACAGATGTAGAGAACAAACATATGGACACCAAGGGGGGGAGAGTTGGGGGTGGTGATGAGATTAATTGGGAGATTGGGATTGACATATATACACTAATATGTATAAAATAGATAACTAATAAGAACCTGCTGTATAAAAATAAAGTTCAAAAAAAAAAAGAAAATTACAGGCCAGTATCACTGACGAACATAGATGCAAAAATGCTCAACAAAATACTAGCAAACAGAATCCAACAACACATTAAAAGGATCATACACCATGATCAAGTGGGATTTACTCCAGGGATGCAAGGATTCTTCGATATATGCAAATCAATTAATGTGATACACCATATTAATAAATTAAAGGATAGAAACCATATGATCATCTCAATAGATGCAGAAAAAGCTTTTGACAAAATTCAACACCAATTTATGATAAAAACTCTCCAGAAAGTAGGCATAGAGGGAACTTACCACAACATAATAAAGGCCATATATGACAAACCCACAGCAAACATCACTCTCAACAGTGAAAAACTGAAAGTATTTCCTCTAAGATCAGGAACAAGACAAGGGTGTCCACTCTCGTCACTATTATTCAACATAGCTTTGGAAGTCCTAGCCACGGCAATCAGAGAAGAAAAAGAAATAAAAGGAATCCAAATTGGAAAAGAAGAAGTAAAACTGTCACTGTTTGCAGACGACATGATACTATACATAGAAAATCTTCAAGACGCCACCAGAAAACTACTAGAGCTAATCAATGAATTTGGTAAAGTTGCAGGATACAAAAGTATACAGAGAAATCTCTTGCATTCCTATATACTAACAACGAAAGGGCAGAAAGAAAAATTAAGGAAACAATCCCATTTACCATTGCAACAAAAAAGAATAAAATACCTAGGAATAAATCTACCTGAGGAGGCAAAAGACCTGTACTCAGAAAACTATAAAACACTGATGAAAGAAATCAAAGAAGAAATAAACAGATGGAGAGATATACCATATTTTTAGATTGGAAGAATCAATATTGTGAAAATGACTATACTACCCAAAGCAATCTACAGATTCAATGCAATCCCTATCAAATTACCAATGGCATTTTTCACAGAACTAGAACAAAAAATCGTACAATTTGTAAGAAAACACAAAACACCCCAAATAACCAAAGCAATCTGGAGAAGGAAAAATGGAGCTGGAAGAATCAGGCTCCCTGACTTCAGACTATACTACAAAGCTACAGTAATCAAGACAGTATGGTACTGGCACAAAAACAGAAATATAGATCAACAGAACAGGATAGAAAGTCCAGAGATAAACCCACGCACCTATGGTCACCTAATCTACGACAAAGGGGCAAAAATATACAATGGAGAAAAAGCCTCTTCAATAAGTGGGGCTGGGAAAACTGGACAGCTACATGTAAAAGAATGAAATTAAAACACTCTCTAACACCATACACAAAAATAAACTCAAAATGGATTAAAGATCTAAATGTAAGACCGAACACTATAAAATTCTTAGAGGAAAACATAGGCAGAACACTCTTTGACATAAATCACAGCAACACCTTTTTTGACCCACCTCCTAGAGTAATGAAAATTAAAACAAAAATAAATGAATGGGACCAAATTAAACTTAAAAGCTTTTGCACAGCAGAGGAAACCATAAACAAGACAAAAAGCCCTCAGAACGGGAGAAAATATTTGCAAACGAAGTAACTGACAAAAGATTAATCTCCAAAATATACAAACAACTCATACAGATCAATATCAAAAAACCCCCAAAAAACCCAATCAAAAAATGAGTGGAAGAACTACATAGACATTTCTCCAAAAAAGATACACAGATGGCCAACAAACACATGAAAAGATGCTCAACGTCACTAACTATTAGAGAAATGCAAATCAAAACTACAATGAGGTATCACCTCACACCAGTCAGAATGGCCATCATCACAAAATCTACAAACAATAAATGCTGGAGAGGGTGTGGAGAAAAGGGAACCCTCTTACACTGTTGGTGGGAATGTAAATTGATACAGCCACTATGGAAAACAGTATGGAGGTTCCTTAAAAAACTAAAAATAGAACTAGCATATGACCCAGCAATCCCACTACTGGGCATATACCCAGAGAAAACGATAATTCAAAAAGATACATGCACCCCAGTGTTTACTGCAGCATTATTTACAATAGCCAGAACAAGGAAGCAACCTAAATGTCTATTGACAGAGGAATGGATAAAGAAGATGTGGTACATCTATACAATGGAATATTACTCAGCCATAAAAAGGAACGAAATTGTGTCATTTGCTGAGACATAGATGGACCTAGAGACTGTCATACAGAGTGAAATAAGTCAGAAAGAGAAAAACAAATACTGTCTATTAATGCATATATGGGAAATCTAGAAAAATCGTAAAGATGATCTTATTTGCAAAGCAGAAATAGACACAGACGTAGAGAACAAACATATGGATACCAAGAGGGAAAGGGGGTGGGTGAGATGAATTGGGAGACTGGGACTGACATGTATACACTATGTATAAAATAGGTAACTAATGAGAACCTACTGTATAGCATAGGGAACTCTACTCAGTGCTCTGTGGTGACCTAAATTGGAAGGAAATCCAAAACAGAGGCGATATATGTATATGTATGGCTGATTCACTTTGCTGTACAGCAGAAACTGACACAGCAGTGTAAAGCAACTATATTCCACTTTAAAAATAAAGAAATAAAACCCACTTCCTAATAATAGAGACTAAAGTTTGATTCTTAGAGGAGCACATATTTCAATTATGTCTGAGCAATAATTTACCTCTCTTAAAAATAAAACAGTACAAATATCAAACTAAATTAATTCAATCCATTAATATAAAGGCAGGCTGCTTTTGAGATACAGGGATTTTTAGAAATTAAAGGTGGAAAATACAAGAGTCTAAAATAAGCCCATCATTGCTGTAAGTCATGAGGAAGGGTGATCATTCTTAGGAAACTGTGGCATTGTACTCTTGAATGAGAAATTATATAAGTATGTTATGTCCCTAATTAGTCAATTATGAGTTAAAAATATAGCAAATCCTGATGTGTTCCTATTTAATTACCCTGAGATGCATGCTTATTGAATACCAGGTTGTAAAATATTCCTAATAGAGCTGTTTTAAGCATGGTGATACCTATCAGGGAATAATGTTATACGGAACTTACTAAGAATTTTAAAATGATTAGGTTTATCTGAACATGTTGATGAATCAATTTCCCTTATGTTCTAGGTTCTATGAACAATATCAAATAAGTAAAACAACAGTATCTATTCTCAAAGTGTTGAAAATCTAGAAGGAATAAGTTCAAGAACAAGAAAACACATGACCAGCTGCAAAAATCAGCACCAGAGGCAATAACTCAGAAATATTATGTACTGTATTCACCTAATCACCCATCCATCCATTCAACATTTGTACAGCAATAACCAGTACTAGATATTTGGTATACAAAGATAGATAAGATCAACTAATTTAAAGTATATTTGAAATAATCTAATAAATTTTCAAAAAGATTTTATTTAAATTAGACTTTAAATGAAATCGGAGATTTAAATAGACTCAAATTATGGGGGCTTCCCTGGTGGCGCAGTGGTTGAGAGTCCACCTGCCGATGCAGGGGACACGGGTTCGTGCCCCGGTCTGGGCAGATCCCACATGCCGCGGAGCGGCTGGGCCCGTGAGCCATCGCCGCTGAGCCTGCGCGTCCGGAGCCTGTGCTCCGCAACGGGAGAGGCCAGAACAGTGAGAGGCCAGCGTACCGCAAAAAAAAAAAAAAAAAAAAAAAAAAGAAACAAAAATTAAATAGACTCAAATTATGATTGGGATGAACATTTTGGTATAATATAAATGAAGGCAAATCCCTGATGATATTGGCCATCTCTTTTACTTTAACATTCATTCTCTTATTCTTGGTACTTCTTCACTAACACAAACTTCCATCATGCTTCTCCTTTTCAGAATCTTTTCACTATGCCTTCTGGCCCTCCTGATCTATGATAGACTCGTCCAGAGCTTGAGTTGCCTCCCTGAACCCTCAACACCTTGCTTTACTTGAATTCCAGTTCTTCCTTGAGGATATATCACCCTCTGTAGACTTTTCATCCTGGTTATTCTCTCATACCCAAAGTGTCTCAGAGTCAAGAAGCAAAGTTCTTTGCTGCTTTGTCAAACACTGCTTCCCTAGAATTGTGGAAAAGAATAACTAATTTCTATTAAGGCTCTTGTTATCCTGTCTTCATAGATATTCTCTCATAGACATTTCCTCTTCATTCCCTGAACATTTTTTCTTCATTTCTTGAGAACAACGATCCTTGATTCTATCTTTTCTCACATTTCAACTGCTGCCACCATCTTTTGTGACTTCAATCAATGTCCATGTGGATAACCTATCCAAGAACCTGGCCTCTCTTGACCAACTTATCCATCTCCGGTGTCTTTACCTTTTATTCCATGTCAGCTGCCCACTCCCACCATCATACTCTGAACCCTTCTCATCACATCACATTAACTGAAAACATTCTCCTCTCTAACCACAGCCCCTTATCTTTCCATAATTCCTGCTCAACTACTACCCTCACATCTGTTCCTTGATATCCTTGGAACTTTCAGTCCACTAACCTTTCTACTTTCCACTGCCTATTAGTCCCCTTCTAGCTTTACTTCTCTCTTTATTCCACTTAGATGTCATGGTCTACAATTAAAATAAATGGCTTGAAAATACTCGTAACATTTTTGCCTCTCTGTTCATCCCAGACCTCAATTAATAGCTATCTTCAATTAGCTCTCCTATATCTTACACTCCGTATTTTACCATTTGCATTAGTATTTAAGCATGCCCAAATCTCCCCTAACCTCAGAAACATCTTTCCTGAACGCCCCCCCTCTCTATTTTCACAGGCAAACTTGGTGGAATAGTTGTCTACATGATTGCCACTCTAGTTTGGATTCTGACCCCTCTACCCCACCAAAACAGGTCTCTCTAAGGCTACCCATTACTTGCATATCCTAAATTCAGTGGACAGTTTTCAGCACTCAGATTATTGGTTCCATCTGGAGCATTTGACAAAGTTGAGTATTCCTTCCTTCAAAACGTCATTCTTGGATTTTGTGATATTTTACTATCTCTTTCTTCCTACTCTACCCCCACCTTTCTCCAATCTTTACATCTAGGAATTCCTGAGGATTTTCTCTTCTCACCCAAGACAATCCCACTCACTCCCATGTCTATTTCCTATAACTCTTATGTGTTCACACAGAAATGAAATATGGAGCCAGATTTAATGAACTATAGACATGTAGGCACATATTAAGTACCCTCTATCACTAAAACTTAAGTTGCAACACATTTTCTGTAGGTCAGGAGTCCAAATGAGCTCAGGTGGATGTTCCACCTAGGGTCTCACAAGACTGAATAAAAGTTTCAGCTGGGCTGGGATATTATCTGGAGGCTCTGATGAAGAAATCTACTTCCAAGCTCATTCAAGGTGTTAGCCAAATTCAGTGCTTTGCAGTTGTAGGACTGAAGTCCCAATTTTCTAGCTAGACAGACTACTTTGCATAGATTATACTAATTAAGTACTGTCTATACCGGAAGGGTTCTATGTTTATGAGAGAAAGAATAAAGTTTCATTATTAATAAATCATAATGACTACATATAATATTATTAATAAATTTAATATATTGAATAAGAAATAAAACTTGAGGGAGGAAAAGGCGAGAGGCTATTCCAGATAACTGTAATAGAGAGATTACAATATGGTACCAAAAATGCAAGTGAAGAAAGTAACTGGGGTTATACACTAGGAAAGAATGCCATACGAACAAGCTGAGTGTATGAGAAAAATTCAGCTTATGAGAGGGATATACCATGGCAGGAAGGGTAACTGACAACATTCTAACTATTGAGTGTAACTTAAGAACTGACTAAAGCAAGTAAATACTAAACCATATGGCTATTTCAACATTTACCAGTCAGGGTTCTTACTTGAAATCATTGGAAGCTAACTGTCTAAGCGGAACAGCAATTTATTAAAGGGACTGGTATGACTAGAGAACCAGGTTTATGTCTAAGCTTCTCAAGAGAAAACCCTAAACCCATACTGTAGAACTGACCTTGTGAGGAAATCTGCTACTGCTTCTACTGGACACTTCTATGCCAAGGTCTTTTCTTTCCTGTAATTATTATTTATTATCGTTCAGCACCAATACAATTTCTGTACCAGCAAATCTATTTCAGAATTACTGACGACTCGATACCAGATTCCTTCAACCTGATGAGAACGTAATCTGAGTGCAGCATCTGCTTCTCTGTTCAGTCTATGCTGAGGTTTCCTAGAGATGAATATGAGTGGAGCGTCTAGGTAACATGGCTCATGCCCTAGCTACCAGGGAAACTAGGGAAGTGAATTATACAGCTTAACTTAGGGAGGTGGGACTTAGTTGGGACTTCCTCAGACATTAGAAGGTTGCTGAAAAACGTACGAAGGAGTGAGAAAACATAATAAATGCCCACAACAAAATGTCATATGCTAAGCATACAAAACTCACCTAAAATCCATTAACTTTTCTCCCAATATATATTAGTAGAATCAGAGAATATAGTGCTGGGCAGAACCTTAGAGAGCATTTGTTTTAATTCTCTCATCTTACAAACAAGAAACCTGATGCTCAAAATGATTAGATAATTTATCCAAACTGACACAACTAGTTAGTAGAAAGAACTCATGCTTTTCAACCCTTCATATATTTTCCACTGTTCACGGATCAAACTATATGCTTCTCTTAATATCAAACTTAAATTTTACCCTCAAGGAAACTCAGGGCTTAGTTCTCAGAAAGTCAGTTTGGTGATACTGGTCATTTTTCTCTCAATGTATCGATTTGATCAGTTTCTGAAAAACTAGCTGTGAAACTAAATTCTATATGCAGAATTCTAATTTTCTATTATTACCCATGAAAATGAACTGTAATTGAGCTTTGAATATGTTTTAACCATAGTCTGTAAATTTTTTAACTGGATTAAAACTTTCCCTTGCCAAAAGGCTAATATTCTTGCAAGAAGAAGTAATTATTCAAAAGCTATAAGAATAAATGTTTAATTATGAAAGTACCTCTCACTCATATATTATTACATCTTACAAAATTAGAGCTAAAATCACCTAAGTAATCCACAATCACATGATTTCTCTATACAGTTAATATCAACACCTAAGCAAAGAGAACATTAACACTACAGCACAGACAGAACACATACATTCTTTTAGTATTTTATTTTTACGACAAGACAGCTGATAGACAGAATTATGAGTCTTAACCTCACAACTGTCATACACTAGCTGTTTTTGAAACAGAAGCCAAAAACAAGCAATGAGATTTTGAGCAGGTGGAGAAAGAAAGAAGGCCAAGACAGAGCAACAATTCAACACAGGCACTAACTCTGAGAAGCATGGCAATGCAGAGAAAAAATTCTCTAAGAGCAGGAGATAAATAGTTTTGTTCAGATTTAAATGTTGTCTTAGAAGCTATCTATTTAGCACTTTTTTCTTTTTCTGAACACTCCACAGAAATTTATTGTGCTGGTTGTCAGACATATAGAAATACAGAATCAAACATAGGCCAACACATGGTCCATCGACAGGTGAATGGATAAAGAAGATGTGGCACATATATACAATGGAATATTATTCAGCCATAAAAAGAAACGAAATTGAGTTATTTGTAGTGAGGTGGATGGACCTAGAGTCTGTCATACAGAGTGAAGTAAGTCAGAAAGAGAAAAACAAATACCGTATGCTAACACATATATATGGAATCTAAATAAAATAAAATAAAATAAATGGTTCTGAAGAATCTAGGGGCAGGACAGGAATAAAGACGCAGACGCAGACGCAGAGAATGGACTTGAGGACACAGGGAGGGGGAAGGGTAAGCTGGGACAAAGTGAGAGAGTGGCATGGACATATATACACTGCAAAATGTAAAACAGATAGCTAGTGGGAAGCAGCTGCATAGCACAGGGAGATCAGCTCGGTGCTTTGTGACCACCTAGAGGGGTGGGATAGGGAGGGTGGGAGGGAGATGCAAGAGGGAGGGGATAAGGGGGTATATGTATAGCTGATTCACTCTGTTAGAAAGCAGAAACTAACACACCATTGTAAAGCAATTATACTCCAATAAAGATGTTAAAAAAAAACGAAAAAAAACCCCATAAGCCAACACATGTGATGTAGGTGTGGATAGAAATCATTTAGTTTGACCAGAGGAAAAAACCATATTATTTTGTATGGCTTCATTTTCTTTGTGAAAAGAAGACAATTAATACAGAATTGGGAACAGATAACTCAGAGCAAATAAAGAAACACAAAATACATACCTCTTGATGATACAGTCATTCTCTTCTAATATAAATCAGGTATTTCTATGTATAAGGATGCATTTTCCACAGATTAACTAGTGATCACTCAAACCAAATAATGAGAAAGTTTAAAAATCATAGCAAGAATTATAGAATATTCAATTTTATTAAAAGTTATCTTCTTCCCTCTGAAACAGTGCTTGCACTTTTTTTGCCTCTCCTCTGATAAACTGCTGATATCATTTAAAAAAGACATTTTCCCCAAACAGTAATTCTAAAATGTAAAATTAAAACAAGTTATCAGTTTACCCAATAAAGGATAAACATTATATTAAAAACCCATAGGGATGTACTATATTTATTATCACCTTTTGGTTTTTAAAGATGCTGCAATCATCTAGCTAAAATGGTATGGCTCTATTGGGAATGAAGGTCCTATAAGATCGAATGCTGCCTGGCATAAATTCAGTGAGACTCTAACCTTGCACTTGTGCTTAATACATTTAAAGGCTTAAAAACAACTCTAAAATATTATACCTTTATGTTAATATATAAGTCTACTCCAAATCTGTATATTTACGTGTAAAAATGCTTCTTATTCAATTATGAGAGGAATAAATATAATTCAAAATTTATATTTCCAGCATATCACAGATTCTCTCATAATCTAAATAACTATGTGGCATAGTGTATCTCCCTGGTTTAAATAAACAGTGCAACTCTCCTGCGATTTGTAATGCCTTGCAGGACTTTAGTTAAAAATATGGAGAGAGAGATGACAGACAGACAGTGAGGGAGAGACACTTGTGTGTGATCAGTACCTACCTGGAGGAAAAAAGAGAAAAGGGAGAATAGCTCATAGTACTAAATGGAAGTATTCTCTCAGAAACACTGCAAAATCTTTGTTTAAAAGAAAAAAAAGTGGAAAGTATAACAAGGGCAGAGTTCTTTTTGAAGCTTTAAAAATAATTTCATAGCAGTTCTGGAAGGATAATCAGTTATGACCTAGGCAGCAGCACAAATTCTATAAAAGCAAATAATTTCTGCAGTATATCAAATAAGATATGGGCTAGATAGCTGTTAAAGTATCACCTAGTTTTAACCTGGAAAGAAAACAATAAATTCTATAAGGAGTTCAGATGATGTCATAAGCAATCCTGTAATAAATGTTTAACAAAGGAATAAATATGTAAGACATCAGGCCAGACTCTGTGAAGATAAAATAAAATACATAAAATAAATCATACATAATCTTCAAGGGCTACTTTTACGGATGACAGAAAGTTATACCTACCTATTTAGGACTTAGAAATTTTGTAGGTATGATTACTATGTAAAAAATAGGCTGAGAAAGTTGTTGGGTTGATCATAGATTTTAAAAATTGTGTATATTATATACCATGACATAAATTGTATTTGGGCTATTGGATCAGATACTCACAGAATGATTGTAAGAAGGTTCCAATATCACAGGTAATGACATTTTCCCTTGAAGATTCAGTTTTGTTAAATAAAAAATCTTTTCCCCCACAATCTTTTCTTTTTTCATGCGATGTATACCATACAGTCTAAACCGAACTGCATAATTTCCAATCATCTCAGATTCAACATGATTAAATTTGAATGTTTCTGTGAAGACAGGGCATGGTCCTCTTTGGATGCTGGTTTTTGCTCTCTGTTTCTTTATAGGTAGAAGAACAAGGTGTACTTGCCATGAGTTGCCACCTGTCCTGTTATATGTTGGGATATCTGTGACAGCTGTCACTGTTACCAGAAGCTTCTGTTCTTGTGAGTCATAGTCAAAAGTCACATCCAGTGTGCCATATTTAGCTTCTGGCTCAGGATCAAAAGGTTTAGGAAGCTGTGAAGATGATCCTTGAGCTGACATATCCTAAGAAAAGCAAATTTAAATGTTTTCAATTTTTAACTCTATTATTTAATCTAGCATGTAAATAAGTATCTGATATTTCTTTAGAAGGATGATATGAAAACTGTTTTTATTTGCTATCATAAAGAAAGTAATAATAATTAACAGCCAACTACAATCAAAAGATACTCTATGGGGACAAAGTAATGTAAGTGGTAAGTTAAACTCAAAAACTTATTATAATAAAGACATAGAATTTAATATCCACCATCACAATTTTGAGAAAGGTGGATATACGTTTTTATCATGAGAAACGAAAATATATACTTCCATGTATATTTCTGCTCCTTTTGCAAAAAAAAATTACTAAATTTGTAACATTATAAACAAAACAACTGACAGCTCAATATTAGGCTGGAGAGAAAGAGAACATAAATGAAAGTATAATGCTACTGAAAAATTTGGTACCATTTTCAGATTTGTTTCAAATGCCCCCATCTGTAATAGAATGTTAACACATTTAGGCTTGAAAATCAATGGAAGTGTGAAATATGAAAGTATAAACACAAAGGCCTCAAAATACTTGCAGCCAAATATTTATTTTCCATAACACACACACACACTACTTCAATTTTTAACCAGAATTTAAAACTACGTATTATTTTCTAATACTAATTACTGTTGAAAATGGCAGAATACATATTCCAAAAGTTCAAGAAAGCATGAAACTATATATTTTAATTGTAAGATTAAAAGAAACTGTATCTCTTTTGCCTGGAACTGTCTAAAGTTCCTGCTAGTCTAACTATCTGGAATGTAATAGGAGTTTCAGCTAGTGACTAACAGTGCCAAATTCAGGTCTCTGACTTTTCAGCTATACCACCTCACCCCTTCAAATATTTTAATAAATATTAAGTGTCTTTCATTTTAAAATGTGGGCCAATTTTATAATTTTCTGAATTTTTCTGAACTTTTATTTAATGCGTACTGTAGTAGGCACTACTACTGACTCTTGGTCTTCCCTTTTCGCATGCCTCAAAGAAACTACCTGGGTTTTAGCCAGAAACACATTGTCTGGCAAGAAACTTTACTTTGAAGTCTTCCTTACAACTGATATAGCAATGAAACTCTGCTCTAGCCAAAGGGAGAGAAACAGAGTTCAGTATGAAACATCCAGATCAGGTTTGTAGAAAAAATTATGTGCTCTTCGCTCTCTATCTCTCACTCTTCCCACAAGCAGATACACAGATAGGATGTGTGGGTCAGCTTGGACCATGTGGATTAGGACAACACCCTAGGGGACAGAAGAGTGACTAAAAAGCAGGAACCGGGCCCCTGGGTGATGTTGTAGAGCAAGTCACCTACTCACCCAGGAGTATTGTTAAGTGAAAGACAATCAATCTTCTGTGGTTTTGTATCTGTATTTGCCATTGTACTTGTCTCCTTGTTACAGCAGCTTAACATGTGCCTAACTATTGCACCTACTATGTGCCAGGACATATTTTGGGTGGGGGATGCAGCAGAGAACCAAAAAGACACAAGTCTTTGACCTCATAGATCTTACATGTCTACCTACGATGACTCAATTTTGTATATGGTGTATGGAAGAAAAGATGACAAGTGAAGAAGAATACTTTAGGAGTAGGAACAAACTCTCATGGAATAATTCAGTTTTTTATGCAATACGATTAGATCAGGGTAAAAATATTCTTACTCTGTTAAATTGACAGTTTAGAACAAAATGTTTTAATGCATGCCACTTCATAATTGCTAATTAAATGATTAATTACATTAATTTATTTTTCAATTAAATATTTTCTAAAACAGTGTCATGACAGCTAATTTTCAAGGCAATAAAATTTTTTATATGGTCTCGGATAACTATTTCTGAATTTTGTTTCTCTTGGTGCCTCCCTTTTTTTTTTTTTCCTGGGCATTTTTTTTTTTCCTGGGCATTCCTTGTGAAACTGAGGGTTAAAAGGGTGGGACTTTTACAGATAAAAGCTACTATTTGTATTCTACAAACAGGTAATTAGAAAATAATCCCTCTTTTCAAGGTTCTGAGTCAAAGTTTTCAATAATCTTTAGCCAGCAACAGGTCATCAATACAGTTAATGAACTCCTTGCCGGGGAATCCTTCTGAACCCTCCTCACTCCTCTCCCAGTTCAACTGTGTAGGAAGATAGGCTCTAAAATAGCTGGATCCTGGATTAAACCAATAGGAAGGTATGAATTTTCTATTTGATAAATAATATCTATTAAAGGAATGGTAGGAAGCAAAGTAAACTTGAAAAAACACAAGAATGAGTTTTACACTAACACAGGTTATCAGCACCTAAATATTTATGTGACATGCATTTGCTGTAGTTTGAACATATTCAGTTTCGCTGTAGAAGACACAAAAACAAGCAGGATGGAGGAGACTCAATAAGAAGTGTTAACACATCAAGCTTCTGAAATATGGGCAAAACTCACAGGTTCTGTTAACTACAGATAATAAGGAAGTAACTTGAGAGACACAGGCAGAATTCAGAAGATGTGGTAAATATATATAATAACTAAGCTAATAACTTGTTAAGATATGTCAAAGACAGAATAAACAGAAAATAAGATAGAACAAACGACTATTACCTATGGAAAGGGATGGAAAGGCCAAGCTATGATCATGTCACCTCTGGGCTGACAGCTCTGTCACCCACGTGTTCTATTTAAGAAATGCAGATAAAATCTATGTCTATTTAGTAGACGAACTGCAAGTTTCACTTGTGGCCAGGAGTACTTGCCCCTGCATCTCTCCCATAAAACAAGTATGTGTTTTTGGCCCCTGGCACCCTTGTTCAAATCTCAACTTTTGTCCTTGTTACCGTGCTGTAATTAGGGAATGCTGATGGAGCAGAAAGAGTAAGACTGAACATAAGGACATTATATAAACCAGGATTCACGGTGTTTGTTGTCTCGCCACCTGTACCTAAGGGCATCCTATCCTAAGTGTGTTCTCCTACCTTATCTTGCTCCTCTTCCTTCTTGCTTTATATTTGAAATAGCTTAAAACACACATACACACATGCATGCACACACACACACAAGTGTAACCTGAGCATCTTAATTTGGTCTGTGAGTCCTCTGGGATAGCTTGCCTGGTGGTGTACTTGGAGGGTACCAATGCTTCAAAGTAATTTCTCACACAGTGATTCATGTCAAGAGGGGCAATAGAGCATAGTTGTTAAGACCACTGTTTTTGCAGTCAGGCAGACCTGGCTTTGAATTACAGTTCTACTGTTTAAGAGCTACTTATACCCGGGCAACTTGCTTAATTCTCTGAGTCTTAATGTTTTCATTTCTAAAATGGAAATAACTTTCTGAAGATGAGGTTGTTAGAGTTAAATGAGCTATGTAAAGCTTATAGAAAAGTTCTTGGCACAATTGGTGATAGCTATTATTGTTGTTGTTAGTTCCACAATCCAGGTTTCACTGTTTATGTGCTGGCTATCTATATAGTTTGCAAATCTATAAAATAGTTATCTCAAATTTGCTCAGGTACAAAACATGGAGAAACATTCTTTGTGGAAAATGATGAAATACTACTATGTTAAATTTATAATACCAATGCAGAATTTCCTTCTAAGTCAGATAAGTTAGATACTATATAATAATATTAGAAATAGTAGAAGAGTAGTAACAGATAAAAAGTGTTCCTAGAAATTATATAAGAAAAACTTTGAGGAAATTCTATTCAGAGCTGTACTTTCATTATTTAATTTTGACAGTAGATAAAAATTCACCTAGTAAGAACACTGACACACTGCAGTATCATGAAATGTTGTCTGGGACAAAAGTTGTAAAAACTTGCCATCTAGAAAAAAAGGAAACCTGAAAGTAAATACTGCCTAATGAAAACCTCTAGATTACCTTTATAGTTTTTAACATCATTGAAAGATTAAAACAAATCCCTTTTAGAACATGGAAAGACTTCAAAAGTATAACACACCTATTTTTGTTGTTGTTTTCACATTTTTTGCTCCAAAAAAAGGAAATAACTTAAAACACAACCAACCAACCTCTCTGAATGCATGATGCCACGAATTCAAATTTCATTAGTAAAGCTGAGCATCACTTATCCATAACTTCCATATTCCATGGTATGGAAATGCAGATATTATTCTGAAAGGCTTGTAAAACATTAAAGGGCCACCTTCCAATAGTAAAAATATCCAAATAAAATAATTTAAAAAATAAACACAAGCATAAGTAGGAACCTTAAGATAAAAGAAATGGGTAATTCCAGAATGTTTTATGTAAAATGTTAAAAAAAAATTTTTTAAACCCCTACTGAGGTTGAACCCTGAGGCAAGATACTTCTCAATATCTTGCATATTGCTCTCATTTTTATCTACCTGTCCTCTTTTGAAAGGGAGTTGAAGGATGGTTGGGACAGCCCTGAAACATCTGCTGGATAAAAATAGAAACTGGTACCATAAGCCATAAAGGACAAGATAGTGATAAAACCTTCTGACCAAGAGGATAAGCACAGGATTATTATTATCTTCCAAATAACATTCATTTTAAAAGTTCTATGTGCTTTTACTTACTTCAGGGCTCAGGACTGCAGTGCTGTCACTTGGAACATCTTCTTCATATCCTTTATTATGAAAACTTTCTATTTCATGACCTGTGCTTCCTTCACTTGGACACTTGTTATATGAGCATCTTGGACTGTTGCTGCAGTGGGAAAATTCACATTTACTGTCCCCAATTTCTGAGGGTGTACATGAGAGATGGGGAGAACCACTGTCATCCTGATATGGTGGTGGCTGCAATTCATCCAGTGGGGGTGTTCTTCTCATTCTCTGAATGCAGTTTCCTGATAATGATTAAGAATCTGGTCACTGTTTCCAATTAGCCTCGACATGCAGTACAGTCCACAATAATTGTAATAACTTAAAAAAACTGGATTAAAATTCTGTGGCAAAGTAACTACTAGATTTACTAATGAGTTGTCTTCTTCCCTAGTTCAGATGCAGAAATCAAATAATCTGGTTTCCCATTCCTCTCCTCCTGCATAATAAGATCAGGAAAAATAAAAGTTATATAACGAGACCCTGTTTTATACTATAAAAATGGGAGAGCAAAAAATACTAGTGAAATTGATGATTTATTTAGGTCTTTCTTTCAAAACAATCCTAGAGCATACAAACTTCATTTATTCCCTTATGATCTGTGACCTCTCTAGCCACAATAGTAAAAGTATGGTAGGTGAAACAAATATAAACCTCATTTATTGTCTTCAATTACTGAGATGAACTTAAACTAGCATTCATCTTAGCAGAGTCGGAAACTATTTTTCCACATCTATCCTAGATCCAGAATCCTGGAATGGGTGCACTCTGAATGGAGGCCTAATTCCCCCATCCCCAGCAAAGCCTGAAGTCTGCATTCCACCCTGTCTGCATTATAAAGAGGCCACACCCTGCTCCACCACACCCTGAATCTGTATTCCTTCTAAAGTTATGGCTCCACCTTGTCCATAGCACACATCTCCACCTCCAGCAGTTAATTTGAAACTACATTTTCTTTCTCTCTTAAATTATGCTTTTAACTTTTACCGTAATGATTTATCTAAATAACTGAGAATAAACATGTCTGTGAACAGGATAGAGGTGGGGACAGGAGGGTATGTAAGGAAATAGAGTTCAGTATACAACTTAGGAATAGCTAAGTCTGTGTAGATAAATCCTGGACACAATAACAGATATTAAATATAAATACTGCTCATTTCTTCCTTTAATGGACTGTGACTCTCCTTTCTCAAAAGGGACTCTGAAAAAAGGTAGTTTGTATTGTAATTCTTATAATGGAGTTCAGTTCAAATGTTCAATAGGTCTTCTGTTCTTCCTTAGAAAAACTTTACATAAGAACTATAAAACTCATTGAAAAATTACTACAATGTCTGGTTCAAATGAAAAATATTGAACTTAGCATAGATTTACATATTTGCTCAGAAGGCCTAATTTTGTAAAAAGAAATTAAATGTCTCACCTACTGAGTCTAACATACCCACTTTAGAAAACATAAGCACAAAGTAGAAAAGTTAATGACTTAATATAGTTGAAGCTAAATTTGAGAAGATAGATTAAATAGATGGATTGCAAATAGTAGCTAATAAAACACAATAAACCAGATTTCAGAACAGGGCTTCCAGGAAAACTTTTGTTTTTCTGACAAAAGCAGGCAGACTCAACTGGCATGCCCCTTTTGTCCACTGGCCTTTCCCCCTCCTCCTGCTTGGAGGTGCTGCACTCATCTTGTAACCATGAAGTAACAAGCATGAGAATGAAAACTAAGAATAATGAAGAAGCATCTGAAAAATCACTAAGTAGCTATCTCCAAACTTCTTGATGCCTGAGACAAATAAATCCCTCTTTGTTAACAAAAACAGGGACTTCCCTGGCAGTCCAGTGGTTAAGACTCTGCGCTTCCACTGCAGGGGGCACGGATTCGATCCCTGGTCTGGGAACTAAGATCCCACATGCCTCGCAGCATGGCCAAAAAACAAAAAACACAACAAAACCTGATATTTGAATTTTCTGTTGTTTCTAAATATATTCTCTACTGATAGTTTTTAAATCACTAAAACAACATCTTCTCTCCCTTTAAAATGTATATTTAATCAGCCATTGAATTATAAGTTAAATTGTAATATCTAAATACTTACTGTACCATGAAGTCAATCAAAAAATTCCCAATGTAGTGGTTCTAAGAATCAGCATGCCATCTTTTCCTTTACCTTAATTTTTTCAAAAAGAGAGATGATCTTTCCAAGAAGTCTCTCAGCATATTACCCCACAGATCTCACTGGACAGAACTGGGTCACATGTCTATTTCTAAAGCCATCTGTGGTAGGGGGAATGTGATTACCATAAATGGTTTAGATTAATCAGAAGCCATCAAATTGAAGCTGGGGATGGGATCCATTTCACTGTTCATATCTATATGGAAAAGAGTAGATGCCACTCACCAAGAAAAAAGAAGACAGAAGACTCAAATTAGAAATGAAAGAAGAGAAATTACAATTGATACCACATATAGAAAGGATCATAAGAGGTTAGTATGAAAAATTATATACCAACAAATTGGACAACCTGGAGGAAATGGATAAATTCCAAGAAACATACAATCTACCAAGACCGAATCATGAATAAATAGAAAATCTGAACAAACCAATTACTAGTAAGGATATTGAATCAGTAATCAACTTCCCAACAAACAAAAGTCCAGGAGCAGATGGCTTCACTGGTGAATTCTATCAAACACTTAAAGAAGAATTAATACCAGTCCTTCTCAAACTCTTATAAAACACAGGTGAGGAGGGAACACTGGCAAACTCGTTTTACGAGGCCAGCATTACCCAAAGCCAGACAAGGACACTACAAAAAAAGAAAATTACAGGCCAATATTCCTGATGAATACAGATACAAAAGTCCTCAAAAAAATATTAATAAACTGAATTCAAGAATATATTAGGAGGATCATACATCATAATCAAGTAGGAGTTATTCCAGGGGATGGTTCAACATATGAAAACCAATCAATGTAATAAAAAACGTTAACAAAATGAAATATAAAAATAATATCATTTCAATAGATACAGAAAAAGCATTTTGCAAAATTCAACATTCATTCATGATAAAAACCCTCAACAAACTGGGTACAGAGGGAACATACATCAACGTAATAAAATCCATATATGAAAAGCCCACAGCTAGCATCATACTCAACAGTGAAAAGCTGAAAGCTTTTCCTCTAAGACTGGGAACAAGACAAGGATGCTGACTCTCACTGCTTTTATTCAACATGGTCCTGGAAGTCCTAGCTAGAGCAATTAGGCAAGAAAAAAAAAAGACACCCAAGTTGGAAAGGAAGAAGTAAAACTGTCTCTATTTGCAGATGACATAATATTATATACAAAAACCATCAGGAGTCCACCAAAGAGTCCATTATTGTTAGAGCTAATAAACATAATCAGTAAAGTTGGTGGATACAAAATCAATATAAAAAAATCAGTTGTGTTTTTATCAACTAACAATGAATTATCATAAAAAGAAATTAAGGGAAAAAAATCCCATTTACAATTGCATTAAAAAGAATAAAATACCAAGGAATAAATTTAACCAAGGAGGTGAAAAGACCTGTACACTAAAAACCGTAAGACACTGATGAAAGGAGTTGAAGACACAAATAAAAATGGAAAGATATTCTGTGCTCATGGATTGGAAGAATATTGTTAAAATGTTCATACTACCCAAAGCAATCTACAGATTCAATGCAATTGCTATCAGTATTCCAATGGCATTTTTTTTCATAGAAATAGAATAAAAAATTCTAAAATTTGTATGGAAACACAGAAGATTCCAAATAGCCAAAGCAATTTTGAAAAAGAGTATCACACATCCTGATTTGAAAGTGTATTACAAAGCTATAGTAATCAAAACAGTATGGTACTGGCAAAAGAGCAGACACATAGATCAAGAGAACAGAATAGAGAGCCCATAAATAAACCCACACATGTATGGTCAATTAATTTATGACAGGGGAGCCAAGAATATACAATGGGGAGAGGACAGTCTCTTCAATATATGGTGGTGGGAAAACTGAACGGCCACATGCAAAATAATGAAATTGAACTACTGTCTGACATCATATACATAAATCAACTCAAAACATAAGACCTGAAACCATAAAACTCCTAGAAGAAAACATAGTGGGTAAGCTCCTTGACATTGTTCTTAACAATATTTTTGATCTGACACCAAAAGCAAAGGCAACAAAAGCAAAAATAAACAAGTAGGATTATGTCAAACTAAACAGCTTCTGCACTGCAAACAATCAAGAAAATTAAAAGGACCTACAGAATGGTGGAAAATATTTGCAGATCATATATCTGATAAGGTGTTAATATCCAAAATACATAAAGAACTCACACAACTCAGTGAAAAAACAATCTGATTAAAAAATGGGTTGAGAAACTAAAAAATGTCTTTGGTAAAAACTTTCTTTTTCCAAAGAAGATATCCAAATGGCCAATAGGTACATGAAAAGGTGTTCAAACCACTAATCATCAGAGAAATGCAAATCAACCACAATGAGATATCAACTCACACCTGTCAGAATGGTTATTATCAAAAAGACAAGAGATAACAGGTGCTGGCTAGGATGTGGAGGAAAGGGAATCCTTGTGCACTGTTGGTAGGAGTGTGAACTGTTGAAGCTACTATGGAAAACAATATGGAGATTCCTCAAAAAAATTAAAAATAGAACTACCATATGATCCAGCATTTCCACTTCTGGGTATTTATCTGAAGGAAATGAAATCACTATCTTGAAAAGATATGTGCACTCCCATATTCACTGAAGTATTATTTATAATAGCTAAGACATGGAAACAACTTAAGTGTCCATCAGCGAATGAATGGATAAAGATAATGTGGTATATACACACAACAGACTATTATTCAGCCATAAAAATGAAGGAAATCCTACCATTTGTGACAACAGGGATGGACCTTGAGGACATTGTGCGAAGTGAAATAAGTCAGAAAGAGAAAGATAAATACTGTATGATGTCACTTATATCTAAAAAAACTGAATTCATAGATACGGAGAACAGTGGTGGTTGGCAAAAAAAGGCAGGGATGAGGGTGGGGGGGAAAGGGTGAAGGTGGTCAAAAGGTACAAACTTCCAGTTACAAGATAAATAAGTCCTGGGGATGTAATGTGTAGCACAGGGACTACAGTTACTACTACTGTGTTGTATATTTAAAATTGGTTGAGAGTAGAATAAAAGTAGATAAAAGTTCTTATCAGAAGAAAAAATCTGTAACTATGTGAAGTGACTGATGTTAACTAAACTTACTGTGATAAGCATTTTGCAATATTTACATATATCAAACCAGTATGTTGTACACCTTGGAATAATACAAAGTTGTATGTCAATTAAACCTCAATAAAACTGGGAAAAGTAAAAAAATGACTCAATATTTCTGTTCCAAAATACACTAATGGGAGTATAAAAATACACACACATTAAACAAAACAAAACAAAAAAGTAGATGCCTAAAGATTCCAAGCAGGAGAAAGATAAAGGATCCTTGCCCTCCTTATACATCAGTCTGGCAGTTGATTTCAGTTTTCATTTTTATTAAAATATCTTCTCTTTCTGTAGCTCTTTTTTCCACTTTAATAATCCTTCTCTGAACTTCCTTTTTATGTGGACAGCACGATACAATTTCTGTCTGGTGATTATGTTATACCTTACTTCCTTTGGTTTACTTTTAATGTATCAGGTCCCTGCCTAGTTGCCACCAACTATGGGACTTACACAGCTGAGCTCCAGTCGTCTGGCTCTCATTTAGATTTAGTGTAAATGTGCTCCGAAGACCAAGGCACAAGTTACCCCAAAGAAGTTTAGTGATATTTAAAGATGCTAAGTAGGTTCCATGGGTAGACTTCAATATTGTTTCTGGATTTGAGAGAGACAATTTTAAAGCTGTGAATTGGAATATATAAAATATTTTGGAACATATAAATGAGATATATATATATAATATACATAAACACTGGAATATATAAATTGTATATATGTAGGTTTATATAATTATATATTATTGTATAAATCCTCAAAGCTTTGAAAATAATATTAACACACTTTTCTCTTTCCTTTTCAGTTTACTCTTGCACTTTACTTTTCAAAGTGAAGAACACCAAATGTATCTGGAATATAAATTTCATGAAAAAGATAGTTATGAGGATTTCTCCTTTTTTAACTTTTGCAATAATATCCTTTTTCTCTAGTTGATAACTGCTTTATATTGTCTACACAGTGTAATTACTAAGAGTTGGCTTAAAATGAATTGCTATTGCAAACATTTTAAGACAATTGTTTTTATAAAATAACACAAGTTATGTCGGAGTTGTTAAATTACACTGTAAACATCCAGGCTTGGGAAGAAATTTTTTGTGGGGCTATCAAACACCAAAATGATGATGATGCCCTACTATTACTTTATCCCTCGTTTTACAACCAAATTTCATACCCTATTTTATGGAAATGATATATCCATAAAAGGGTTCATGCATGAATATATTTTAAGCATTTTAATTTTCCACTTGCATATTGCACAGTACCTACAAAACAAGACAAAGTATCTTCCTACTCTAGACAAAAACAGGATGCATGCATATCAGGAATATGACCTGTAGTTCTTAACATCATGTTTTAAGAGAGTGGTTTTCAGAGTTTGGGAACTGCAACTCTAAAAAGTGGTGAATATTCAACATCTGTAGAATTCATATTTCTTTTCAAATGCCTGGGGAAACTTGCCAAAATTGGTCATATACTGGGTAATAAATTAAGGCTCAACACACTTCTCAAAACTGGAAGTGTAAAAAGGATGTTATCTAACCACAGTGGAATTAAACTAGAAATCACAATCAAAAATATAACTAAAAAATCTATAGGTATCTAGATAAAATAACAAGAAATTAAGATGAACTTCTAAATTGCCCATGGATTAAAAAAGAAATCGTAATAGAAATTAGAAAACATATTGAAAATAATGATATTAAAAATAATCCACAGAAATACTTGTGGAAAAGTGAGAGAGCAGTAGTGTATATATAGACATATGAACACTACCAAATGTAAAATAGATAGCTAGTGGGAAGCAGTCGCGTAGCACAGGGAGATCAGCTCAGTGCTTTGTGACCAGCTAGAAGGGTGGGATAGGGAGGGTGGGAGGGAGGGAGATGCAAGAGGGAAGAGGTATGGGAACATATGTATATGTATAGCTGATTCACTTAGTTATAAAGCAGAAACTAACAACAACAACAAAAATACTTGTGGAATGTGGCTAAGAAGGATATTTACAGGCTTAAATGCATATGCCAGGGAGGGCAGGGGAGAGAGGAAGGCTGAAAACAATGATCTAAGTACCCATTTCAAGACGTTAAAAATTTTAAAAACATACAAGTGAAACTCAAACAAAGTAGGAGGAATGAAATTAGGAGCAGAAATCAAAAAGAGAAAACACGCATACAATAGAAAGCATCAGCAAACCAAAATAAAATTCACTGAGAACACTAATAAAATTAGTAAGCTGCTAGAAGAGACTAGTCAGGAACAAAAGAGAGATGGCATAAATTATTAATATCAAGAGTAAAAAGGAGGGCATCATTTCAAATCCTGTAGACATTAAAAAGATAGCAAGCTTTCCCTTTGTTCTTCCCTTCTTGGAAATTTATCAGTCCTAAAGCTCTTCAGTGGGGCAGAGGCAGGCAGTGGTCTGCCCTGGTGGTGGCACAAGAAGCCGCAGTGGCCCGGAGCCGTATGTCAGAGCACAAGTCGGGTGAGGAGGGCCTTCATTCAGGGAGAGGCCAGAAGTGAGGTGTCAGAGTACAAGGAGGGCAAAGAGGACATCCATACATGGGGCAGCACCATGCAGCATGATGGAACCCAATCTGGATGAGAAAGGCCCAGCATAGGGAACCAGAGCCTCAGCAGGATAAGAAGGTTCCCCAAGGACAGGAAGCCTAGTCTGGGGCAACAGAGCCCAAACAGAGTGAGGAGTGTGTCTACACCGAGGGAAGGGGAGCCAGAGCCTGAGTAGGATCAGAGCCATGGAGGGGGCACTGGTGTGGGCTGTCAAGCCCAGGAAGGCTGAGGAGGGCATCCACACAAACAGGTGGCCTGACACAGGCAAACCAGAACCTCAGTCGGATGGGGAGGGTATCCACGTGTGAGGAGAGCCTAGAGTGCGCTGTCTGAGTCCAAGTGGGAAAAGGGGAAGTCCTGCAGTATGGGGTCAGAACCCAAGCAGGAAGTCAGAGCTTAGGTAGGATGATGAGGACATTCAATGTCGGGCAAGCTGGCCTGGGCTGTCAGAGTCCATGTTCTGAGGGTTACAAGGACATCCAGGAGTGGAAAAGGCTGTATGTGATACTGGAACGTAAATGGGGTGAAAGGGGGATGTGTGCAGAGTGATGGGGAGTGGTGTGGTGGTGATTAAACAATATATAATGGTTAATGCGAGCCAGTTCTTTCAGTGTTTGAAAAGGGAGTTACAAATATGGAAAGGGAAAACACTAGAATAAACTCTGTGGTGTTGGATTAGAATGAAAAGATATCAGTGTGAACTCAGGTTGTTAGTAATAGGTAGAACTATAGTGTAAATATGCATATAATGTGTGTACACACACACACATTCCTGAGTATACTAGCTCTACCTGCTGAGAGGGCTTAAGAACAACACTTTGATAGCAATGAGCATACCTATTGCCCAGATGTTGGCTTTTCAATCAGTTCTTCACTAAAAGGAACCATGACTCCATGAAGAAATGGCTAATTCCAGGGCTGAGAAAAGGAAAATACAAGACAAGCCTAGACAAGCTTCTTGTGTTGAGAGTTAAGGACACACTCAAAGAATGATGGGGTCGTGTCAAAAGGACAAAGAAACCAGCTTGAAGGGGTTCACACTGACCAAATCCCACTAACAATTTGAGCTTCAAAATAAATAATTATAGTAACCGATTATAAGACATTGAGAAAAAGAGGAAACCATGAATCCATCTAGATATAAATATAAGAATAAACTGAAAGAATTTTGAGAAATACGTCATTTATGTAGTTAGAAATACATTCTGACAAAGGACTTAATTATCAAGAGTAACTTAGTAGAGAAGCCTGGTACACACCTCCTTAATGACGAGATCAAACTGAACATTCTGAGTAACGGGATAAATCAAAATTGTGCATTACCTGATAAGACGCAATGAGAGGAATATGGTACCACTTCCAGCTAGAGATGCATTACCTGAATCTAATTGTGAGGAATATCAGACAAACTTAGATATTCTAAAAAACAAGTGTAATCTCCAAAAGGGAATGACCGAAGAACTGTTCTAGACCGAGGGAGACTAACAAGACATGGTAACTAAATGCAAGGCATGATTTTGAACCAGATCCTTTTATAATGCACATTATTTGGACAACTGTTGACCTTGAGTGGGTTCCAAGAATTAAATGTTAAAAATATATCAGTATTAATGTCTTACTTTTGATGGTTGGATTACAGTTATGTAAGAGAATATTCTTACTTGTAAAAAATATACACTAATGTATTTGGGGGTAAAGAAGCATCAGATCAGCAAGCCATTTACCCTCAAATGACTCAAGGTGGTAAAAAGGACTGTAAAGTTGTTCTATAAATGCAAGATGGATTTAACATTAGAAAATTAATCTATCAAATTCACTGCATTTAAAGAATAAAAGTGGCTCCCTGACTTCAGACTATACTACAAAGCTACAGTAATCAAGACAGTATGGTACTTGCACAAAAACAGAAAGATAGATCAATGGAACAGGATAGAAAGCCCAGAGATAAACCCACGCACATATGGACACCTTATCTTTGATAAAGGTGGCAGGAATGTACAGTGGAGAAAGGACAGCCTCTTCAATAAATGGTGCTGGGAAAACTGGACAGGTACATGTAAAAGTATGAGATTAGATCACTCCCTAACACCATACACAAAAATAAGCTCAAAATGGATTAAAGACCTAAATGTAAGGCCAGAAACTATCAAACTCTTAGAGGAAAACATAGGCAGAACACTCTATGACATAAATCACAGCATGATCCTTTCTGACCCACCTCCTAGAGTAATGGAAATAAAAACAAAAATAAACAAATGGGACCTAATGAAACTTCAAAGCTTTTGCACAGCAAAGGAAACCATAATCAAGACCAAAAGACAACCCTCAGAATGGGAGAAAATATTTGCAAATGAAGCAAATGACAAAGGATTAATCTCCAAAATTTACAAGCAGCTCATGCAGCTCAATAACAAAAAAACAAACAACCCAATCCAAAAATGGGCAGAAGACCTAAATAGACATTTCTCCAAAGAAGATATACAGAATGCCAACAAACACATGAAAGAATGCTCAACATCATTAATCATTAGAGAAATGCAAATCAAAACTACAATGAGATATCATCTCACACCAGTCAGAATGGCCATCATCAAAAAATCTAGAAACAATAAATGCTGGAGAGGGTGTGGAGAAAAGGGAACACTCTTGCACTGCTGGTGGGAATGTGAATTGGTTCAGCCACTATGGAGAACAGTATGGAGGTTCCTTAAAAAACTACAAATAGAATTACCATACGACCCAGCAATCCCACTACTGGGCATATATCCTGAGAAAACCAAAATTCAAAAAGAGTCATGTACCAAAATGTTCATTGCAGCTCTATTTACAATAGCCCGGAGATGGAAACAACCTAAGCGCCCATCATCGGATGAATGGATAAAGAAGATGTGGCACATATATACAATGGAATATTACTCAGCCTTAAAAAGAAATGAAATTGAGCTATTTGTAATGAGATGGATAGACCTAGAGTCTGTCATACAGAGTGAAGTAAGTCAGAAAGAAAAAGACAAATACCGTATGCTAACACATATATATGGAATTTAAGGGGAAAAAAAATGTCATGAAGAACCTAGGGGTAAGACAGGAATAAAGACGCAGACCTACTGGAGAACGGACTTGAGGATATGGGGAGGGGGAGGGGTGAGCTTTGACAAGGCGAGAGAGAGTCATGGACATATACACACTAACAAACGTAGTAAGGTAGATAGCTAGGGGGAAGCAGCCGCAAGGCACAGGGATATTAGCTCGGTGCTTTGTGACAGCCTGGAGGGGTGGGATAGGGAGAGTGGGAGGGAGGGAGACGCAAGAGGGAAGACATATGGGAACATATGTATATGTATAACTGATTCACTTTGTTATAAAGCAGAAACTAACACACCATTGTAAAGCAATTATACCCCAATAAAGATGTTTAAAAAAAAAAAAAAAAAAAAAAAAAAAAGAATAAAAGTAACATGATAATTGTTAACAGATTTTGGTTTTTTTACTTATCCAGCTTTAATAATTATTAAAAATTGTACCACTGTATTTCATTTACGCCTTCCATTTTCCACACACATCCTTTCTGGATTATTTTAAAGTAAAGATTTTAAAAAGCATTTGATGAAATTAATTATCCATTCATGATAAAAAATCTCTGTGCAAACAAGGAATTGAAGGCAATTTATTTTAACTCATAAAGGGTATCTTTGAAAGTCCTATAGCAAACAACAAATTTACTGGTGAAATGTTGAAAACTTTACCCCCGAGATCAGGAATGAGACAAGGATGCCTTTTATCACCACCTCTATTCAGCAATGTACTGGAGGTCCTAGCCAGTGTAATAAGGTGAGAAAAAGAAGATGTAAAGGGATTGGAAAGAAAGAAATAAAACTGTCACTACTCTTAGATGATGACTGTGATGTAGAAATCGCAAAATAATTTAGAGATAAGCTATTAGAGTTAGTGAGCATATTTAGTAAGGACACTGGATACAAGATTAATATTTAAAAAATCAATTGAATCTCTACATACACACAATGAACAATTAGAAAGTGAAATTTAAAACCAATTCCACATATATTATTAGCATCAGATAATATCAAATATCTAAGAGTAAATTTCAGAAATCACCTTGCTGCTCTTTTTCCAGTTCTTGGGTTTACAGTTAGAATGTGTACTCTGAGCAATTGGCAGAATCCACACTTTGGCTTTCCAAGCAGCGTCTATATGTTACAGGAAGGGACAATTGGAAACACTGCAGTTTCCTTTCTCCAGCAACAAGACATCCCAAGGGAAAAGCAGAGATTAGTCTCAGTCAGAGACTTGAGAATTGCAGGTTTGGTGACTGCCTTCACTAGTTTGGCCTCTACAAAAATTAACAGGCTTGAAAATTAATGGCAGATTATCATAAAGTTACTTAGAGGATGACCTAACTGGAGCTGCCACTCCAGATGGAGCCTCCTTACTGAGCAAATTAACACAGCCTTGGTATTTGATATGTAGCTTTAATTTAGCAAATGCTTTTCCCTTCATAATAATCCAGAGAGAACAAAAGCAACAGGTTATTTACATGTGGTAAGGACAGATACGTCTACTGCCCTGCTTCAGGGAAACATAATAAAATATTCTTGCTCTATGCCGTGATCTGCTTTTGCAGAGACTTTGGCTGCCTCCACATTCCACGCTCCATCTCCTTGATCCTGCTCTAGAAGACAGCAATCTATTAGGATTTGTAAGAGTAGAAGAGTTGACAGATGAAGTTTCTTGGTAAATACACATGTGTAACAGAAGTGAGGACTAAATCTTAAGAAAACACAGGGCTTGCCTCCTCAATAAAGTTCTTGAGGATCCAGGGTATGCTAGAATATTCCTCTCAAAGTCAAAGAGAATTTGCTACCCCTTGTCTGCCTCCAACTAAGAAGGAGACAAAAAGTTTGGTTGGCCACTTTAAACTTTGAGAGCAGCATGTTCCATAACTGAATGTATAGCTCTGATCCATTTATAAGGTAAAATAAAAAGCTATTAGCTTTGAGTAGCACCCGGAGCAAGATAAGTCTCTCCAGATGATCCAGGCACAGTAGCATAAGCGCTACACGTAACCTTTAAGACTCAGCAAACCAAATGGTCTTCAAATGTCTGCAGTAGGTCATGATGCTTAAAAGTATCATTGAGAAGTTCTGATGGTAGAATTGCATTGGAGGCCTTTAGATATTTTTAATTATGATGTTTTCGTATCTCCAAACACATTTTATTAGAAGACAGAGTTCAGATTATTTTTGCACCATGCCTTGAAACCCTAATCTTTCTTACTTTATTTCCCTGGTAGCTTGAAATAATTCCTGATTCAAACCATACTTCGCATGTAGCTACTGACTTTCTAACAGTACAATCTTACTCAGCACATCTACTTTCTGAGTCAAAAATCAATTCCTTGCCTCTCATTTCTTGACTCTTAGGTTTTGATAAAAGATCATACTCACTTCCACAAGTGAAATGAAAAGTGGTTTGTTGTTGAGAAACAGCTCCTGACCAAATATTAGTGTCAAACAGAGACTAACTGGAAGATCAAGGGACACCAGGTAGCAACGTGATCCAACCTGTCCAGTATGAAGCAGATGGCATGTGATCACCTAGCTATTGAGTTACGAATGTCAAGTTGTACTCCACCATCAAGGGGAATTGGCAGATCTTGCATGAGGACTAAGTAGGCTCTGAAGGCACAGGGAGGTATGATAGTTACTCGTGCCGTATCTTGCTTCACCTGCATGCACAGTCTCAAAGTATGCTATGACTACTTAACTGAGGGTTAAAAAATTATGTCTAATGATATGCCCCAAACCAGCAGAACTGGAATTTTCTGGTATTATATAGGATTATAATCTTTATAATCTTTCAGAGGTGGCCCTGAAAGATAAGAAAAAAGGAAACTCTTCTCAGCGGATAGAATTTGTAGCAGTCCGTTTGGTTTTCAACTTTGCTTAGAATAAAAGTTGGCCTCAATTAGTGGGTCCGGCCGGATGTAAGAACTTAGGAGAAGAAAGACTGGCAGACCTAGAATGGCTCTTGTGCCTGAAAATATTTACATTTCCAATACAGTTTAAAACACAAATATGCAGCAGATAACATGATTTCTAAAATTTAACCTCACATATTCGAATTCTTTCCCAGATTGAAGAAGTTTCTAAGTTGTATAACAACTGCATTACTTGACTTTTTTGCTCTGCTCCTTAGATTGGAATTCCTAGTTTTATCCAATAGGATTTAAAATATAAACATTTCACATTAACTCTCTCCTAGCCTTCTCAGTTGTATTCATCACCTACCCCCCAAATGTATCCACCCTCCTCCCAAATACACACATCCATGCATGTAGATTAGCCTAAGTGTTCCTACTAAATATTTCTACAACACACTTTGCTTCTATCGTGTACACTGTATTGTATTTATCTGTTCAGATATTATGAACTGTGAGCTCCCTGAGAGAGCAGGTACTGTCTCTTTCACCTTCGTACCTGCAGTGCCTAGCAACACAAAGCTTGAAACACAGTATATTACCTTAAACATTTTTGTTGTTTAATGGGCAAAATAATTGTTGCAGAGGGATCTCAATGTGACCCAAACCTAACTGGCAAGGCAGTGAGACTTCTGGGTTTACAGACCATGAACTCAAACTGTATTTTCTGTTTTAACATTAAGGAAATAAAAGAATTGCCGATATTACAAGATGTCACTAACTGTCCAACATTTTAGAACTCTTCTAATTAAAGCATGTCACATTATTTCTGTGAACAAGAACTAGAGTCTAAGCAGGCCAAAACAGTCATCTGAGCTGAGGAGGCAGCTGAAGTGTGAAGTTTGAAGTGAAGGATTTGAGGCAGCTGAAGTGGCTGGAAATGGTGGGGCAGGGCACTGAAAAGGAGAAAGCTGTGCAGAGAACGGGGCCTCCAAAGTCTGTGTGGACGACCCCAGTGAGTCTGTGACCAAGAGTGAGCTGTACATGTGCAAAGACAGACCACCCAAGGCTTACCAGGTAGCAGTAACAGAGGTATTAGAAGCCAATCAGTGCTAGGGGGAATTCAGAGTGCCTTCCCATAATGGTTAGTTAGAGGATTACAATTAAGTCCTCCATTTTAAAAATCCTCTTTATTGTGGTATCATTTGTAGACAATAAAATCCAGCCATTTTGATGTACCCTTCAATGAGTTTTGACAAATGCATATAGTTCTGTAACCACCACCACAAAGGAGATTTAGAATGTCTCCATTCCCCTAAAGTTTTCTCATGTCCCTTGGTCTCCCACAAGTTTTGCCACAGGCCAACCACTGATCTGCTTTCCTTCACTATAGTTATGCCTTTTACAGGATATCATATAAATGGACTCATACAGTATATAGTCCTTTGTATCTGGCATCTTTTACTTCCTGCAAATGCTTCTGAGGTTCAACTATGTTTTTGCATCTATCAGAAGTTTGTTACTTTTTGTTAATCTGTATTCTACTGTAGGGATACAATTTATCTTTCCAAACTGTTTCCCAATTGGCTCTACCATTTTGCATTCAAACTGCAATGCATAAGAGTTCCATTTATTCCACATCCTCACCAATATTTGGTACTGATAGTCTTTTAAATTTTAAGCATTTCACTGGCTGTGTAGTGATATCTCATTGTGGTTTTAGTTTGTGTTTCCCTAAATGACTAATGATTTGAGCATCTTTTCATGCATTTATTGCAAACGAGAAATTCATTACCAAGAGAGAAAAAGTACTGAATCTCTGAATATAATTGTGAATTTCTATTTCTCCTTTGCAATACATTTAAGATATTTTGTCCAAGTCTGTGGCTTGCCTCTTCATTTTATTAATAGTAGCTTTTGAAGAGCAAAAGTTTTAATGTAGTCACAGTCATTCCAATTTTCTTCTATGATTCATGCCTTTTGATTCCTATCAATGAAATCTTTGCATAATGCAAAGTCACAAAGATTATCTATGTCTTCTCTAGTAATTAAATAAGTTTTACCATTTACATTTATGACCTATCTAGAATTAATTTTTGTGTATGGTGTGAAGCAAGGATTGGTGTTTATTATTTTTTCCATATGGATATCCAGTTGTTCCTAAACGACTTACTGAAAGACTTTTTTCCTCATTGAATTACCTGGGCACCTTGTTGAAAATAATTGTCATATATATGTGAGTCTGCATTCTAGACTCTTCTGTTTCACTTAATTATATGTCTATCCTTGTGCCAATACCACACTTCCTTGATTACTGTGGCTTTACACTAAATCCTGAGATCAGGTAGTGTAAGCCCTTTAACTTTGCTCTTCTTTTCCACAACAGTTTTGACTATTCTATGCCCCTTTCATTTCCATAAATATTTTAGTCTGTCATATGCTACAAATAAAAAAAGGCCTGGTGGAATTTTAATGGAGATCATATTTAATCTACAGATCAATTTGAGGAGAATAAACATCTTCACAATATTGAATCTTCCAATCAATTAACATGCTATACCACTACATTTAATTCTTGTTTACAGTCTCTTAACAATGTTTTGTAGTTTTCAGTGTCTTGCTTATTACTCTTATTCCTAAGGATTCGGTTTTATGATACTACTATAAATGATATTGTTTTAAAAATCATATTTCCCAATTGTTTTTGCTAATATATAGAAATACATTTGATATTTGTATATTGACCTGGTATCCTAAAAATTCCTTGTAAATTCCTTAGAAATTTCTATATAATCATATCTGCAAGTAAAGATAGTTTGACTTCTTCCTTTCCAAGCTCTATGACTTTTTTTCCCCTTGCCTTGTTGTTCTAGCTAGACTCTCAATTAAAAACACTAAATAGAGGCAGTGAGAGTGGAAATTCTTGTCATATACTGGATTTTACCAAAAAAAAAAAGAGCATTCAATATTTCACCACTAAATATTATTAGCCTTGTGGGATTTTAAAATTTTGTTATTTTTTAGAGCCTGTAATCAGAGATTGAAAAAGTTTGATGGAAGGTTTTTATCATGAATCGAAGTTGAATATAGTCAAAAACATTTCTCCATCAAGTGTATTTGGCTACTTCTGAGTGGAGTGTTCTATCAATGTCAACAAAAAAAAAACTGGTTGATTTTGTGGCTGAAGTCTTCTGCATCCTTATTGATTTTCAGTCTACTTCTCTTATTCATTACCAAGAGAAGTACTGAATCTCTGAATATAATATAATTGTGAATTTCTGTTTCTCCTTTGCTTCAAGTTTATTGAAGCTGTTATTTAGGATTATTATGCCTTCTTGATGAATTGACTCAAATTCTTGTGGAAATGTCCCTTTTATCCCTGATAATAATACTTATTCTAAAGTCTTCTTTGATATTAATACAGCCTTCTCAGCTTCCTCTGAATTCATGTTTGCATGGTAGGTATATCATTTTTTTCTATCCTTTAACTTTTAAATTATCTATGCCTTTATATTTACATTAGGTTTCTCACACACAATATATGTTTGAATATAGCTTTAAAAAAACTCATCTGACAATATTTGCCTTTTAATTGGCATATTTAAATCATTTAGATTTAGCGTAATTATCAAAATCAAGGACTAACAAGCTTTCTCTAACAGACCACACAAAATAAATATTTTAGACTTTGTAGGCCACATATAGTGTCTACCACACATTCTCTGTGTGTGTTTAATAATACTTTAAAACTGGAAAAATCTGGTATATACATACAAGAGAATATTATTCAGCCATAAAAAGGGATGATGTACAGCAGAAACTAACACAACATTGTAAAGCAACTATACTCCAGTAAAAATCAATTTTAAAAAACCTGATAATATCAAATGCTGGTGAGGATGTGGAGCAACAAGAACTCTCATTCATTGCTGGTGGGACTGCAAAATGGCTACAATCATTTTAGTTGACAATTCCTTACAAAGCTGAACATAGTCTTACCTTACAATCCGGCAACTGCGCTCCTAGATAGTTACCCAACTGAGTTGAAAATGTATGTCTGTGCAAAAATCTGTGCATGAATGTTTATATCAGCTTTATTCATAATCACCCAAAACTGGAAGCCATCAATATGTCTTCAATAAGTGAATGGATAAACAAACTATGGTACATCTATACAATGTAATATTATTTAGTTATAAAAAGAAAGGAGCTATCAAGCCATGAAAAGACATGGAGGAACCTTGAATGCATATTGGTAAGTGAAAGAAGCCAGTCTGAAAAGGCTACATACTGTTGATTTCAACTTTATGACATTTTGGAACAGACAAAACTATAGAGACAATAAAATGTCATTGGTTGCCAAGGATTCCAAGGGAGGGAGGTATGACACGAATAGGTTGAACACAGAATTTTCAGGGTGCTGACACTGTTCTGTATAAAACTAATGGTGGATACATGTTATTATGCATTTTTCAAAACCCCTATAACTGTACAACACAAAGAACAAAACAATGTAATTATTGACTATAATTAATAATAATGTTTCAATATTGGCTCATTTATTTTAACAAATGTACCACACTAATACAAGATATTAATAATAGGTCAAACTTTGTGTGGGAATAAAGGGTTAAGGGGTGGGAGTGGGGTAAGTATATGGAATTCTATGTGCTATCAGCTCAATTATTCTATAAATCTAAAAATATTTTTAAAAAAGGGATGAAATTCTGATATTTGCTATAACATGAAAGAATCTTGAAGACATTATGTTAAGTGAAATAAACCAGACAAAAGAAGGACAAATATTGTATGTTTCCACTTTTATGAGTTACTTACAGTTGTCAGCTCATAGAGACAGAAAAGATAATGGTGATTGGCAGGATCTTGGGGGATGGGCAATGGAGAGTTACAGTTTAATGGGTACAGAGTTTCAGTTTGGGAAGATGAAAAGGTATGGATGGTGGTGATGGTGATGTGAATTTACTTAGTGTCACTGAACTGTACGCTTAAAACGTTTAAAATGGTAAATTTTGTTACATATATTTTTCATAATTAAGAAAAAAGTAAAAGTCATTTTTAGCTTACAGGCCATACAAAAACAGGTTGCATGCCAAATTTGGTTCATGGGGAATAGTTTGTCAATACCTCATCTATATAGTTAAGTACAAATCTACCCTCCTGTAATTTGTTTTTTATTTGCCCTAACTATTCTTTGTTCGTTTTTCTTCCTTTTCTGACTTCTTTTAGATTGAGTACTTTTATAATTCAATTCTCTCACCATTAGCTTATTAGCCTTAAGTTTTGCTTTATTTTCCAGTGGTTCTTCTAGGATTTATACAATATATATCTTTAACTTATCACAATCTATCTTCAAATAATTTCATATATAACACAAAAATCTTAAAACAGAATACTTTTCCTCCCACTTTTTGTGCTATTTTCATATATTTTTACTTCTACATACATACTTTGGTTTTACCTAGTAATCAATATTAATGAAGACCCTAAGTTACCATTAACTTAAAGATTTAGCGTATTTATTTTGTGTGGTCTGTTAGAGAAAGCTTGTTAGTCCTTGATTTTGATAATTACGCTAAATCTTAAGTTACCATTAATTAAAGATTCAATTAAACTACATATAAAATACAAATCAGAAAGATTTCCATTAAAAAAATTAAAGAATTATCATGCTTAAGGAAAGAACTCCCAGCTATCTTTGAGGAATATAGATAGCTTGGGACACATAGTATTTATATTACATTACATCAGATTACATAGTATTTATATTTATGTTACATCAGAGATGCAACAAATCTATTAGAGTAGAGCTGACTTTATTTCCAAGTGCAAAGTTTAGACATTCAGTACTTTCTCAAGTGTCCAGCATATTACATGCTCCTAAAATTTTATATGTTCATGTCAATCAGCACATAAAATATGATTATCAGTAAATGGAGGTAAAAAATTAATACAACTGTATTATAAAATCCTATCTGGCAGTCCCTCCCATCAGGAAACCTCCACAAGCCTCTTAGATAGCCTCATCCACCAGAGGGCAGACAAGAGAAGCAAGAAGAACTACAATCCTGCAGCCTGTGGAACAAAAACCACATTCATAGAAAGACAGACAAGATGAAAAGGCAGAGCGCTATGTCCCAGATGAAGCAACAAGATAAAACCCCAGAAAAACAACTAAATGAAGTGGAGATAGGCAACCTTCCAGAAAAAGAATTCAAAATAATGATAGTGAAGATGATCCAGAACCTCGGAAAAACAATGGAGGCAAAGATTGAGAAGATGTAAGAAATGTTTAACGAAGACCTAGAAGAATTAAAGAACAAACAAACAGATGAACAATACAATAACTGAAATGAAAAATACACTAGAAGGAATCAATAGCAGAGTAACTGAGGCAGAAGAACGGATAAGTGACCTGGAAGACAGAATAGTGGAATTCACTGCAGTGGAACAGAACAAAGAAAAAAGAATGAAAACGAATGAAGACAGCCTAAGAGACCTGTGGGACAACATTAAACGTGACAACATTCGCATTATAGCAGTCCCACAAGGAGAAGCGAGAGAGAGAAAGGACCCGAGAAAATATTTGAAGAGATTATAGTCGAAAACTTCCCTAACATGGGAAAGGAAATAGCCACCCAAGCCCAGGAAGCGCAGAGAGTGCCATACAGGGTAAAACCAAGGAGAAACACGCCGAGACACATAGTAATCAAATTGGCAAAAATTAAAGACAAAGAAAAATTATTGAAAGCAGCAAGGCGAAAACAACAAATAACATACAAGGGAACTCCCATAAGGTTAACAGTTGATTTCTCAGCAGAAACTCTACAAGCCAGGAGGGAGTGGCATGATATACTTAAAGTGATGAAAGGGAAGAACGTACAACCAAGATTATTCTACCCAGCATGGATCTCATTCAGATTCGATGGAGAAATCAAAAGCTTTACAGACAAGCAAAACTAAGAGAACTCAGCACCACCAAACCAGCTCTACAACAAATGCTAAAAGAACTTCTCTAAGTGGGAAACACAAGAGAACAAAAGGACGTACAAAAACAAACCCCAAACAATTAAGAAAATGGTAATAGGAACATACATACCTTAAATTACCTTAAATGTGAATGGATTAAATGCTCCAACCAAAAGACACAGGCTTGCTGAATGGATACAAAAACCAGACCCATATATATGCTGTCTATAAGAGACCCACTTTCAGACCTAGGGACACATACAGACTAAAAGTGAGGGGATGGAAAAAGATATTCCATGCAAATGGAAATCAAAAGAAAGCTGGAGTAGCAATACTCCTATCAGATAAAATAGACTTTAAAATAAAGAATGTTACAAGAGACAAGGAAGGACACTACAAAATGATCAAGGGATCAATCCAAGAAGAAGATATAACAATTATAAGTATATACGCACCCAACACAGGAGCACCTCAATACATAAGGCAACTGCTAACATCTCTAAAAGAGGAAATTGACAGTAACACAATAATAGTGGAGGACTTTTAACACCTCATTTACACCAATGGACAGATCATCCAAACAGAAAATTAATAAGGAAACACAAGCTTTAAATGACACAATAGACCAGATAGATTTAATTAATTGATACTTATAGGACATTCCATCCCCAAAACAGCAGATTACCCTTTCTTCTCAAGTGCACACAGAACATTTTCCAGGATAGATCATATCTTGGGTCACAAATCAAGCCACAGTAAATTTAAGAAAATTGAAATCATATCAAGCACCTTTTCTGACCACGATGCTATGAGATTAGAAATCAATTACAGGGAAAAAAACGTAAAAAACACAAACACATGGAAGCTAAGCAATGCGTTACTAAACAACCCAGAGATCACTGAGGAAATCAAAAATACCTACAGGCAAATGACAATGAAAACACGTTGATCTAAAACCTATGGGGTGCAGCAAAAGCAGTTCTAAGAGGGAAGTCTATAGCTATACAAGCCTACCTTAAGAAACAAGAAAAATCTCAAATAAACCATCTAACATTACACCTAAAGGAACTAGAGAATGAAGAACAAACAAAACCCAAAGTTAGTAGAAGGAAAGAAATCATAAGGATCAGAGCACAAATAAATGAAATAGAAACAAGAAAACAATAGCAAAGATCAATAAAACTAAAAGCTGGTTCTTTGAGAAGATAAACAAAATTGATAAACCATTAGCCAGACTCATCGAGAAAAAGAGGGAGAGGACTGAAATCAATAAAATTAGAAATGAAAAAGCAGAAGTTACAACAGACACTGCAGAAATACAAAGCATCCTAAGCAACTCTATGCCAATAAAATGGACAACCTGGAAGAAATGGACAAATTCTTAGAAAGGTATAACCTTCCAAGACTGAACCAGGAAGAAACAGGAAATATGAACAGACCAATCTCAAATAATGAAATGGAAACTGTGATTAAAAATCTTCCAACAAACAAAAGTCCAGGACCAGACGGCTTCACAGGCGAACTCTACCAAACATTTACAGAAGAGCTAACACCCATCCTTCTCAAACTCTTGCAAAAAATTGCAAAGGAAGGAAAACTCCCAAACTCATTCTATGAGGCCACCATCTCCCTGATACCAAAACCAGACAAAGATACTATAAGAACAGAAAATTAGAGACCAATATCACTGATGAATATAGATGTAAAAGTCCTCAACAAAATACTAGCAAACAGAATCCAACAACACATTAAAAGGATCATACACCATGATCAAGTGGGATTTACTCCAGGGATGCAAGGATTCTTCAATATACACAAATCAATCAACATGATACACCATATTAACAAACTGAAGAATAAAAACCATATGATCATCTCAATAGAGGCAGAAAAAGCTTTTGATAAAATTCAACACCCATTTATGATAAAAAAAAAACTTCCTGAAAGCAGACATAGAGGGAACCTACCTCAACATAATAAAGGCCATATATGACAAACCCACAGCAAACATCATTCTCAATGGTGAAAAACTGAACGCATTTCCTCTTGATCAGGAACAAGACAAGGATGTCCACTCTCACCACTATTATTCAACAGAGTTTTGAAAGTCCTAGCCACGGCAATCAGAGAAGAAAAAGAAATAAAAGGAATCCAAATTGGAAAAGAAGAAGTAAAACTGTCACTGTTTGCAGATGCCATGATACTATACATAGAGAATCCTAAAGATGCCACCAGAAAACTACTAGAGCTAATCAATGAATTTGGAAAAGTTGCAAGATACAAAATTAATGCACAGAAATCTCCAAAATATATAAACAGGTCATGCAGCTCAATATTAAAGAAACAAACAACCCAATCCAAAAATGGGCAGAAGACCTAAATAGACAGCCCTCCAAAGAAGACATAGAGATGGCCAGGAAGCACATGAAAAGCTGCTCAACATCACTAATTATTAAAGAAATGCAAATCAAAACTATAATGAGGTATCACCTCACACCAGTCAGAATGGCCATCATCAGAAAATCTACAAACAACAGATGCTGGAGAGGGTGTGGAGAAAAGGGACCCCTCTTGCACTGTTGGTGGGAATGTAAATTGATACAGCCACTATGGAGAACAGTATGGAGGTTCCTTAAAAAACTAAAAATAGAATTACCATATGACCCAGCAATCCCACTACTGGGCATATTCCCAGAGAAAACCATAATTCAAAAAGACACATGCACCCCAATGTTCACTGCAGCACTATTTACAATACCCGGGTCATGGAAGCAACCTAAATGCCTATCGACAGACAAATGGATAAAGAAGATGTAGTACATATATACAATGGAATATTACTCAGCCATAAAGAGGAACGAAATTGGGTCATTTGTAGAGATGTGGATGCATGTAGAGACTGTCATACAGAGTGAAGTAAGTCAGAAAGAGAAAAATAAATATCGTATATTAATGCATATATGTGGAACCTAGAAAATGGTACAGATGAACCAGTATGCAGAGCAGAAATTGAGACACAGATGTAGAGAACAAATGTATAGACACCAAGAGGGGAAAGCGATGGGGGGGGGTAGGGGTGGTGGTGTGATGATTTGGGAGATTGGGACTGATATGTATACACTGATGTATATAAAATGGATGACTAATAAGAAAATAAATAAATAAATAAATAAATACACATTAAAAAATATCCTATCTGCCACATTTCCCATTGTGTTTTATTTTATTCATATAAAAGAAGATAACAGATTTTTTCACATGTGTTTTAATTTAAATCAATCAATAATCTGAAATAATAACTTTTAGCTGTTTGCCTTATTTAATGTATCAAATCAGAAAATAAAAATTTTAAGTACCATATATGCAAATAATACTAGAACACATTCCAAAGATTTAATTTTAAAATCGAGCTTAAGTCTTGTTGAGTTTATATACTACATTTTTTGCTAGGAATAATTTGGTGAGTAATTGTTTTATGAAACGGAAAAGAAACCCCAATATTCTTAGAGACAAAAAAGGAGTTCAGTTCTGGCCTGTAAAATATGCACAGATTTATACTGGGTGATGTTAACAGTATAGTTTGGGGTGGGGTTGGGAGGGGGGTGGTTATATACTAATAAGGCAAGAATGAGAACTAATTAGCTTTTCCTTCTGACATAAACTGGGGATGTGATCTCAATTCTTTGAGAATGAAACAATAAGGCAGATTTCATTACCATTTTGTGTAAAAAGACTTCAGGCATTCCAAGGATTTTTAGTTTTTCATTTTTTGTAATACCAAGTAACCAGACACTTCAAAAATAGATGGTTGAAATAGCAGCAATTTAGGATTATGAAGCAGTTAAGTGCTTCACAATGTTGATGTAATATGGCAATTACAGACCTTTGTAATTCAGCTAAAAGGTTTTGTTTTCTTTTTATTCATATTGAAACTATACAATAAGAATACCTCTATTTTCATAGAAAAGGGCTCATTTTTTTAAAAAAATTTCCATTAATGTTTTGACCATTGTTATGAACTCACCATTTGAAATTTATTATTTTGTAACTAAAAATAAAATGAAGCACTAAGGGGAAAAAAGGTTGTATAATGTTAGAATTTTGATTAGCAATCACAGCTGCACTAGAATTAGTTTCTATAGCAACAGGAAGAAATAATGTGTTGAACTGCAATGCAATACAAGATTATTCTTTACAGATTGCAATTCAAAAGGAAATCTTTAAAGAATTTTGTCTTAAAAGAGTTATTAATCTTTTATCCACCATAATTCTCTAACAGAAAATACTTAATTATTCTAGTCTAGTTTTCCAGAATCCTATCTTAACTCATTCAAATGTAATATGTTCCAAAGAAGACTGAAAATTTAATATACCTGAACAGTAAGAATTTTGGCTACTGTCTTATTTGCATTTTAAAATAAAAATGCATGGACTCATTCTTGCACATTGTGTAGATAGAAAGTATGTTTCCTATGTACATTAGAATCTATAAGAAAAAGCCTAAATAGTGCTGTTTTGAATAAACTATGTTGTAGGGATAAGAATTAAGAATGATAAGCAAATTCCACATTTGTATCAATATGAAACTAAGCCTACCTTTTATCAATGTGCACTCTCATGATCAAATTGTGATTAAGAAACTCTACTACCATGAGTATTCAGAGTGTACATTTCCCTCACTTTAGTAAGAAAAAAAACAATCATCATATTCAAATGCTGCCCACACTATTTCCAACACTGAAAAATATTACTTCACTGCATCTTTTCCAGTCCTAGCTATTTTTGGAAACTAATTAAAAGCATATGCCTGAACCTTTTATGTATTTTGCCCTTATAATGAGACCTATTACTGTGGCTTACTCTATCCATCTGAGTTCCAAAGTATCTTTGGAGTTACCATGGATACCAGTGACAAGCATTCTCCTACAACTGCTTTATGTGTCTCATCAAACACAAGAAAACTGACATGGCAGGAATGAAGCCATCTAGATACCATGAATTTCTAATTGTTTGTACCATTATTCATGGTGTTTTAAAAGAAAGAAAAAAAATTTTAAGTAAACAAACCAGCTGACCAGCAAATTATTTTAAAAATCTGAGTAGACAACAAATCACTGGGCAAAAAAAAAAAGGTATTATAAAAGAAAAGGTTCAAATATTAAAATAAACTAGTACAACAGTCCATCAGTAATTCATAGGGTCCAAAGTGAAACTTAGACTTAGGTTTTGAGATCATTAGTATTGAACACTTCTAATTATGTTAAAGAAAATATCTCACAGGGACGTTCATATTATATAGCCCACAATAAAAGTTTTCAGAAGAACTCATTTATGAGAACATATACAATGCCAGAGTTAACTGCTGCCTTGTACCAAAAACACCATTGCAAAATAGAACAGAATCTGTATTATCAGGCAAAATTACCAGAAAAAATTATTTGGACAATTTCAGAAATCATCTCATTCTATCTACATTTTTTTCTTCCTTACTGTAGCAATCTAATTTTCTTAATAAGTTAAAACTTTTCACTACATAAAACATTTTTTTTAAAAAATCAGGAATTTAAGATCAAACTCGACTTCTAACAAGAAATAATTTCAGTATCTCTTTTTGTGACCTACATTTTTAAAAAATAATATAAACACGTAAGGGGTGGTGAGGTAGACTTCCTATAGAGTTATATAATTTTACTTTTAAAGACAAATGTACATACAGTTTCCTTCTCTTCACATGACATAACAATTTGCAAGAACTACTTTATTATGGACAGATATGTCCTTCAGTGGACAGATATGTCCTTCAGTTAACGTTTAATTATTCTAAATTTTATGATTAAGAAACATCAACCTGGTAATACATATTATTCCATCTATAAGGACTTGTGATCTAGAGATCATATAGATTAAGTAAACACAAACATTGATTTACTTAAGGAAAGCTCTTGAATTTATAAGCAGCACATATAATACACAAATTCAGTCTAATACAGTGAATTCTACACACAAGTTCCAAGTCAAACCTCATACTGCTTCAGTTTCTCCATCTGTAGAGGGGGAAAGCATCTTTTGTAGTTACTGAAAGACTATGAAAGTTTCTAAATAGAAACCATAAGAACGGTTAAAGGAAATGGGATTACTTGGTTTAAATCAGAATTGGCTGAGGGAAAAATAATACATCTCTGAAATTCTTATAAGGACTCACAGGAAATATTTAATATCTGTTTTCTTTACCACTAATGACTGCAGCAAAAGTTTGTGGAAAAAATTATACTCAAACTATCCTTGTTGAATTTAGCTGAATACCAGAGAAAATGTATCCACCTGAATTAGCTTCTCTCATGATTTCCACAGGAGACCCAAAGCCATGTTCCGTTAAGAGTGGTTTGGAGAAATAACATGCAGACCCATACTGAAAAGCACCCACCTGATTTCAGCGGGCCTCTTCTGTGCTCACATATAACAAAGTGTAAAACACTTAAAACAGAGCAATTCCAAGTTTACCTATCTTTCTCTTTCAGAAAAAGGTAAATGTATTTATTTTGGTACCTATTTTGTGCTAGGCACTAGGCAAGGTACTGAAACTCCATTGGCCCCCAGAAGAAAACCTAATTTGCTTTTATGTCAGAGATGAGAAGAAAAGATAAAGAACATTGAACAGGGAGGGAGGAAATCTGGGTTTGAAACTATGGTCTGCTACTAAGAAGCTAAGTAAGCATATAAACTCTGGGCCTGTGTGCATAAAATGAAGAAAATGAGTTTATAATTTAAAAGATCTTTACAATTAAAAAAAAAATCCTTGCAATTTTAACTATTATGAATCCATAACATTTAACAGCTCCACTTTGGAATTGGAATAAAATAAGAAATTAATTAAAGTGAAAATTACTAAAGATGTGATGAATTATAAGAGAGAACTAGACTAGACTTCTACTTTCTTGAAGTCTATTTGCTCAAAACTACTTTTTGCTTTTGATATTTGAGATGTAGACCTTCCTGCATAACTCCACAGCTCTCAAGATCCTATCTGGCTTCGCGATTCTACAAATAAATGGATGGTGATTGCACAATGCAAAAGGGGATGGAAATCATGTCAAGAAAGGTTACAGGTAAAGATTAAAAGAGGAAAAGAATAAAAAACGCTTTGCCCTCCTGAGAAGAAGACGTTTATACCAAGTAATATAAGTGACTGTTACATTTTTCACACATTTTACATTAATATTATGCTAGATCTCAGAAGTAATATCCTCTTTTCTGAGGATATTTCTATAGACACAGATGCCATCAAATAAAAATCACATCAGGATAAAGGCAAAAAGGAGAAGAAAAAGCAGCACAGAAGGACTTCCCTGGTGGCCCAGTGGTAAAGAATCCGCCTTACAATGCAGGGGGGATGAGGGTTCGATCTCTGGTCAGGGAACTAATATCCCACATGCCACGGGGCAACTAAGCCCGCGCGCCACAACTACTGAGCTCGCGTGCCTCAACTTGAGCCCATGTGTTGCAAACTACAGAGCCCACGCTCTCTGGAACCCGCGCACCACAGCTACAGAGCCCACGCACCCTGGCGCCCACATGCCACAACTAGAGAGAGAAAACCCGCACGTCACAACGAGAGGTAAGCCCGCACGCCACAACGAAGAACCCACGCTGCAACAAAAGATCCAGCATGGCTCAATGAAGATCCCTCATACCACAACTAAGTGCAGACACAGCCAAAAATAAATTCAATAAATAATAAAGAAATCTTAAAAAAAAAAAAAGCAGCATAGAAAAAGTGGAGTGAATAGAGCAAAATAACATGGCGGAAATAAATTCAAACATGTGAATAACTGTAATAAGTTTTGCAATAAATATATAGGAAATATATAATACTATATATAATATATGTAACATAATAGTTTTTGAGCCCCTCCTCCAAAAGGTATAAAAATAAAAAGATAAAGATAGTTAATACAACATAATGATACATGGGATGATTTACCAGAACATATAAATTTATAAACATAAGTCCCTGAAAACATAACTTTAAAATAATTAAGGAAAAACTGACAGAATTCCAAGAGAAAAAACGGATAAATTCACAGTAATAGTGAAAGATATAACACATCTCTCTCAATGATTGAAAGGTAAAGCAGATACACATTAGATAAATGAAAAATCAAAACCACAGTGAGATAAGATATTACCTCACATCTGTCAGAATGGCTATCATGGAAAGGACCACAAATTACAATTGTTGGTGAGGATGTGGAGAAAAGGGAACCTCAGTACACTGTTGGTGGGAATGTCAACTGGTGCAGCCATGATGGAAAACATTACAGATATTCCTCAAAAAACTAAAAAGAGAACTACCATATGATGCAGCAATTCTACTCCTGGGTATATATCCAAAGAAAATGAAAACACTAATTCAAAAAGATACATGCAGCCCAATGTTCATAGCAGCATTATTTACAATAGCCAAGATATGGGAGCAACCTAAGCCATCCATCAACAGATGACTGGCTTAAGAAGATGTTTTATTTATATATATATAAATATATATTTTTGTTTTATATGTATATAATATATATATATTTTATTTTATATGATATTTTATATAACAGAATATTACTCAGCCATAAAAAACAACCATTTGCAACAAGGCGGATGGACCTAGAGAATATTATGCTAATGAAATAAGTCAGACAGAGAAAGACAAATACTGTATGTTATCACTTACATGAGGAATCTAAAAAATAAAACAAACAAACGCATATAACAAAACGGAAACAGACTCACAAATATAGAGTACAAATTACTGGTTACCAGCGGGGAGTGGGAAGGGGGCAAGGTCAAGTTAGGAGTACAGGATTAAGAGATACAAACTACTATGTATAAAATAGATAAGCAACAAAGATATATTGTACATCACAGGGAAAAATAGCCATTGTTTTTTAATAATGTTAAATGGAGTATAATCTATAAAAATACTGAATCATTATGTTGTACAGCTGAAACTAACATAGTATTGAAAATGAACTGTACTTCAATTTAAAAAAAGGTAAAGCAGAAAAATATTCAGGAAGGATACAGCATTTTGAACACAGTAAGTTTGACTAGAGGACACTCATAGAAACTTGCAGCCAAGAATTAAAGAATACATATTCCTTTGATGGAGATATTGAACATTGACAACCTTTCCCCTCCTCCAAAAAAAATACATTAACCATAAAAAGCAAGTCTTAACAAATTGCAAGAGTCAATATCACATAGATTCTGTTATCTGATCACAACGTAATTACTTAGAACTCACAAACAAGAGATTTTTTAAAAGTTCAATATATTTGGAAATCCTCTTTTTTTAAAAAATTAATTTTTGTTGGAGTATAGTTGCTTTACAATGTTGTGTTAGTTTCTACTGTACAGCAAAATGAATCAGCCACATACATATAAATATATACCCTCCCTTTTGGACTTCCTTCCCATTCAGGTCACCACAGTGCATTATGTAGAGTTCCCTGTGCTATACAGTATGTTCTCATTAACTACCTATTTTATACATAGTATCAATAGTGTATATGTGTCAATCCCAATTCCTCCCACCTGCTGCTCTCCCCCTTGGTATCCATACAAAATCTTCTGTAAGTTTGAATATTTTTTTAAACTTCAAAATAACTTATGAACTAAAACAGAAATCATGACAGAAATTAAGGAAATCATAGAAACAAATGTAAATGAATATATTATGTACTAAAATGTGTGATACAGTTAAAGTAGTAAAGAGATGTATATCCTTAATTGCAATATGTTAGAAAACAAAAAAGACAAGGATAATAAAGTTTTCAGCTCAAGAAGTTAAAGAAAGGATTAAGTCCAAAGAAAATAGGGAAAAAAAGGAAATAGTAAAAAACACAGAATAAATAAAATTTTAAAATATATTCAACAGAGAAGATTGCTAAAAACCCAAACCAAGTTCCTTGAAAAAACTAAGGAAAAAATAACCCTTTGGGCCAAAATAAGAATACTATGAATAACTTTATAAGCATAATTTGAAAGTGTATAAAAATAAAACAGAATTCCTGGGAAAATATAATTTACCAAAACTGATTGAAGAAAAAAGAACCCAATTATGCCTACAACATTTAAGTATTGAATCAATAAAAAATCTACCCACAAAAAAATTATAAGCTACAAGTGATTTTACAGATTGATTCTACCAAACATTTAAAGAACAGATACTCAATTTTATATAATGTTCTAAGGAAATGGGAAAGGGGAAATAACTTAAAATTCATTTCATGATTTTAGTAAAACCTTGATTCTAGAACTCAACAAAGGGCAATATGAGAAGGGAAAAGTTTATAGTAAGTTCCTTTAGGAACATAGCTGTAAAAATCCTAAGGGAAACAAAACAACAATAAACCAAATATAGTATGACAATTTGATTCTATCTCAAGAATGCAAGGTTGGTTTATCATAGGAATACCTTTTAAATATAACTTATAAACAGATTAAAAGTTAAAAACTATGTAATCTTGTAAAATCAGAAAATGCAACTGATAAAGTTAAACATCAATTTATGACTAAAAAATTAGTCTTAGAAAACTAGGAATAGAAGGGTTACCCTTAAGTTATACTTAACTCAATAAATAATATCTTCTATATACCCACAGCAAATATAACAAAAGGAAAACATTAGAAGAAATCCCTTTCAAACAGGATCGAGAAGCATTTGTTGGCATTCAACGCTGTACAGGAGTTCCTAGCCAGAGCTAGAGGCAAATTATTACAAATTATTAGAAACAATGAACAAAGATGCTGGATAAAATATCTTTTCTAATAATTGCCTATACAGTCTTGTTCCTCTTCTAGGCAAACAATCGTACTTCCCAGAAATGCCTATCTTATTTCTTCCTTTCAAATTTTTACAAATTTCATTTCTTTTTCTGTCCTATCTGTTCTTTCTAGGAACTCCACCACAATGCTGAATGCCATCTACTAGACTGCCAAAAATGCAGAAGTCTGGCAAGTACAAGTGTTGCTGAACATATAAAAGATCAGTAGCAAGGCTTACACACTGCGAACGGAGGGTAAATTTTTAAAATATGTCAAAAATGCATGGGAATGATAAATACCAAGTTATAGACTACAAAGGTATATATACAGAAGTCTTCAAATCTATCCAAGGTTTCATCTCTTTAAAAAAAATTCTTGGAATATAATAAAATGTTAGAATCTAAAAAAACTAGAGAATGTGTGCATCATTATGAAATTATCTGTACTTATTTGTATGCTTAAAATATTTAATTTAAAAATAAATTATTAGGAGACCAACTTCTGGCTGACAATATAAGGAGCTCTACTCATCGGCTCTCCAGCGAAACTGGTGAAAACTATAAAAAAAATTTTTTTAATCTCTGGAAACAAACAGCAAATGAAGAAACATCTATTCAAGAATATCTATGAAAATTTGCAAAGACAGACAAGAGTCTGTAGTATTTGATCCAAGACTGCTCCCCTCCCTTACCCCTCCCAGTTTAGCGAGGCAGAGATACTCCAGATAGCTGCAGCCAAGAACAAAGGTTCCATCTCCCCTCAGCCCCAGATGGAGGGCTCTTGCCAAGGAGGAGCAAAGTACCAGCATTTTTCATCCTGTTTCCAGTGTTGCTGTGGCTAAGTCCCAAGCAAGTGCAACTGAGAGATGGGGCTCCCTTCTTCTGCCCAGCCCCTAACCGTGGAATGCAGGGTTCTAACCCTGGCCATGGCATGCTGAGAATACTGCCGCTCTCATCACCTTTGTCCAGGCTGGTGAGGCAGAGTTCCACACCAGGAGAGAGAAGTCAAAAAGAACTTCAGGTTGCTGCCTCCCCATAGTGAGCACTCAGCTCCTAGAGCAGAAGTGTCAGTCAGAGAGAAGCCTGCCATTGTCCCCACCCCCATTCTCCATTTCCCAAGTCCCGGCTCAGAGTACAGCCAGGGGTTGAAACAGGTCATAAAATCTACCTAGCTCCTAATCTAATCTCAAAAGACCTGACTTCTTTGCAACAAAGAGTGAAGAACTTCAAGCCTAAAGGTGCTCTCAAAAATAGAGGAGGTTGTGGTAAAAGACAATGAGGAGGTTTAGATTCAATAAGGATGCAGGCTAAACTGTAGGCCAGCTATTTTGCAGGCGAGAACAGGGGACTGAGACAACTGAGAGAAGCCTTCCTAAGGTCAGAAAAAAAAATCAAACACTGACCTCAGAAACTGTTCCTTCAAAGGAGGTAGACATTGACCGGATTAGTTTACAGAGCAATTTATGACTCAGGGCATTTTTGAACAAGCAGATCCTTTTTTTTTTTTTTTTTTTTTTTTTTGCGGTACGCGGGCCTCTCATTGTTGTGGCCTTTCCCATTGCAGAGCACAGGGAATGCGCAGGCTCAGCATCCATGGCTCATGGGCCCAGCCGCTCCGCGGCATGTGGGATCCTCCCAGGCCGGGGCACGAACTCGTGTCCCCTGCATCGGCAGGCAGACTCTCAACCACTGCGCCACCAGGGAAGCCCCGACTCAGGGCATTTTTAAAAGTACCAGAGCAATCAGCTGGAAGTTAATGGAGTGTAACAGCTGGGTGTGGCCAGGGAAAGAGAGAAAGAGAGCCTTACTGAAACCACTGTTAACCCAGGGTGACTGTGGGCCTTCCCCAAAGCTGTGGTTTAACATCAGAGCTGAACACCGTGGTAGAGAAACAAACTTCATGAAAACAACCCAGGCAGTCACTAAACAAGAAAATAAGCAAATAGCAATAACAAGCCCACAGCATGGGGGGCATCAGTACATAGAGTTGTTATATTATATAAAATGCCCCGTTTTCAACAACAAAAAGTTATGAGGCATTCAAAGAAACAGGAAAGTATGAATCACACACTAGAAAAAAAAAAAAAAGGCAACCGAAACTGTCTGTGAGAAACACCATTTATCACAAAGATGTTAAAGTAGCCATTAAAAAGTCACAGAATTGAAGGAAACTATGATTAAAGAAATAAAGGAAGGTATGATCAGAATGTTGCATCTAATACAGAATATCATTAAAGAGGAGAAATTATAAAAAACAACCAAATGGAAATTATGGAGCTGAAAATTACAGTAACTGAAATAAACATTGCATTGGAAGGGTTCCACAGTAGATATGAACTGGCAGAAGAAAGAATAAGTGAACATGAGCTATATACATACGGATTTTACAAGCCCAGGAACCAGGAGAAAAAAGAATGTAGAAAAATGAAGAGAGTTTTAAAGTGGATCACCATTAAGCACACCAACTACAAGAAATGTGAATATCAGAAGGAGAGCAAAAAAAAAGCAGAAAAATAGTCAAAGATTTAATGTCAAAGAACTCCCCACATTTACTGAAAAACAGTAACTTACACATTCAGGAAGTACAACAAACTCCAAACAGAATAAAGGCAGAGAAACACAGACATATCACAGTAAAAATGCTGAAAGTCAAAAACAAGGAGAAAATCTAGCAAGCTAGCCCAAGAAAAACGACTCCTCACATATAAAGGAATCCAATAAAATTAACAGCTGACTTCTCAGCAATAACATGGAAGGCAATGGGATAAAATATTCAAAACGATCAAAAAAAAAAAAAAAAGAAAGAAAAAACTGTCAACCAGGAATTCTATATCCAGCAAAGTTAGCTTTTAAAAATGAAGGCAAAATAAAGACTTTTCCAGATAAACAGAAACTGATAATGCTGCTGGCAGATTCACCTTATAAAAAAATACTAAAGGAAGTTCTTCAGGCTGAAAGCCAGTGACCCCAGGTGGTAATTCCAATCCATAAGGAAATATATGATGGTAAAGGTAATTAATTATAAAAGACAATAGAAATGTGTATTTTCTCCTTATTCTCTTATTTAAAAAGCAATTGTATGAAATAATATGTATATAGTATATTGTTGGGCCTATAATACATAGAAATGTAATATGTATGTAATATATTTGCTAGTAACAGCACAAAGTGTAGTAGGTGGAAGTAAAACTATATTGGGCTAAGGAAATGACTACAATGGTAAAGTAATAATTTGTTAACAATGCATTCTTCAAGTTGTAAAATTAATGGTATAATATGTATAATAATAATGCAACATAAAAGGGGAAAAGGAACAGAGCTAAGAGTAATGTTTCTATATATCACTGGAGTTAAGCTAACAAATTTGAAGCTGATTTGGAAAAGTTAAGAGGTATATGGTAAACCCTTAGGCAAACAAACAAAACAACCTCAAATAATACAATGAAAAAGTAATTAAAGAAATTAAAATGCTACATTATAAACATCCCCATCAGGCAAAAGAAAGTATTAAAGGAGGAGCAGAGAAACAAAAAAGACTTGAGGTACGAAGGAAAACAAAATAAAATGGCAGATATAATTCTAATTGTATCAAATAATATTAAGTGTGAATGGATTAAACAATCCCATCAAAAGGTACAGACTGTCAGTCTGGATTTAGAAAAACATGATCAACTATATGCTGTCTACAGAAGACACATGTTAGATTAAAAGATATAAACAAAATGAAATTAAAGAGTTAGAAAAAGATATATTTTGCAAAACAAACCACAAGAAAGCAGGGGTGACTATCCTGATAGCAGAAAAATAATCTTTAAAACAAACAAAAAAAATTGTTAACTAGAGATAAAGAAGGACATTTTATAGTAATAAAAGGGTCAATCCAGCAGAAATATATAACAAATTATAAACATAGAAGCACCTAGTAATGACAGAGCACCAAAATAAATAAAGTAAAAACTGACAGAACCAAGTAATTTTACTTCTAGGTATATACCCAGAAGAATTGAAAGCAAGGACTCAAACAGGTATTGGTACACCAATGTTCACCAGCAGTATTATTCACAGTAGCCAAAAAGTAGAAGCAACCCAGGTGTCCACTGATGAATGAACTGATAAACAAAAGTGGTACACACACATACACACACACACACACACACACATATATATATATATATATATATATATATATATATACACAGTGGAATACTATTCAGCCATAAAACGGAATGAAGTTCTGATACATAATACAACATGGGAGAATCTCAAAAACACTAGGCTAAGTGAAATAAGCCAGACACAAAAATAGTAATATTTTATGGTTCTGCTTCTATGGGGTAAATTTTCTGCTATGTATATTTTACCATAATAACAAAATTAATTTAAAAATATTTCACTAGAGTGAGAGAGTTAAAATCCAGCTTTCAAGTGACTAGAAATAATAGCTGGTAAAGATATGAATACATTGTTAACTAGCTTTTAAAGAGAATTTATAAGGAAAGGAAAGAGGGTGTTAGCACAGAGTAACTCAAAAGATTAGAAAGATATTATCTTAAGTTGATTTTTAAAAAATACTTTAAGAAAAAACACAGAAGAAGAAAATTAGAAGGATGGACACCATTTATGCAGGAAGACCTAGGAATGTTTAAGAACAGAAGGAAGTGAATCATGGAAAGAATTAAGTTGTATAATAAAAAAGGATAAGTGATTGCTGATAACTGATTCTAGCTGAGGTCATACGCAGAAAGTAGCAAAAGCACAGGAAAATTTGACCTGTAGTAGAGATGATAGAAAAAATACAAAGATTTTGAAGTGGAAAGAAGGGGCACTGAAAAACTTCACATTGGTAATTAAAATTAGTGTTAAAAAGAAACCCAATCAAAATAGCATGTGAATTGTTCTAAAGTTCATCTGGAAAAATTAATGTACAAGAATAACCAGAAAAAAACTTGACAAAGAATAATATAATGTTACCGAATATCATTAGACACTGTAATAGAGGAAGTAATTGAACAGAATAAAGTTCAGAAATAGACACAAGTCCAAAAAGAAATTTAGTGTATGTCAAATCAGTAGTTAAAATATTATATTGTTCAGTAAATAACGTAATAATAAATGGCTGGTAATTTGGAAAAGAAAAAAGCTAGATCTCCACTTCAGTCATTATATCAAAAGAAATCCCAGCTGGATCAAAGATTTACAGGTAAAAAGTGACACCATAAAAATACTAGAAGAAAACATACAAAAATTTTCCAAACCTCAAAATATGAAAGGTCTTTCTAAACCTAACATAAAATCCAGAAACCAAAGTAAAAAGACTAAAAAATCTTAACATAACATTAAAATTCTGGGTTAGAAAATCAGTATCAATAATATTAAAAAAACCAACTACAAAAATATTTATTAACAAACAAACAACTAGGGCTAATTTTCTTAATATCCATAGGTTCTTATCAATAATATTAATGCAAAAGAAAAATGGGTCAAATTTACTAACTCACAAATATATTAATACATACATATGTAATACAAGCACATAAACTTCAGAAGTGAAAACATTTAATATCAAACTCTAGAACTAGCAATTCTTTTCACAATTTAAGAGCGATTATAGCTTTAGAGGAAATTTATATTTAGAAATGTAAAATAAAATATAGATGTCAAAGATATGGACCATAATTAGAATTGACTGTTTTTTCCCAATTTCCATGGAAATGAAACATACAGGATTTTAAGAGGCTAGAATGTCAAATTTCATTTGTAAACTACAATGTTTAGTTATACCCATTGCAATTCCAGAATTCAAAATGCACATGCTTGTGGTAAAGCGCTATAACTAGCAACAAAAAGCTTCCTGACTTTTTATTTTAAAGCACACACACACACACACACACACACACACACACACACACACAACATTGTAAAGCACCTATACCCCAATTAAAAAAAAAAACAACCCTTCAAAGAGTCAAAAAAAAAACCAAAACCCCCACACATGTAGGAAATGGCATGCCTAAGCAATCAACTCATAATCTGTGAAAGGTAATCCTTATTCACTTGCACATTACTGCGCTTTTGTTTTCTACTGTCAGAAGTTCAACAAATTAGAAAAAAAATTACTGACCTAGTACACTTATCAGATAACATATTTTATATTTATAAAATACAAAACAAGTTGTTATACTGGCAGTCAACCATTTGCAGAGATCATCCCTGTATAGTTTTACACTGTAAAAATCAAATATCCAAATATGCACTTGGTTATTAGTTCTATTTTTAACCTGCCACTCATATACTGTCATGTACTTAAAATTCAGAACATGTTTACATTATCCATCCAGCAGGCTAATGCAACCGCACACCAGACAGTCATGCATAATTCAAATCAATATCCTCAGGCTTGCAAATCTAAGTCAAAGCTGCCTTTAAAAAAGCTAGGGTGTGACTTTAACATGAATAAAGTATATCTAATTTTTCTTTTTATGTGACAAATTGATACTTTCTGCAATGGAATGCCAAAAATGCAAAGCCACTGTATAATAGATCTTTACACTATTGAATAAAGAGATAATTGAAAAAATAAATAAGGCACTACAGTAGTCTTAGAAAATTAATTCTAAATAGTGAAAGAGATAAAGCTGAACACGAGTCAAATAGCAAAGCTCACAATATAACAATAGATTATATGAAGTTTTGCCAACAACCAGAACATACATAAAATTACAAAATCAGGGATCTAAGTTATACTGTGAATCGGGAGTTCTTTTTACACTTAAATTCAGATTATGGTTTTAATATCAGTAAAGTTGATTTCATTTAAATTTCTTAAATAAAAACTACTAAGTTTCTATAACTAGTAATATGTCTAGAAATGGCCTAGGTCTAGGAAGGCTTGATTCTATTTAAGAATTTAAATTGAGGTTTATCAGCTAAGTATGTCAAGAGATAGCCCTGAATATCTACAATACCAGACTCTAGTCTCTGTCACCTCACAGGGCATATTTGCTTTTTAAAAAATAAAATACGAAAGATAACTGGGTCTTAATCTATAAAGGTCTATTTTTGAGGCTACTAAAAACATAACTATATCTAACAATAACTTGAAACGTGACACATAATTGATGCGCTTCTGGACTAAAATTCTCATAAACAAGAATAAATGTATATATTTTGATAGTTTTTCCTCCTCGAAGCTTCAAATTTGACTCGTCATTTAAAGAAACCCTCCAGATATGAACGACAACCTTGCTTGGGCAACTCAACTTAATTATAAAAATTTCCTATTAGTGCTATTCAGTATTACAGACATACCAAACACAATATCCTCTACCATGACAGTCCATTAATATCAAGGTACAGTAATATGAAGGATGAAATTAATGGGATGGTGAGAAAGGATTCAATGGTATCTGAGATAATGAAAAAAAAGATTAAATGGCAGGCCTTTGGGAAATACAGTAAAGGCATGGAAGTCCTTTCAATGAAGACAGAGAATCTAGTTCACTTACACAGAATATATCTTTTCAGTTTTCTTGCAGAGATGGAAAATTTAAACAAAAGTTCAGATGACAGAGTGGATAAATCAAAGATATCCTCGTTGATTAAGACCTGAATTTAATTAGGAGCTTATAGATAGCACTATTAGCCACCCAGTCCAAGAACTATTCTGTAAGAAAGTAGCAGGAAAAAAGTTTTAGAGTAATTCAACAACCGATTAACGCTAGAGAAACTGACGCACAGAAATTCAAAATTACAATAGCAATAGCAAGTGGAAAACTGCCCTAAAAAGATGGAAGTTCGCTATCACCTAGCCAGAACAGTGGCCTTTCCTTCCTTTAGAGGATATTTCCCTTTAAATTTCTGTATTTCTTGCCCACAATTACAACCATGTAATATTTTTAAAGCTCTCCAAAGATAAATTATTAGCTCAGAGTTTTCTTCCTTTATTTACAACCTACTTTGGACAATATTTGTCGTATAGCACCAAAGAGCAGAGTATTTTCATATTAATTTGGACATAGAGGCTGCTAGTCAACAAATAAGAACTAAAAGAATGATTACAGACTTTAAACTGCATACATAAATAATTTATTTTTCACAACTCACTTTACCTATTATGCTGGAAATTTCGAGGGCAATAAAATGAAATTTTAACAGTTCTACTTAGGAACACAGGACCTCAGAACGTGAGAACTGGAATGAACCTTAGGTCATATTGCTCAACCCTATCATTTCCGCAAAGGGAAGCAGAGAGGGCCTGTGACATGCCCAAAGTAACAGCTCATAGGAAGGGTAGGGTGAGAAGCCATATCTACCGCTTAAGGGCTGCTGAGTACACACCTGTACAACCATACATGGTGGCTCGAACCATTTATCTTAAGTAGGTTTAAGCAAAGAAAAAAATAATAATGAAGTTGCATACGAAGTTTTAACAGTAATATAGATATGGCAAAGGCCAAAGCTAGACTAGAGCTAAGATGCAGATACAGCTCATGTATGGAATTAGATGACACGCTTATCCCCCAACTTCCCACCTCCCACTTCACTTCCCCACATTTCTCCACCCTCCACTCCCTGTTGAGCTACCTGCACCCACTGATTTATATTCAGGGACGAGAAGCCTCCCGGAAAGTCACAGAAAATCACTCTAAGCTTTAGAGCCTGGAGTTAGAGAAAAGAGGAGACCCCCATGCAAGGCGATGAACCCATCAGGCCAAACTACTGTGGCCAGGTATTCACACTCTGGGAAGAAAACATGCTGTGCATGAACTGAAAGAAGAGCCTCTTTAGACCCTGTTAACACTTTGGAGCTCACAACTTGGCCAGGATTCCCCAAACTAAGCATAATGCAAAAAGATAATTCTTTTTCTCGCTTGCAAAAGAATGCTGAGCTGTCATGTCTCAGGGATTACTGAGTGTCATGGTGGTAGAGACCAACTAGTACAGTTAAAAGCAGTGCTGACAATGTGTTTTGGGTGGCAGAAGAAAGAAGATCGGTTTAGAGCAACAGAGGTAAAAAGGGAGTAGCAACCTGGCCTAAATGGCACCCCTTGAGAACGCCCTAAAATAGTTGAAGGAATGGGAAATGCAAGAGATTAGAGTGTCTGCATGCATAGGTAAAGCTGGTATTACTAAAGTTTGACCATTAATGCTAATGTGATCCTATTCATGTCCACACGACAGAGAAACTTGGCAATATTTGAGATGGATACACACATACACACACACACATTCTCTCATTCGGGTTAGCAGGAATGAGTTTATCAACACTTAAATATTAAATTCATTGCCAAATTACTAAATATTATATACTCTATAACTCTAATACTGGATTTCATTAATTACAGAAAAACATAAAAAGCTGGGTTTTCATTATATACTATATATATTTGTATTTATTATATATGTTTTAAATACATGAAAGCTGAGTCCAACTGATTCTAGCATGAAGTAGCACATTTTTTTTCTCTGACCTCTATCTTTCAGTGGTATGATACTGAATTTCCCCATACTGACCTTAATTTGGTCTTAGGGCAAAGTTCATACACTCCCAGTCACTTTCTGCTTGTAAGAAATCTCAAGCTAGTAGAATTTAAAAACTCCATTCCCAGGTCTAACTCAAATCTAATCTAATCTCTATAAGTTTTCTAATTTGTAAAATAGTTAATAACAGTTAATAGTTAACAGCTCATAGAGCTGTTAAAAGATTAAATGAATTAATACAAGAGCTTAAAACAGCACCTTTTACACAGTAAGCACTGCACAAGTATTAGCTTTTATTACTCCCTCCCACAGATGTTGACTGAGCTTGTGCTCACAGAACCTTGAGTGGGGGACAAAGGATAGTCTGCACTTCCAGTCCTCCTCCTACTCCAGCACTTTGGTACCTTAATTCTGGGACATGTTCTTCCCCTTATTCTCCCAACTCTAATTACTATGATGTGTTGAAGAGGGAACATGGCAGGAATTGCTAGGACTGCCTTACTGGCTGCCTGTAGGTGGTAGGGAACCCCAAACCTCACTGGAGTTCTGACCAGCTGTGGCAGCTTTTGCTGATGTGGTGGTTTCTTCCCAGGTGATGCGCATAATTCACTTGGGTGATGTTCAGCCTCACCTCAGCCTCCCCAGAATAGGGCAGCCATGTCTTCCCTCCCCTGTGGTCAGCAGCCCATGCCCCTAGTCCCCTTATTAGGTAGGGCAACTTCTAGCTTGTTGGTTGCCTGACCAGTCCCATGACTATGCTCTCTTTGACTTTCCATGCTCCTTCTCATGAAACTTTGAAGACATCTCCATGCCTTCCAAGAATTTTAAGTGCCCACTGAGAGGCGGAATGGGAAAAGAGCTGTTAATACACCATCTTCAAACTTTCAAACTCCAACTCTCTCTTTTCCTTTCTCAGTCTTCTATCTGATATGGAATGGGACTGGAGATGTGGGAGTTGGAATATTTGGGGGTAATAGAATCAGTCTGGGCTTACCTCGTAATAAATACTCAGGGGAGTTTCTGACTCAGACTGTCAGTTGGCTCTAGATTTAGGACAGGGTGTGCGGAATGTAGTAGTATCGTGTCCTCAATCCATCTTTGGGCCCTGACTTACCAATTACAGAATAACAGATGTCTCAATAAAAGTCCCATTAAACATCCTGATCTAGGGATAAACTATCATCCCCAAACATCACTGTAACTTGTTGCAGTATAGGTCCTGATATACAAACTAAGAAGATTAAATGCCTGTGTGAGCGCAGACAGGGACAGAAAGTATACATATTCTATATACTCTGAAGGATGATCCTCTTTACCCCTAAACAGTCAAAAGGAATCTACATATACAAAGGAGGATTCTGTTGCCAAGGTATAGGGAAGTAGGAGTATAGCTGTCAAATATGAATGATTTATCATTCCATTCTGGGGGCAAATCAAGATGAATGCAAAAGGAGAAAGAGCATAAAGCTCATTAAAGCATCACACTCAAAAGTCCAAATATGCAAATAATTAACGAAATTAATGTTTCATGGTAATGAGGGAAAAAGAGATTTTAACTGGGAAAATCAGGTTCATGATTTTGTTTCAGTTAAATAAAAAAATTGCTGATTTATTAAATTTGTACCCTGTGAGCGCTATGTGACAAACTGGAATTCACACTGTAGTGAAGTGAAATAAATTATCGTACGTAACAAAAGAACAACCCAAAGTAATATAATCAAGAGCTACAGAAATTCTGAGAATAAAAGATCGATGTGTAGGAGTGTTAGTATGAAAGCTTCATGGCAGGAGCTGGCCTTAACTTTTGCTTTGAAATATAGAGCTAACTAGGTAGAAAGAGACTATGATATTCCAAATTTGGGTACAATATCAACAAAGGTACAAAGTCAGGAAAAAGCATGATGACCACAGGAAACAATAACCAACCGAAGGAGGTGTTTAGCAACAGGAGAACAAGGAAAGCCTGATTTAGATATTTATACTACCTCATGCTCAAATTTGTCTTCAATCTTTTGATTTCAACTATCAGTACTACTACCTAATGCCTTTCAGAAAAAAACCTTCTAGGTACAGAAACCTATGCTCAAATAAAATCTAACTTATTTAAACCAATAAGAGATGAGGAGCTAGATCTCCATCTCCCCATTTTCATTTCCCACCCCTCATTTGATCTCACTCCTAGAGCAAACTACTAAGGATCCACAGGACCCATCCAAGGGGCACAAGTTTAAAATTATTGTGGAATATTTTGGGGGTCTCAACTAGCTTTAGTTGGTCCAATTCTCATCTGATTTCACACCCCTTAGATTCCTTTATACATGGTTTCACTGCAAGCTCTTGAGAGACATCAGCTCCATTAGTCTAAATGTTGGAAATGTTTAAGTCAGTACAGCTTTTGTTAACACTGTCATCGAATGTACTTGAAAGAACATAAACTTACGAAAATAAGGCTTTGGGTCTAATTTATATCAATATTTTAAGTGATTTTAAAATAGGCAAACTTTGCGTCTACCTGTATAATTAAAGAACTTTCACCAAAATCCTGGTTAGTTATAGGCAAAAGAGCAAAGTCCTTTTAAAATATAGCATCAAAAATCTTAATTACATGGTGTTTCTAAGTGTTCTCTAAGAAGAGAGACATCCTTGTTTAGAGGTAGTTTCTAAAAGGTTTGTCAGAGGTGAAGTGAAAATGGTAACTGAGAATTAATTTAAAATTAATTTAAATTTTAACTAACCAGTAACTATAACTGGAATTAACTTTTTGGATGGGAGATAATTCTGTTTTTAAGAGTAACATTCTGATAGGAAAAAAATGGGATACTTTTGCTTTCTTGACTAATAAAACATCAGTGAAAAGCCAGCTGTTCCCATTTCTGTAGATAGTTCCAAGTTTATGAACTCAGTTTTTTCAATAAATTATACTCACAAAAGCTAACTGTGTTACACCGATAATAATAATCAAAGGCGGATTCGAATTAAGTTTGTCCACACTGTATTCATTTCCTGACTCATATGACTAAGTTAGAATATGATGAGAAACAAACCAATTCACTCCACAGAACTCCAGAAAAGCTCAGGTACTGTGGAAGGTGGTAGGGGAGGTGTTTGCCAAAAACAAAGAAAGGCAGATAAAAGCTTCATGATAAGGAATTAGCATCCAGACCTCAAACTGCATCCTCCATACTAAGCATCCACGTATCCAATTAAGGGACATCGACATAGGTACAGGAAGAAGAGGGAGAGTCATCATACTGAAAACAGAGAATAAGTGAAAATCTGTATGATGACTGGCAAGACACTTAGCTGCCTATTATTACTCAGTTCCTAGAGAGCTGGCAGTCAAGCATCTACCACATGCCTACCAAAAGAAGGGTGATGGAGGATTCTTCTGAAAAACTGAATGGCCAGGACTTCCCTGGTGGCACAGTGGTTAAGAATCAGCCTGTCAATGCAGGGGACACAGGTTCAAGTCCTGGTCCGGGAAGATCCCACATGCCACGGAGCAACTAAGCCCATGAACCACAACTCCTGAGCCCGCGAGCCACAACTACTGAGACTGCATGCCACAACTACTGAGCCTGCGCTCTAGAGCCCGTGCTCCACAAGAGGAGCCACCACAATAAGAAGCCCACACACCGCAACAAAGAGTAGCCCCCTCTCGCCGCAACTAGAGAAAGGCCGTGAGCAGCAACGAAGACCCAATGCAGCCAAAACTAAATAAATTAATTAATTAAAAAAATAAAAGTTATTATTAAGAAAGAAACCTGAATGGCCTCAGAAACTATAGTTATAATTAAGTTGTGCTCAAGGTACATCATTATAAAATTGTACAATATAAGAGAAAGAGAATATGCTGAAATTTCCAGAGAAAATAAGTCATCAAAAAATTACTGAGAATCAAAATGGAATAGGCTTCTTACAGCAACACTGTAAATGTGAAGACAATAGAGAATGTCTTCAAAATCCTAAGGGAAAATGATTTCTAAACTAGCATTAAATACTGGCCAAACCATCCATCACTTAGGAAGTTAAAATAAAGATAAGTGCAACATTTCAAAAAGCTCACATTCAATACAACATTTCTCTGGAAGCTACTGGAAGATATATTCTACACCAAAATGAGAAAGTAAACCAGAAGACTGCTGATTTTTTATGTACTTATCTACATGAATTAGTTTTATAAAAACTAAAAGGTATTCTGATAGTAAGACCAGGGTTAGAATAATGGCTAATGGGTTTAGGTTTTAATGAGTCTGATACCAGAAGTTGAACATTTAAGCGCTCATTCTGTAGACATAATCCACAAAATTGCCTAATGAACGCTAGAAATTGTTACATTTAGCTACTTGACAAGATTCCTATTGTTGCTGAAGTAAACCATAAAAATTTCTTGCCTGAACAGTTAACTTATCTTCCTACCTCTCATTTCTCAGATCTCTAATCCATTCTTCATAGACTTTGCAGTGCTTTCTTCCTAGAACAAATGTCAGGTCGTGTAATGCTCCTATTTAAAAATCTTACAATGGCTCTTCATCACTGTAAAGAAAGTTTAAGTTGCTTAGCCCAGCAACGAAGACCTAAATGACCTATACCAACAACTTTTCAGTCTCATATTTTACTACTACCAGCAACTCATGACCATTTGCCGCTGCTCAGACTCAGGAGAAAGAAGTTCATTTTCTCTTAAAAACTATTTTTCTACATATGCATAGCACAGCAGGCATTCAAAAAAATACCGCGGCATAAATCAGTAATTCACTGTAGTAAAAGAGCAAAGAAGAATTAAGTAAATAATGGATTATATGTATGGATACCAAATTTCCATGTTTTGGTATAATTTGGCCTTCTTTGATCTGGACTATGTCTTTATGTGTAAATAAATGAAGGGAGAACATCTGCAGCCATGTAGCAGATTCTGTATAAAATTATAATACTGGAAGTTGTAAAAAAATGTAGAGAATACAGCAGGATGACCTTGGCATTTAATGTCACACCTAAAACTTAAAGGTAACACATTATGGATTGAGATTTTTAAAAAGGAAAACTTATAAACTTTTAATAGACAGGTGGAACTTTTTATTAATTAATATACCTCTTTAATTTCCTGTGAGCAATCTGTTGAATGGACCCCTAACCATTCACAATGCTTCCTGCCTGGTAACTCTTTATTATTTATTAAATTGCCTACGAATGCCATTGTTTCTGTGCTTAGGAAGCTTTTAATATCTAAAATTGGTTCTAAACAGTTTACCATGGGGGAAAAAACACCCAAGAGCCTGAACATACTAAAAGTTCTGTAATTAAGAGTTCAAATAAGCTGCTCTTAAAGAGTAACTTAACAGATAAGAGCTTGGAAAGAATTCAATAAGTCATTGTTAGTACTTTATTTGAGTATTCCTGATAGATTTCAGTTCAGAATACAAACCAAGAAATTTGACTGTATATATATATATATATATATATATATATATATATATGTGTGTGTGTGTGTGTGTGTGTGCGTGTGTGTGTGAAAAAAGGCCCAAAAGTTACCATATATAACAGCCAACAACAAAGTTCAATAATCTGCTAAAAACAACTAAAATATACTCAGTAGTCTCAACCATATTAAGTATAAAGGAAACAAAGTAACAGATATAAGGCTGATTAGTCTTCAAAGAAACTTGATATTAATATTGTATAGAAAGTAGTCTGACCCACAGACATAGAAAACAAACTTATGGTTACCAAAGGGGAAAGGGAGGGAGGGATAAATTAGGAGCTTGGGATTAACATATACACACTACTATATATAAAATAGATAACCAACAAGGACCTACTGTAGCACAGGAAACTGTACTCAATATTTTGTAATAGCCTATAAGGGAAAAGAATCAGAAAAAGAATATATATATGTGTGTGTGTATATATATATATATATATATATAAATACTGAATAACTTTGCTGTATACCTGAAACTAACATAACATTGTAAGTCAAGCATACTTCAATTAAAAAAAATTTTTTTAAATAAAAAAATTTTTAAAAAGTAGTCTGAAAGATATTGCCCCGATATGTAGGAGGCTGGTTGACTATGCTATGTACTTATTCAGGTGTACTCTGCAGGTGTGAAAAGAAGGAAGATGATCTCTGTGACCTAGTAACTTCCTAGATATCCTAAGTAACAAGAGGAAGATGCAAAAGAAAAAATTTTATATATATACATCCATATACACACACACACGTGTGATGTATATATATGTATACTACCTTTTACATAACAATGGGGAAATAATAAAACACACACTCTTATTTCTGCAGAAACAAAAACAAAACCATAGGAAGGATATACTAGAAACTAATGAAAGTGGTTACATACTTGGGCCCACCACTTACTAGGTGTATGATGTTAACGTAATTTTACAGCTTCCTCATCTGTAAAATGGGGATGATGTTACTATTTAACATATAGAGATGTTGAGAAGATTAAATGCATTAAACATAAAGATCTTAGCATGCTTACTGGCAACCACACGAAGACTTGCATGTGGCTTCATAACAGCATTATTTGCAATAGTCAAAAACTGAAAATGCACTAAATGTTCATCAACCGATGAATGGATAGAGAATATGTGGTATATCTATACAATGAAACAGGACTCAGTAATAGAAAGGAACAAACTACCGACACATCTACATCAAGAGATAAAACTCAAAAACATTATGTTAAGTGAAAGAAGCCAGACACAAGAGACTACACGTTGTATGCTTTCATTTATATGTAACGTCCAGAATAGGCAAACTCATAGAAAGTAGATTAGCAGTTGCCTGAGACTAAGGGTGAGAATAGTGATTAACTGTAAGAGTGCATGTGAGATCTTTTTGGAGAATAAAAATGTTCCAGAAATAATTTAAGGTGATAGTTGTACCATTCGGTATAAAGTTACTTTAAAAATCGCTGAATTACACGCTTGAAATGAGTAAATTTTATATGTAAAATAATCTCAATAAAGCTGATTTTAAAAAATACTTACTAAATGTATTCAATAAATGAGTAATTACTATTAAAATAAATCAAGTAATTTTTTTTACTGTGTAATTTATATTATCAAATAAGACACAAAAGAATATATTTCCCAAGGACAAACAGACCATACAATAAAATTTGCAAAATATCTGAGGATTAATTAGAAGATGATAATTTTCTAAAAATTTAGAAGTTCTAAAGTCACTGGAAAATGTTCTACCTATAATACAAACAAAGAAAAATATTCCCGTAAAGACTTAGAAAATCTAGTTTCTGGGTTTTTTTTGTTTTTCTTTTTTTTGCGGTACGCGGGCCTCTCACTGTTGTGGCCTCTCCCGTTGAGGAGCACAGGCTCCGGACGTGCAGGCTCAGCGGCCATGGCTCACGGGCCCAGCCGCTCCACGGCATGTGGGATCTTCCCAGACCGGGGCACGAACCCATGTCCCCTGCATCGGCAGGCGGACTCCCAACCACTGCGCCACCAGGGAAGCCCTAGTTTCTGTTTTAATATAATGATTTTACTTATTTATTATTAATATTTCATTTGATTTCATATACACAGAGTCTACTAGTTATCACTGATAAATGCACCTCCAAAGTGTTATCTCCAAGTGCTATTCTATTTAAAAGTTTTCCTTCTTTTAACAGCTTCATTGAGGTATAACTGATACACAAAAACTGCACATATTCAACATACACAATTTGATGAGTTTGGACATGTGCACTCACCCATGAAACCATCGCCATAATCAAGGTAATAAACATATCCATCACCTCCAGATGTTTCTTTGTGCTCTCCATTTTTAAAAAATATGTGGGTTTTTTTTGTGTGTGTGTGACTGGTGAGAACACAATAGGAGATCTTAAATTTTTATTACAAGGGTAGATCTCATCCAAATGCTATCCTAAACCAGAGTTCAGAAAGATGAGGAGTTTTGTTTCATTCGGTAAAAACCCTTCTTGTTTATTCATGTAACTACAATTACATCAGAGACATGAAATGGCTAGAGGAAGGTTTTTTCCAAGCCTTCATCTCATAGGAAGGAATATTCCTTCACAGATGCTGGTAGCATTATTCTGTTTTTAAAGTTTATTTTATCTGAATGCAAAAAAACCCACACATACAAAAACACACAGAATATGTCCTCCCTTAAAGTATGCTAAACTTACAAAATTTAAAATGTATTAATTGGAAATGTAACATTCTGAAATAAATAAACTTCAAATTAAACGCATTCAAAGCACCTCATATGTACAGAAATCTTATTAATTTGGGAAAAGCATTTACTTTATATTTAGCATTATTCTGAATAAACAGATCTTCATTTGACGAGGTTTTGTCAAATACATTAGGAAAATATTTTGTGGATTAATTCACACTGATGAAATTAACTTCCACAATTTTCACTGTATTAGAAACTTCCAACTGAATGTGTGCAGCACTGAATGCTTCTATTATTTTAAAATCTAAATACATGTGAAAATTTTATACATATATATATTCAATAAGAATATATAGTATTACTAAAGAGACCTAGGACTTCCCTGGTGGCACAGTGGTTAAGAATCCACCTGCCAATGCAGGGGTTTCAGCCCTGGTCCGGGAACATCCCACATGCTGTGGAGCAACTAAGCCTGTGAGTCACAACTACTGAGCCTGCCCTCTAGAGCCCGTGAGCCACAACTACTGAGCCTGTGTGCCGCAGCTACTGAAGCCCGTGTGCCTAGAGCCCGTGCTCCGCAACAAGAGAAGCCACCACGATGAGAAGCCCGCGCACTGCAACGAAGAGTAGCCCCCATCTGCCACGACTAGAGAAAGCCCGCGTGCAGCAACAAAGACCCAACGCAGCCAAAAATAAATAAATTTATGAACAAAATAAAAATCAAAAAATAAAGAGAATCACTTTCTGAAAATTCCAAGGAAGGGGAAAACTTTTAAGACACTTTTATCCTTTGAATAAAAATGTCTGAGCAGGAAGATATCTTTAAGATCAACACTATTAGATCCAAAAAGAATAAATCTATCACATTTGCTGGAGGAAGCACCCTGACAAGTTCTGAAACTGAAACAAAAGATTCTTATGGCCTTGATTCACTAAAACATTGTCTCAAGCAATAGAAGTTTTCCACAAAAGGACAGATGCCAGCAATGGCTTAAATGGGGGAAAAATTGAGGTGAAATTTCTAAAGGTTCTCAAAATTTAACTAAACTCAATACAGAGCCTCAGATAGTAAAACACAAGGGTCTCTACATACATTTCTGTATTAGTTAGCAACAGAAACCAACTAGAGCTACCGTAGGCTAGAGATATAAATGTATATGAAAAAGGATATATGTCACATGATCCAAGAAATGACTGAAAAACTAAGCCTTTAAAATGGGGCATGAACCAGGATCCCTCTAGGGACCCAAAAGTGGAAGTTGACGCACCTTCTCTTTAGAACGCTGGATCAATCAACCACAGCCATAGGGGTAAGGTCATGAAATACAGATGTAACTGCTGGGGCTCCACCCCTAGAAATTAGAGATAGTCCTCAGAGAAGGGGGAACTGTTTTAAACTGAGATGCCAATACAAAGGAGTATAATATTTTACATGATTTTTTTTTAAAAAAAAAGCATACTCCATTTGTCCACATTACTGAAATTCACTGTGTCAATATTATCCTAATCAAAAATCTGGAATAGTCTGCGAGGCAGATTTGATTATAGTGTAGTATATAATAAATAGGCATCATTAAAATAGAGTCCCTTGTTTCAAATACCATCTATACAGTTATGATTCCCAAATTCATATTTCTAGTCCAGATCTTTCCTTGCAGTATTCAGATGCATACAGTGAACTATCAAATTGATATTTTAAGTGGATATCTCAAATTGTCTTAACATGTCCACAAAATCCTTGTTTTTATCCTAGTTTTTCTCATACCATCCTCACTGATCAACCGAAAACCCAGGAATCTATCCTAGATTTCTCCCCTTCTGTCACCCCCCATATTGAATTGAAAGTTTGTCGATCTTCATAACAAAATATGTCTCAAATCTCCCTACTTCTATCCCCACTGCTACTACTGCAGGTGATAACTATGATATGCCCTTTGGATTACAGTAACATCTTCCTACCAACCTAACTTTCACTTAAAAAAAAAAATTAAACATCCCTCTCTGTATGGTTAAGCTAACTGAATACACAACTAAGTTCCTTTGTTTTACTGTACTTTTGGTTTTTAGGGTGTGTTTTTAAATTTAATTGTTTTATAATTATGTAAAACAAGGCTTTCCAGAGAAGTCTAGTTTCCATCCCTGTCCCCTCTACCCCATTCCCTCCTTCCGTCCCTCCCTTCCTCGCAGGTAACTATTTGTTAAAGTTCTTGTTTCCTCTTCCATTATTTTTAAATATAAGCAAATACAAACATATTCTCCCTTTCTCACATTAATAGTAGTATAGTACACACATTTTTCTGGACCTTGCTTTTTTTCCCCACTTAGTATATGCTGGAGATCTCTCAATAGCAGTGTAAATATTAAGCATTCATATATTGCCTACACACATATACTACCCCTACGAAATAATTTTTGGTAAATTATTGGGCTTTACCTATTTCACTAGTAATCAAACCATGATCAGCGATCAGCTCAGGGCTGACATTCACCATACAGTACCAGTATAGCTTCAGTTTCCTCATCTGGAAACTTCCTTTAGGCTGGTTGTTGTCTAGCAAGTAGCCACCACAAGTTCCATCTCCTGGACACCACAGGGACTCTAGAGGGTTAACCTAAGGCCTCGTATCTGGCTACCTCAGGAGCCCTGGGTAAAGGATGCCTTAGCACCCACCCAGCAGTGATCCAGGCCCTATCCTGACATGTTCCCACAGACACTACATACAGGAGGAGACACTATTGGCACTGGCCCTCCAGAAAACGAATGCTCAATGTCCATCTGGTCTACCCAAGTTATAGCTACCTGCTGCCTGTCTACATCCCCTCATGCAGCTCCTTATGGTAACTACAGCCGCTATAGGACTGGCTCTGAAAGATCTAAGAATGGCAGAGGAGTAGGTGGTAATGGAAGTCACTGCAGGCATCATCTTGGTATTGCACTGCAAACATTCCTGTAATGGGACAGAGATCACGGTAGGCTGGCAATATGAAGCTGGGGAGATGCCCAGGACAGGGAACCCCTTCCTAATATTCTTCTGAGTTTCACAGACTCATTGAATGCCTAGCCAACACTGGCATAATAATATTAATTTCATTACTAAAAATGAGAGTTAACCTTTACCTATCAGCTGTCCAGTGACTGGCACTGTTATAAACAAATATTAGCTTGTTTTGATATTATCTTCATCATCATCACATCTGTTTATCAGATAAGAAAATATTAGCACAGAGAGGAAGATGGCAGAGTCAGGATTCAAACCTGGGCAGCTCAAAAACAGAGTGCCCAAGTTCACCTCTTTCTTTTTCTTTATTTTTCTTTCTCTCTCATCTATCTCAATGGATTAAATTCAACTTTATTAAATATAGCATTCCAATAAATTATTTTTGTGCATTTAGTGTCTCTAGAGATAGTGAATATATAAAAAATATCTGTCAGTATTATGCAGACTAGAAAACATTTTCATATAATTTTTTAGTTCAGCAGAAGCTGATATAGGATTCTGTACCATAAATAACATTACTATTAAGAGAAAGTTTCTAGTTATTAAGACAAATCAACTAATGACTAAAATTTAATGGGAAAATAACTGGAAGAGTTTGAGATAGTTCCCAATGTCAAATAATGGCTCAGAAAAGCATATCATTTAGCTGGTAATAGCAGCAAACAGAAGATCATAGCAACAATATCTAAAAACAATTAAATGAGTATGAAATTACTAGAATAACTTGATAGTTTTTCCTATAACTTATACCCTTTGGTAATTAGTTTTATAATAGAAAAACTTTAATTTAGGTAGAGAATAAAATGACTATATTCAATTTTTATTTCCTCTTGATTAATATATTAGTTTATATTATCATACCAGTTGTTAAATATTTTTAATATCACCATTTCTGAGTCACTACAATGCCCTCACAAATGTACTGCACCTTGAATTGTTTTTGGCACTATACAAAACATGAACATGCACAAATCACATCCAGATGCCTTATTAAAAACATAAGCACAGGGCTTCCCTGGTGGCGCAGGGGTTGAGAGTCCGCCTGCCGATGCAGGGGACACGGGTTCGTGCCCCGGTCCAGGAAGATCCCACATGCCGCGAAGCGGCTGGGCCCGTGAGCCATGGCCGCTGAGCCTGCGCGTCTGGAGCCTGTGCTCCGCAACGGGAGAGGCCACAACAGTGAGAGGCCCGTGTACCGCAAAAAAAAACCCCACAAAAAACATAAGCACAGAATGAAAAAGGCTCCTCTGAGCAGTGCAATTCAAGTCAGTATCTTGAAGGAACAGAGAATGTCAAAGAACACGGTAGAAAAGAAGTCAAATTTTAGGAATTATTAAGAACAACCTTATTCATAAGGAAAAATAAGAAACAGACTAAATGTCAGTAACTGGAAATTACTAAATAAATATGCTACATCCATGTAGTAATATATTATACAATTTGTATATTTGATGTCATAGAAGTATACATATTGGCAAGGAAAACTATATTTTTGAGTGGAACAAAAGCAGATTACTACACACTGTGTGAAGTAGAAGCCATTTTGATTTAAAAATACACATGCAAAGAGAAATATCTATAAAAGGATACATGAAAATGAAAGCAACAGCTTTGTGATGGTGGGAATATGAGTAACTGTTCTATTCGTTCATCTGTAACTTCTGATTTTTTCAATAATGAACACGTATTACGTACACAATAAAAGCAGCAATATTAAGAACTTATTTAGGTGTAAAAGTTACGTAAGAAGACAGAGGTATTTCAGTGGAGAGGTTCAGGGCATCAGATCTGAGGACAGATGACTGTATTTGAATCCTGGCTCCCTCACACAGTTGCTGTACAACCTCGGACAAGTTACTCGGCCTCAGTGTGCTTCGTGTCCTCATCCGCAACATACGGACACTGACGGCATTTGTCTCTTAGGGTTATTGTGAAAATTAGGAGAGTTAATTTATGTAAAGTGTTTAGAATAGTGTTTACTATAGTGTAATCATTCAACATATTATAATTAATGTCATTTATGGAACTGCAATTCACCTTTTGTCAATGTAGTAAAAATACAGATTTTTAGACTTCGAAAATATTTTAATCTATCATCTTGAAAAAGCTGTTCATTATGAAATTTTAAAAGATTGTTTATAAATATTTTCCTCATAGATAATTGATGCTTAATTAAATTTATACTTAAAGAAGCATTTCCAAAGTTACCAATAACCAAAATCCCATAGTATGTTTTTCTCTTAACTACTGAGACAAGGCACAATGACTAAAAGATGGTTTAAATTGTAAAAAGAAAAGAACTTTCTTCGTAACTGTCTAGGCCTTAAATAACTACCATACGAATTCTCAAAATCCATTTAAATTACCTTAGTTTCGGTTGACGGTATTTCTGAACACCTCAGAGACTTAAATATAACCATATGTTCTAAGAAAATCGTTATCCTTTGAGTAGATATCAAGCAAAAGGAAAGAGATATGCCAAAGCATCAAAACACCTCTCAGCTTCTCAATGTAATTTTGAATTCACGCATCAGAGATTTCAATGTAATTTATTTTCTCAAAGGCAGCAAGTCTCCAAAGGAGAGCCCCACATCAAGACTGCTTAGATGAGAGATTTTTCAGAATTTTAAAATTAAAATAGAACCTCAATTTCATTTCACCAAAAACTGATAATTAAGTTGATATTTTCCTCTTTGAAACAGCTCAGTAATTATTCAACATGAATGGAGCAGGAGTATGCCATGATGTATGATTTGTATAGTTACATGTCTGATTCAACTTTCACAGTCTATCCCCATTGCCCAATAAAAGTTTGCATTCACTCAGGTCTCTTTTCCCTTTCCTTCTGAAATTCAAACCATGATTAATATCTGCCCAAACATGGGACAGGTAAGACATAGCCTTCTGACATTATCATATAAACAATTTGGTTCATGCTTTCGTGGTCATAACTGTCTTCCTTATTCTTCCCTTAACTTCGTATTCTATCTTTTGTTATAGCAGAAACTGGAAAGAAAGGATATTTGAATGATCTCTCCCCACACTGAGGTTTAGTTTCAAGACAAACTCTTTAAAAACAAAGCGCTAAAATTTCAGAAGTGTTGTGAACAAGTTTAGAGGACATGTAAATAAATTTAGTGCAAATGCCTAGTTAAGTCTGTACCACACTCAACGTGCAGAATGAGAAACCTGGAAGAGCAAACTGGGAAAACAGTATAGGGAAATCAATCAATTTCTAATTATTGTCTTCACGATAAAGTTTTTAATAAGGAACCAACACAACACCGATATATTCTTCAGTTCCAGTATTCATTTATAACTATTTACATTCTTTCTCAGTGATGGATTTTTAACTGAGCAGTACAGAGTCAGAATCACTTCTGAAAAAATGAGAGAAAGATATATGAGGAGTTAACATCATAAATAGACAATTATGATTTCATGTTTTAATGCTCTGATTAGGTTTTCCTTTCCCCCTTTTTCCTGTTTAACTTCTTTTGTTTTAGATAGACAAGTGATACTTTAGAAACTTCTAACTATAATGAATCTTCCACGGGTCCACTAACTGTAAATTAATTTAGATTAACTCTTTGAGATATAAACCCACCCTAAGAAAATTACTTAATGGCTTTAATCAGATTACATTAGGCACGAAGGGATAGGAGGAAAGGTGTATTTAAAACCAGAAGATTCGGGACTTCCCTAGTGGTGCAGTAGTTAAGAATCCGCCTGCCAATGCAGGGGACACGGGTTGGATCTCTGGTCCAGGAAGATCCCACATGACGAGGAACTAAGCCCGTGAGCCACAACTACTGAGCCTGTGTGCCACAACTACTGAAGCCCGTGTGCCTGGAGCCCGTGCTCCGCAACAGGAGAGGCCACCGTAAGGAGAACCCTGCGCACCGCAGTGAAGAGTTGCCCCGCTTGCCACAACTACAGAAACTACACGTTGCCCGTGTGCAGCAACGAAGACCCAACGCAACCAAAAATGAATAAATAAATAAAATTGATTCTTTAAAAAAAACAAAACAAAAACAGAAGACTCAGTCCCTGGTCTAAAGGAGTTCAGAGTCTAATGAGTTAAAATTCTGATCTTATCCAGCTGTTCCATTAACTGATATTTCGTGACTTCCTTTTACTATCTACTTTACTCCTCTTCCCACAAGGAAAAAGGTACATTAATGTAAGTTTAAAAACACACGAAAGTATACTTTCTTCGAACAGTTTATATGTATATGTAAAGTATGAAAACAAGGACCAGAAGCATATATACCAGTTATAATGGTTGCCTCTGAGAAAGGGTGAAGGGATCAAGATAAGGGAACATTTAGCTTTCAGGTTAAATTTTTTAAAATTATAGTTGATTTACAATATTGTGTCAGTTCCACATGTACAGCAAAGTGATTCAGTTATATATACATATATTTTTTTCAGATTCTTTTCCATTATAGGTTATTAAAAGATATCGAACATAGCTCCCTCTTTTATACAGTAAATCCTTATTGCTTATCTATTTTATGAATAGTGGTTTGTATCTGTTAATCCCAAACCGCTAATTTATCCCTCCCCACCACGCTCCCTTTCCCCTTTGGTAACCATAAGTTAGTTTTCTATGTCTGTGGGTCTCTTTCTGTTTTGTATATAGATTCATTTGTATTATTTTTTAGATTCTGAAATATAAATGATATCATATTTGTCTTTGTCTGACTTACTTCACTCAGTATGATATTCTCTAGATTCATCCATGTTGCTACAAATGGCAATATTTCATTCTTTATTATGGCTAAGTAATACTCCATTTGATAGACAGACAGACAGACAGATAGATACCACATCTTCGTAAGCCAATCGTCTATTGATAGGTTGTTTTTTTTTTTGACATCTTTATTGGAGTATAACTGCTTTACAATGGTGTGTTAGTTTCTGCTTTATAACAAAGTGAATCAGTTATACATATATATATATGTTCCCATATCTCTTCCCTCTTGCATCTCCCTCCCTCCCACCCTCCCTATCCCACCCCTCTAGGTGGTCACAAAGCACTGAGCTGATCTCCCTGTGCTATGCGGCTGCTTCCCACTAGCTATACTGATAGGTTCTTGGGTTGTCTCCATGTCGTGGCTATTGTAAACAGTGCTGCTATGAACATTGGGGTGCCCGTATATTTTCAAATTAGAGATTTTGTCTTTTCCAGACATATGCCCAGAAATAGGATTGCTGGATCATATGGTAGCTCTGTTTTTAGTTTTTTAAGAAACCTCCATTGGGACTGACATATATACACTAGTATGTATAAAACAGATAACTAATTTTTAAAAAAACAATTAAAAAAAAAAGAAACCTCCATACTGTTTTCCATAGTGGCTGTACCAATTTACATTCCCACCAACAGTATAGGAGAGTTCCCCCCCTTTTTTTTTATTGGAGTATAGGTGCTTTACAAACCCCTCCTTTTTTTTTTTTTGGCTGTGCTGCACAGGCTTGCGGAATCTTAATTCCCCAACCAAGGATTGAACCCAGGCCCTCGGCAGTGAAAATGTGGAGACCTAACCACTGGACCACCAGGGAATTCCCCATTTGTAGACTTTTTGATGCTAGCCATTCTGACAGGTGTGAAGTGATACCTCATTGTGCTTTTGATTTGCATTTCTCTAATAATTAACAATGCTGAGCATCTTTTCATGTGCCTGTGGGCCATTCTGTATGTCTTCTTTGGAGAGGAGTCTATTTAGGTCTTCTGCCCATTTTTTGATTAGATTGTTTTTCTGATATTGAGTTGTATGAGCCGTTTATATATTTTGGAAATTAAGCCCTTGTTGGTTGTATTACTTGAAAATATTTTCTCCCATTCCATAGGTTTGTCTTTTTGTATTGTTGATCATTTCCTTTGCTATGCAAAAGCTTTTAAGTTTGATTAGGTCCCATTTATTTATTTTTGCTTTTATTTCTGTTGCTTGCAAGATTGATCTAAGAAAATATTGCTACAATTTATGTCAGAGAATGTTTCCCCTATGTTCTCTTCTAGGAGTTTTATGGTGTCATGTCTTATACATAGGTCTTTAAACAATTCTGAGTTTATTTTTGTATATGGTGTGAGGGAGTGGTCTAATTTTATTGATTTACATGTAGCTGTCCAGCTTTCCCAACACCACTTGCTGAAGAGACTGTCTTTTCTCCATTGCATATTCTTGTCTCCTTTGTTGTAGATTAACTGACCACAGGTGTGTGGGTTTATTTCTGGGCTCTATATTCTGTTCCACTGATCTATAATATATGTCTGTTTGGGGGCCAATATCACACTGTTTTGATTACTGTAGCTTTGTAGTCTTGTCTGAAGTCTGAGAAGGCTATGCCTCCAGCTTTGTTCTTTTTCCTCAGGATTGCTTTGGCAATTCTGGGTCTTTTGTGATTCCGTATAAATTTTAGGATTATTTGTTCCAGTTCTGTGAAAAATGTTATGGGTAATTTGATAGGGATCGCATTAAATCTGTAGATTGCTTTGGGTAACATGGCCATTTTAACAATATTAATTCTTCCAATCCAAAAGCATCCTCTTCAGTTTCCTTTATCAATGTTTTATAGTTTTCAGCATATAGGTCTCTCACCTCCTTGGTTAAGTTTACTCCTAGGTATTTTTTCTGACATGATTTTAAACTGGATTGGTTTTTTACTTTCTTTTTGATATTTCATTGTTAAAGAAACGCAACAGATTTCTGTATGTTAATCTTGTATCCTGCTACCTTGCTGAATCCATCTATTAGTTCTAACAGTTTTTGTATGAAGTCTTTAGGGTTCTCTATATAGAGTATCATATCATCTGCACATAGTGACAGTTTTACCTCCTCCCTTCCAATTTGGATACCTTTTACTTCTTTTTTTTGTCTGATCGCTGTGGCTAGGATTTCCAATACTATGTTGAATAGAAGTGGTGAGAGTGGGCATCCTTGACTTGTTCCAGAATTCAGCAGGAAGGCTTGCAGCTTTTCACCACTGAGTATTATGTTGGCTGTTTGGGGTTTGCTGTAAATGGCTTTAATATGTTGAGATATGTTCCCTCTATACCCACTTTGGTGAAAGTTTTTGTCATGCATGGATGTTGAATTTTATCAATTGCTTTGTCTGCATCTATGGAGATGATCATATGGTTTTTGTCTTTTCTTTTGTTAATGTGGTGTGTATCACACTGATTTCTTTGCATATGTTGAATCATCCTTGCAAATCTGGAATGAATCCACCCTGATCGTAGTGTATGATCCTTTTTATGTACTGTTGGATTTGGTTTGTTAATATTTTGTTGAGGATTTTTCGTCTATATTCATCAAAGATACTGGCCTATAATTTTCTTTTTTTTGTAGTGTCTTTGTCTGGTTTTAATATCAGGGTGATGGTGGCTTCACAGAATGAATTTGGGAGTTTTCCCTCCTCTTCAATCTTTTGGAATAGTCTGAGAAGGACAGGTGTAAGTCCTCCTTTTTGGTAGATTTCCCCATTGAAGCCATCTGATCCTGGATTTTTGTTTGCAGGAAGTTTTTTTTATTACAGATTCTATGTCACTTCTAGTGATTGATCTGTTAAAATTATCTGTTTCTTCTTGACTCAGTTTTGGCAGAAATTTGTCCATTTCTTCTAAGTTGTCCAATTAGTTGGCATATAACTGTTCATAGTATTTTCTTATATTTTTTTTGTATTTCTGCAGTATCATTTGTTATTTTTCCTCTTTCATTCCTTATTTTGTTTTTTTGAGTCCTATCTCTTTTCTTCTTAGTGAGCCTGACTAGAGGTTTGTCAGTTTTATCTTTTCAAAAAAACAGCTCTTGGTTTTATTGATCTCTTCTATTTTTTTTTAATCTCTATTTTATTTATTTCCTCTCTGATCTTTATTTCCTTCCTTCTGCTGACATTTGGTTTCGTTGTTCTTATTTTTCTAATTCTTTTAGGTGGTAGGTTAGGTTGTTTGGGATTTTTCTTGTTTCTTGAGGAACTTCCCTCTTAGAACTGCAATTGCTGCATCCCAATATGTGCTGTCATTATTGTTTGTCTCGAGGTATTTTCTGATGGCCATGTCCCGCTATGCACGTACTGACATTGGGTTCGGTCCAGACCACATCCCAGGCCCTCAGGGCTGTCTCCATGCACCTAGATGGAGTCCTCTCCCAGGGCTAACCACACGAGTTTCAGTGCCTAGCTACTGCATGTACTAGCAGCCTCCCTCCCCACCGTGCATGTTTCCAGCTTGGAAGTGTGATGAGGTGGCAGCCAATAGTACGCGTCCCTCTCCACCCTAACAGGTTAAATTTTTAAAAGCAAAATGTATCCAATGTATTACTACATAAAGTTTTTTAAAATACAGCCATAAAAAATTTCTGGAAAAAATATGCTGAAGTACTAATGGTGCTTGATTCTGGGTGGTATGAACATGAGTGAAAGACATTAACTTCTTAGTATTTACTGTTTAAGTTCCTACCAGTCCATCACAAGGGAAGATGTAGCATTTTATTGGTTGATTAGTTTATTATTCTTATCAGAGATGCCCATATTAACAACAGTTGCCTTCTCACAGTTCCTAGAACTATACCTAAGTATCATAGTGATAGTGTTACCTTTATTACTGTTGAGAGTGTTACCTTTATTACTGTTGAGACTGTTACAAAGACAATATTAGATGGAGCTTCCTAAATCTCCTATCACATATTCTAAAGCAAAGGTCTACAGTCAAGATTTCTGCCAAACATTAAAAAATAATAATAAAACTAAGGTGTAACACTGCAGGCACAGGTAGTGTGCCACCTGCATAGACCCTTATGCTCTTTGCTGTGGTATGCTTAATACAATCACATCTGCAGGTGACAGGAGACTAGTTCTAGATTTCTGTACCCAAGATAACTGGAATACTTCCCATAGGAACCAACTCCCCAAATCTTTCCCCTTATCTAAGTGATTTCCAACAATAGTCCATCATGAAGTTTTATAGTATCTCAGAAAACCAGCTCTGGCTTTTTGGAATAAGCCTAGCAGGTAAAGTAATAAATCACCAGTATTTCCTTAAGGGCTGCTCAAGTTTTCTGCTAAATACAGCAGGCATAATATGCTTCATATCTGAGTTTGAGACCAAAACCCCAGATATTTCCCAGTTGTATGGTTCTTGATTTTCCTAGGTGTCCAAAGTCTTCATGAAATTCTCTTAGAACAATGAGATAGCAACCTTGGGCATGTTAATGTACCTCTCTAAGCTGCTGCTTTTTCAAAATTAATTAAACAGATAAGTAAGTAATAAAATCAAAATATCTCTGTGAAGATAAAATTAAGTTCTATACAAAGACTTCAGCAGAGCCTGAAACACAATAAACATATATATTACTGTAGCCACATTAATAAACATCCCTCTGGCTGGAGGGCTCCTTTACCATAGGGCCTTCCCACCATGCTATCCTCCAGATTTCTACTATACTCTAAAACAGTGAGGGTTTCTTCCCTGGGCTCCAAAGTTGACAGCCATGTTGGGCCTAGTCTTCAGAAATAGCTTTGAGTTTTCCATTTCCTTAAAGAGATTACCTCACAAAGTTACAAACACACTTGCCTCCCTCATTAGGGACAGTTTCCTAGGAGATGTACCTTGTTGGTAAGCTTAAACTTACGGCAAATACAGATGTTCTAGTCAGTTTAAACCACCCATTATTGCCCTCAGGTAATAAGATTATTGTCAGTCCATTTGTGACTCTATGTAATGCTCCCTAAATGTATCTGAGACTGAGTTCCTATAGGCTTTGCTAACAGAAACCTGTAAAGTGTCAGGTCCTATTAACTGTCAGATTGCCATTAGCATTATTCCTCCACTTCCCAGACACGCCTCAACCCCTAGCAATGGACACAGGCCATGTTCGATTTATAGTGTATCTCTCTTATTTACTCGCTTGGTTACTGAATAGTTCTTTTTAAAAGCACTGACCTGTTCTCTGGTTACAAACACTTAGAGCCTCAGTTTTGCTGCTAATGAACTGTGTGATCTTAGCAAAGTTGCACGTCTCTAGGTGTCAGTTTTGTAATCAGTCAATTAAGGATATCTTTAATGTCTATGATTTAATTTCTATCATTCCACTACTAGATAAGTATCTGAGACAAAAAAAAAATTATGAAAGATATATATAGATTTACCATGGAAAACACAGCAATCCCACCAGCTTATTTTAAGACTGGAAGTGTACAAAAATAGGCTTTTAGGAACACTGTGTATGGCTGTATAGGCTGTGCACTGCAATAAGTACCTGGCTGAGGCGGGTGCTTAAGTACAGTGTGCGCTGGGTCCACCAAAGCTTACACCTGGAAGGAGGAATGCCTTTTTCTTCTTACATAGGTGGTATCTGCTAACTGAACTATATTCTCATGATGAACTGTTTGCTCAAAGGTGGTACTGCTTTCTAATTCATCCACCCAGCAGGCTATGCCTTTACCTAAATTGCACAAAGACATCTCATTTTACAGGTCACAGGTGGCCTGCAAAAGTAGAACTATAAAAGAATTCTACACTACTAGTAACAATTGATCTCATCACATAAAAAGATCTCCAAAACACAAAGATGCAGGAAAAGTCTTCAAGATCAATTTCTCCCCAAATTGGTCATACTTAGAGTGCAGACACACACACACACACACACACACACACACACACACACAATAAAGAATTCTTCAGAGGAAAAATGTTCATGAACAAAAACCTGAAGTCAAAGAAAAGGCTTATCAAAAATCTAAATAAATCATGTAATATAAATAACTTACTATTTTAAGACTAAAAATTTTTGTGTCAAAGACATCTGGAAAACACAGACACAATTTTTTTATACTTACCCTCTTCACACAGAAATTGTGAAAATCAATAGAACAATATAAAGCAGTTAAAATACACTTAAAGAAAATATAAACAAAGAATTTATTACTCTTAAGTATTACATTATTTTAAAAGTAACATTTAAATAAAAGGAATAAAGAAATGTGTTTTAATGACCCTAATTTTAAGAAAACATCAAAATCAATAGCATGGAGCTTGTGAAGCAGCCATAAAAAGAGAGTGGCAAGTGTATGCGTGTGATGTACCCTTAAGACACAAATGATGCTGGAAATTATTTTTAATAGCATTTAAAATTAACTCACCAAAAAAAATAACATCATATGATTTTTAATAATATAGCTACGCCGCCACATGTAAATATAGCTTGGTAATCTCTATGGTGAACTGAGAATGAAAAGCTATAAATAACAGAGACATTCTAATAATTTTACACTAAGTTTGTTTATATAAAATCTAATAGGCTTCTCCTATCTAATATAAAAATGGAAAGTACTAAATAGCATGAATGGAATTTCAAAGGTTGTTCTATCTTACCAACTTAAACAAGATATCACAACCTACTATCTAACTCTTAGGCCTTTTTTAGAATAAGAGGATTATCAGAAAATCTGCTTAATTTTAAGAACATCAAAGTAAAATAAAATTGTGAACAAAGAAATTTGATAAATTATTTTAATGTTTATTTTTCCTAGAAAAATTTCTTATAGATATTATGCCCTTTTGCATTCCAAAAAATGGAAGATTAACATGGCCACCTAGAGGAGAAAATATGATCAACAAATAGAGGGCATAATATTTTCTTACTTTTTCTACAGTGTCTGTATTTCAGATTTATAATATATAAACTGCTCTAAAGGACCCAACTGAAGGGGTTAATTATGAATGAAAGGGACTTAGGGAGGACACTAAAGCAGCAGTGATGACCAAACAGAAGCTAAAGCATCATTCATTTTTGCAGTGGACTTGACAAGTACAGCCTTTATAAACTTACTGTGTGACCTTAGGTTAAAAATTACTTATTTGATCTAAAATCTCCTCTCACTTCTGTAAAATGGAAATAATCTTATCTACCACAATGTGTTGCAGTGAAGCCTAAGCATAACAATGTGTACAGAAACTATCAGAGTCAGGCACACTGACTCAATGAATGGTAGTTCTCCCTACTTGATCAGAAAGTTCTCTTGCACTGGTCCTCCTAATCCCTATCCGGGCCCTCCCTGACCCTCTCTACTCTTGTAGATATTTCCAATATTGGCTGTTCCAAAGCTTCTCTACTAGAATTATTCAGAGTTTGAGAAATGGGGTAATGGTTCTTTACCAGCCCTAATGAGGTAACAATATGTCATGTAAAAAATGTACATTTAAAAATATTTTTCCTTCTACCTTATAATTCCCTTTAGTCACCTCAACCCACATTACTCAAGTGTTACCTTCATAAACCTGCAGAATAGTATGCAGAATAAAGGGTCAGAGCAGTAAAGAGAAGCATAACCTACTCTACTGATCCCTTTCCTTGTACCTCAGGAGAATGAACCAAATCCTATAAGAGAACTATACTCAGTAGCCCTCTTAGGTGACCGGACATGAAGTGAGCAGTACTTCTCCTGAGTCAACTATGCAGAGGCACAACCACTTGACAGAGACTCAAATGTGTATTAGAAGCAAATTCCCATCCTTCCCAAATATATACCAGAGGAGGGTTACTATTGTTGGCTTGGAGGGAGAAGGTGAACCCCTTCAACTACCTCTCTTTCTTGACTCTGAAAGTTGATACAGAACAAGCGGTACGAAAGTGCAGGCAGCAAATGTACACTCTCTTCCACGTATTCTCTCCTAACCACCTTCAATCTCATGTATGATTCTACATTACTAAACTGTACACTGAAAGTAACTGATCATCTTCTACTGGACAAAGGGGCTTGTCTGAATTCTCATCCTCCCCAGTTTCTCTGTGGTGTAGCATTCAAAACTCTCCTTCCGTGTCTGATGAAATGCAACATCCTCCTGATTCCCCACTTTATGGTTGTTACTTTCTCTTCTCCGTTTAAGTGACATCCTTAATTCTCTGTTAATGAAAGGAAATGACTCTCTTTTCTCTCCATACATTCTCCCTCAACAGTTTAATCCCTTCCCTTGGTTCCTATTCTCTAAGTATATACAATCTGAAAAAACCTTCTCCCAAACTCCATTCATGATTTCAAGATCCACAGCCATTTCCAGTTGCCTAAATATTCTGTCTTACCATATACACAAAACCACTTTTATCTTCCACCCCAACCCACTAATCCAAGAAGAAACCATCCCTCTCTGGATTTCTTATTTATATTAATGACCTCATCATTTTCCTAGTCATACTTGCCGGAAACTAGCGTCATCTTGGACACTTCCTTCCTTCTTTCTAATGTTCCAAATACATTTAGTTCCTAAATCCGGTAAATTGCACCTCTGTAATGTTTCTCCTATCCTCCTATATTCCTCTTGCCACTACTTCAATTCAGATTTTTACCATTTCCCACATAGACGACTCCAAAGACCTCCTTAATTGGTGTCTTTTCCTATAGGCTTCCTGTTGCTACATTACTCTTTCTAAAGCACATCCCTGGTCATGCTTCCTCGGTGAAAAACTTTTAGTGAGTTTTCACTGGTTAACAAATTAAATCCAAACTTCTACTCAGTGAGGCACTCCAGGCTTTAGACCTCACCTCTTTCCTTTTTATTTTACATATATATATATGTGTGTGTGTGTATATACTGATATACAGTATATATACTGATATACTGATACATATACATATATATATATTTATATACACACATACACACACACACATATACATACATACACCTATGTTAGAGCCAAGAGGACTTTTCTCTTGTCCTGAAACAGTCCCTACATTTTACCACTGCGTATTCTGGCGTTTATGAACTTCCCTCTATCTAAAATACCTCTGCTTATTCTTTTCAACTTTATACCCATTCTTCAAAGCTGAACCCAATTGCCATTTTCATGGATGTTCTCTCACATCTTCCCCAATGGAAGGTAATTCACTCTCTTCCTTAAAACTTTTTAGCATTTTATACGTACTTCTGCATCTTTGCCTGTGGGCATGTTCAGAACTTACTATCACTTGAAATGGCTTTTCTCTAAAATCTGGAGCTCTGAAATCTCCCTCTCTAATCAAGTTTTCCTATTCTTCCCCAACTCCACTGATTGCTGTTGAGTGTATTTTGCACTGACAGCAATCTCTGATTTTTCAATTAGCAATAATCTATGATACGAAAAACTATCCTCCTAGTCTACTGTTATCTTACATTACCGCTTGATCATCTCCCCATCCTAAATCCCAGTGACAGTATTTTAACAACAAGGATATCCATCTCTACCTGGATATTCCACAGACACCTCAAATTCAGCACGACTGAAACTAAATTATCTCCCTCCCACAAACTTACTTCTCTTATGCTTTCTAAACTAATTAAACAATCTTGATTCCTCACTCATCTCATATGTTCAGTCACTCACCAGGATATACTGAGACCACCCCTCAATCTACAAATTCTTTGTCCCTCAATTAACATTGCTAATGAGGATCTCAGCACTGTTTATCTAACCAGTCCTTTTGCCTCCAGTAGCTCCTACCTCCAATTCACCTTCTGTTACAGTAGTTAAATAATCTTTCTTAAACACACGGACCTAAAAGTGCCACACTATCCAACTTAAAAACCTTCCAGCGTTCTACATTCCCTATAAGACAACATCCAAACTGCTGAGCATGGCATTCAGCACAGATCCTAGGTTAAAGACACTGAAACACACTGTCTTCTGCTTTCCTGCAATTACTATTACATGGTGGTTGAACAGTTCTCCCTCAAGTCTAGTTCACCTATCCTGTGAAGACTGCATCATACATCAGACCCCCTTTCGCCACCTCCCAAACAAAGTCTCAGTCCTCCTCCTCTGTATTTCTACATTACGTTGTTCATGTAACTAGCAGACATCTTAACACACTACATTACACATGTACTCACTGGTCATCCTCCTCCAGTCTGTGGGCTCTTTAAAACAAGCTTGTTTTTATTCATCTTTACATCCACAGGATCTAGTATGGCACATAAAAAAACTTTCAACAAATGTTTATGAAATAAATAATTTCAGAATGCCTAAAATCAATCTACCCTGGGTGCTTTATCAAATGATTCAGGGTAGAAATGGTAGAGAAGTACAAGTGGGTCCTAAATATATAGGTGAAATGCAATGAGAAGGTGATTCCAGAGGTGAGGGCAGGAACAGAAGAGCCACTGAGATTATGCTTCTCTCTTCACGCCTTTTCCCACAGATTGTTGAGCCACGCGAGAATAACAGGACTACAAGGAAGAAGCAATCAAGCCAGCAGAGAGGCAGAAGAGGGAGTGAGCAGGGAAAAATAAAACCCTAAACTGAAGCTGCAGAAAGGGAAGTGTCTAGGGTCACAGACTACACACTCAGGGCTTGCTAGCAGCTGCTCACTATCATCACCATCAATGCTTCACCACCCGTAACTATGACTACCATTTACTGATGACTTACCTGTCAGGCCCCAGACGCTATGCTAAAAACACCACACATACCATTTAATGTCCATGACAACCCTATCAGCAAGGTATTATTCACACTTAGAGGCAATGAAACAAACCTAGAAACTATCAAGTACACTGCCCATTAAGTACACTGCCCAAGGTTTCGCCGCTAATACGGTAAGTCACGGGGCCAGAAGGCGAACAAGGATCAGGCTTCAAGACCCATTCTCTTTCTGCTCTACTCTTCATGAGCCAGGGTTTACATTATTTAGTTATCTTTGTAAGCACATGTCTTATTTTCTCTAGTACTAAGAAAGGTAATTTTGAGGGTAGAGTCCATGTCTAATATTTTTTATTTCTTTCCTAGCATCTCATAATGAGCCTTCCATATTTGATTAATTTCTTACTGTACTATGTACTAGCAGAAATAAAAGGGAGGTATATCAATCTTTAGTTAGCACGAAGCCAAATACAAAAATTTAACTCCTCTGACAGCTGTATGTGCCAGAGTAAGTCATCAATAGTAACAGGCCCCAAAACACAAACCACAGCTACAATATTAAGGTTAGTTTGTGTTTGATATAATAATAAAAATGCTATTTAAAATATATTGCTCTTTTCTTCGTATCTGGGCATAAATATAATAATTACTAGGAGTAGTCACACATTGTATCAATCACACAAACAACTTACTTAGATGTGGAAATAAAAATGCTTTCGGTAAAAAAGGTAAAACCTTTTTTATTTCTCTTTTAGAAAGATATAAAAACACTTGAGAGTGGACCTGTATCTTCTACATAGGTTGACTTCTAATGTCAATGTCGGCACATGAGGCAAAAATCAACAGGGGACCAAAAAATCCTTGAAAATTCCTTAAATTTCCCTTAGAGTCTCGTACTATACAGTACTGGCTCTCAATAAATCTATCTCAGGCAGTTTTTCCTCCTACATGCAAGAGATCACCACTCCTTCTGCTTCATGCCACATGAAGTATCTGGCTCGTGTTAGGGCCCATACTGAATGAAAAAGCACTCATTTACACACTAGTATCATATTCAACACTGTGAGATTCTTAGACCATATCAGTTCCTGTAACAGGTATTTAGGACTGATTCCATGTGAGACAACAGCCAATTCACACTTCCCATCTCACGATTGCTAGGCATATGTTCATTATGAAAAGAGAGCTAGAATTACCACTGTATTTAAATTACTTGGTGTTTTGCTTTTGGGTGTTTTGGTTTTAGTTTTGGTTTTTGGCTTGAGCCCAAAGATTTGAATTTGAATAAATTATATTCCCAGAAATGTGACCCTACCATATATGCTATCTCTTATTTATTGTACAACCACAGACACCTAGAGTTTTAGAAACAAATAATCAAATACTAGAGTGTAAAAAAAAAAAACAAAAACGTAACCTATCTTACCTTCATCTATTGATGCTTCGCTACTGTATCCATCATACTCTGCAGAGAGAGGGCTATATTTCTGTCTCGTTTCCCAAGTATAGCTCTTTTGTCTAGAATCTGCCAATGGTAGTCTGGAATTGTGTGTTCTGGACAAGGCCTCATGATATTTACCCAGTGCTTCATCTTCACTTTCAGAGGATGAACCATGCTCATCTTTGTCAACGTAGGAGTTATCTATTTGGAACGACAAGGAGCGCAGATCAAAATATAACGCAATAAAATGTAGCGAATGTGCTATAGTTACATACATGTTACATGCTTATATATGTATCACATATATTCATACACACACAAATATATATATATAAACATATATATACACATACACACAATCTGAATTTTCAGCTTTAGAAAAATAGTTTTTCATTTAAGAAGCCCAAGCTTTAGATTTTTATGTTTTAATAGAAAAAACTGACTTGTATATTTGAATTATATAAATAATATTAGTCATAGGGATTTTCCAACCACGGTACAGGTAAACAGAGTAATAAGGCTCTCCATCTTACACAATTATTTTTAAAGCATCAGTAGCACACAAAGGAAGTTATAAGTATTGCCAATACATATGGACCTGATTCAAATAATTCATGCTACAAGAGACGTTTCTGGTTATCATCTTAGTCAAAATTTTCGTAACTGATGACGCTCAGTGTTAGAAGCAGAACAAAGAAATGGACAGACATACACTATTGATGGAATTATAAGCGGTACAACTTTTCTAGAGAGCAATCTGGCTATACATATCAAACTTTCTAATCTGCATAGTCTTTGACCCATTTCTAGGAATTTACCGATTCCATTTCTAAGAATTCAGCCTGAGAAAATAATTAACAAGTGAGCAATGATATGTATTTGAGAAAATTTACTGCACTGTGTTTAACAGCAAGGGAAAACAAAAATAAAATATGAGCTAAATGTGCATCGCTGAGCCTTGGTTAAGTAAATTATGATACATCTATGCAATGATATCCTATACAGTCATTAAAAATGAGGAGGTGAACTTACAAGTACTCACAGGGAAAGAATAACTACCACATCATGTTAAGAGAAAAGAGAAGCTTTTCTCATGTTAAGAGAAAAGAGAAGAAAAGAGATTAACATACGTATGCCTACATGCAACATATACACACATACATGCAGTATAAGTTTACACGTACATACAAAAACGTCTGGAAGCATATACACCAAGCTTAACACACTATCTGTGAAAGGCAGACTTACTATGAAAATTCTACTTAAATATACCCAAATTTCAAATAAATTTTTCAGAAGGTAAATTAATTAATTTTATATTATTTTAAAAAGCACTATTGGGGTTTCCCTGGTGGCGCAGTGGTTGGGGGTCCGCCTGCCGATGCAGGGGACGCGGGTTCGTGCCCCGGTCCGGGAGGATCCCACGTGCCGCGGAGCGGCTGGGCCCGTGAGCCATGGCCGCGGAGCCTGCGCTCCACAGTGGGAGAGGCCACGGCGGTGAGAGGCCCGTGTACCGCGAAAAAAAAAAAAGCACTAGTTATTACCATTTTTTTAAGGTAAAAATTTTGAAACTGCATCATGTTGAGATTCATTCAGACCATGATGCAACCTTCTCAGAATTATAAAACAACTCTAGGAGGATAAAGAGACCATAGCAGTCAGAATTTATTAGTTCAGTCTAGATATTTCTCTCATTATACTCAGCTAAGATCATCTGCAGTAGACAAATCAATGTTTGAGATTCAGGTGGGGAGACACAGAATGAGTAATTTTAAAACATGGGATAGAAATGGAATGTTTCCAGTTAGAAGTGAGGGAGCTTGGACGTCACTAGTCTAAGTCCTGCTTTTTAATTCAGCAAAATAAAACCATCAAAGGGTGAAACTATGACTGATGTTATATTCTGCACTGTCCAATCCAGTAGTCACCAACCGCATGCCGCTATTTAAACTAAGTAGAAATAATAAAATTTAAAATCTAGTTCTCCAGTGCTACTAACCACGTTTCAAGTGCTCAATAGCTACATGCAGACAGTGGTTACTGTATGAAGCAATACGGATATGTAGAACTTTTCCATCACTGCAGAAAGTTCTATTGGACAGAGGTGGCATCTGCTGAGATGGCAGATCTAGTCTAGAACCTAGGCATTCTGACTCCCAGGGTTTAGCACTTGTGGGATACCATGGTGGTGGTCTTAAGGCAGCAGGAGAGTTCTGAGGAGGGTAACTAGAAATTCACCTACTACAAAATATTACCTAAAGTAGCCCTGCATTCAGGAACAGAGAAGGAAACTCTTCTTCCTCTTATTATACCTTGTAAGCTCTGTCAGAACCTAGGACACAGGTACTAGCAACATTATAGCTCAGCTAATGAAGGGACAATCCATATGGGTCAAATGATTTTCAAAACGATTTTAGAACATAACATGTTTCAGTTTAGTACTGACTATAATCTAGAATACTTCAGAAATATTTGATTTCTTTTAGGTAGCACGTGTTTCTTAATGAAAACAAATCAAAACAAAATTTAAAATTCTGTATTGCTACTGCAGTATTTATTACTAGCATCCATTCTACTGTTATTTTATGAATAAAATAATATGTAAACTATTCTTCTTAATTTTACTTCTCTTTTGATTTTTGCTACTTCAAGTAATAAGGCTACCAAAACTAAACCAAGGCTACCAAAAAAACACTGAATCTGACATTCAAAAAACTGCTACAAGAATAGACTTCAAAATGGAGGTATTTCCAAAAATTGGCATTCCTTTTTACTTAGCTCATCCATCCTGGATCAGCCTCTATTATATCATTTAAAAAACATTCATATAATTGATAAATAGCAGACCCTATTATGCACAAAGTCATGTAGCAGAACTGAAACAGTCTTCTTCATTTCTACTGCTACTCAGTATTTTGGTTATTTTATGAGAATGTAAATATACATAAAAATTCTGTATGTATCTTTTATAAATAAAAGCCAGCGTACTTCTGGCCTTGTGATCAGATCGGCAATTAATGAAAATGACTAGAGGATAACCAGGTGTGCTAACTAGCGATATGAAGCAATTCTGCAACCAAAACCAAGTAACTGCCAGCTAATTGTTTTAAAAATTGTCACAAATATTGTGGATGAAAACTGTAACTGCTTAGTTGGAATCTTAATTCTACATAGAGAACTCATGAATAATAATAGATTGTTCATGTATACACACTGGAAACGTATGTCATATAAAACTCTTAATGTATGGCTAAATGAATAGATACATATCCTGAAGCATGTTATTCAATAAGATAAAAATCTATTGCTCTCAAGGAAAAACATAAAACGTTTGGTACATTCTTACTAGGAAAGATGTGAAGAGCAACACGGTATAAAGGGCTTAAGGGTTGGTTACAAAAATATAAAAATTTTAAATCTAACTGTAGCACACCAAATAAATTCCAATTAAAGTATGCACACTACTTAAGAAAACCACAGAATTTCTGACTGAAAAATAAATGGGCATTAAGTAAAGTTAAGGCCCTTAAAATTGGCCAAATAATGCAGAGACCAGGGGCAGTAACTAAATTAGAGGTATACAAATAACATGAATGCTTTTGAAATGACTGTGAGAAAAAACTGTATGACTTTAAAAATGTCTCCCAGTAAGAGGATTCAAGAAAGTCTTAAATTAGATATACAGACATGTATAGAAAAATTTAGAAATTTGGATGTTTTCCTAACGTAAAAAAATCAAGAGAAAATTTTATCACTCAAACTCACATTAGGAGACCTCACCTTTTTCTGGTATTATCTCAGAATATTTTTCATCTTTACTCTTTGCTGTTTCTTTTTTGGCAGAAATGGCTTCGTTTTTCTTTGTTTTTATGTCTCCTTTCACTTTGTAGTATTTTGTTGGATTTATTTGTTCTTTGATTTTCCATAACACTTACCTTTAGAATTAGTTGACGCTGCTGGATGTATGTCTTTTTTCTTAGTGGATTTCTGTATCATATGTCTATTGCTTTCCAAAATACCTTTTGGAGAACATTCATTTCCTGAACACTTATTCCCTTTGGATCCTTTACTTTTAATATGTTTTTCAGCCTTCTTTAAATAATTTTCTTGCATTTCTTGAAATCTTACCTCCTTTAGGTCATGCTTACCATTATTGGAAATTCCTAATCCATATTTTCTATATCTGTCAGTACTTTCAAGTTCTTGACAAGTAGATCCAGCCCTTGCATACTGCTTGCTAACTGATATCCTACCATCACTCATCTGGCCTTTCAAAGAAGAATCACCAGCAGTATCGGTTTCTTGATATTTTGATAGTGTCTGTTGCCTATTATTAATATGTTTAAATACTCCTTCTTCATTCATTCCTTGATCTTGCTTTTGTGAAACTGAAGTATTATAGCTATTTATTCGATTTGCTTGGTGCTCTAAATCGAATTGTGTTTTCTGACAATTAGTGTTTTTAGAGACTTCTGGTAACGGGGTATTTTCTCGTTTAGAAGTATCTACAGCTTCTGTTGCTGCAGGGCTTTCCTCTTCTGGGCGGAAGCCACTTATCATACTTGCTACCTGTTCAGCAACCGAGTCAGTGAAAGCATAGCTGACTTCCCCCACAGCAGTGGTCAAATCTTCCACAGCATTACTGATTGTGTCCAACAGAGAGGACACTGAAGGCAGATTCTGCTGAAAATTTTTGAAAAATGCCATTTTCTAATTCCTTGTTACTAAAAGGTGCAAAAATGGAATTTTCTCTTCTCAAAAAATCAACCACTTTCAAGTCTGAATTTAACATTTACTTAAATGGTGCTATTCATTAGCCCAATATCAGTATTTCACATTGTATCTTTTAATTTTTCTGTAAATGCTTATGCAATGGAAGAAATATGTTGAAGTAAAGACGCTTCAAAAAAAAAATCAAACCACTTGGTTTAAACGTAATGACTTTTTCCCACTCCACAGCTATCATAACAGCAGCAAGACAATATTTTCCCCTCAAATACTATTGAGTTTTTATTCTATACCTGCAAGAAGAAGTATAAAAAGGATTTTTATTATGTACTTTTTAGTTTATTTATTAATAGTCTATGTATGGGAACTACCCTATCTTATTAACAAAGTACCAATATCATTTCAAAATAAAAAATATATTAAGGGTTTCCCCTATATATTCCCCTAAATATATATTTGTTTACATATCTAAACAATTTTGCATAGAGGTTAGAATAGGGAAGAGCAGAGGGTGAACATTTGCAGAGTTGCTATTACATGTAAGGCATTGTGATTCACAAATTTTATCTTACTTGATCTTACAATAACTCTAGGAGGTAAATATTATTATTCTTATTTAATAAGTGAATAAGAAACAGCCTCAGAAAAATTAATAAGGTCCCCGAGACCTTTTCAATGGATCCTCAAGGTCAAAACTATTTTTACAATAAGAGTAAGAGAATATGTAACTTTTCATTTTCATTCACTCACAAATGAGCACTTGGATTTTCCAGAGGCCATATGACAGACTGAATGCAGAAGCAGATGTGAGAATCCAGTTGCTTCCTTCTTCTGTGCCAGTCATTAAAGAGATTTGCAATGTAAAACAATGTCACTCTTCTCACCAAACTTTTTTTTTTTGGTTTTAGAAAATATATAGTTTTTAAAATTAATACATTTATATTAACATGTAATAGGCTTATTGTTGGGTATTTTAAAATAAATCGATAAAAAATACTTTAAAATTTTCTTAGCCTTTAACTTCTAATTTGGTACATACCAATAGCTATAACTCACATAAACAAAAGCTCTTTGGGGTCCTCAATAATTTTTAAGAGTGTAAAGGGTAAAAGCATTTTTACCAAAAATGCTAAAACACAAAATTACTGGAGGCTGCTAAAAGAGGTATCTTTAACCAGTTCATTCTACACAAATGATGAAAAAACAGGACTGAAGTGACGTAGGAGAAACATTAAACTTGATCAAACCAAAACCACATAAAGTACTATAGTTTCCTAATGCAAAAGCTGCATGACGTAATTCGATAATAAGATTTTCATAAACAATGAGGCTATCACTTTTTAAGTTATCAGAAATAAGAGAAAAGCACCTCTTCAACATATATTCATGGACAAGAAAAGCAAGGTTTCTCTTCTAGTGTTCCTTACAATTCTTCTCAATTAATGTCTTACTTTCACAATTTTCAACTTACTCCTGCTATCATTTACATAAGCCAGTCTTTGGAAATAGCAAATAAAGAACTCTTGTAATTATTTTAAAATATAAAATGTTTTCATAAGAGAAAGAACAGTTTCACAGCCCTCATCTTTCCTGCTATCTAGTAACACTAAGTCATATAATATGCCTGTGGTGCCAAGGGAGGGAGAGGAACACTAATTTTCATAATCAGACTTTATACACTAAGTTACCAGGGAAAACCACATTCTCCAAACAATAAAATTATCCATCACTGAGAATTCAACAGCATGTAAAGATAAAGGGTGAATACTTTCAAAAGCCTTCTAGGGACATGGGAAAAAAGCTCTCTAGGGAACTATTTGGACAATGGATTAAAGCATAAAATGTAATAAGATATATCCTTCTTCTTAAAGCATATGTGTTCATATAACAGGCTCAAAAGCATACCTTATATTTGAAAAATAAAAGTGTCATTCAATGATGGTATACAATTCATCTTTATGCACTATGATAGCAATTCATGGGCAATAAAAAGATAACTGAACATAATTTACTTAATACATCTTTTACTCTCAGAATAGTGGCTCAAGGTTAGTTTACTACATGTCAAAATCAAGCTTTTTATTATATATATATATTTTTAAAGAAAGTAATAAATAGTACAGACAGAAAGACCAAACAAGGGAAAGCAGCGATATGATACTTACAAATTTTATCTTGTGAATTCTTCTTTGTACTGTATCCTGAACCAAGATCTGGAAACCCGCCAACATTTTCAAAACAGAACTTCTTATTAATATAGAGAAAAAGGAGCAGCATCAAGATAATAAACACCCCAACAGCTGACAAAAATCCAACTGCCTCTGGAGATACTAGAGGGGAAAAAAAGTCACAGCTGTAAGCATTTATTCTTCTTCAAGTTACAAACAAGAAGGAAACCCCTATACATGTGTTAGATTACTGCCTTATTTGAATTATATTTAAAATTTTTCATAGTTCACAACAGTTCAGTTTATAAGAAAAACAAATTGCACAGTTTAATGAGTTGTTCAATTTATTCAAGAGTATTAAAATCTTCTAAAACCTTCCCTATAAATTATGTGGGTACAATCTTAAAAGACGAGTCTATAAAAGAGGCAGTTATCATATGTTTAAAAGAGGCAGTTATCATATGTTTAAGTCCATTGAAAAGTATTACACAAATTTTAAAACAAGAATTAGAAAAACTTATTTCCCAAGCACAGGTCTATCACTTAATCGAATTTATGAGAATGTATATTATTCTTCTTATCTCTAAAAGCTTCAATGGCCTTTTTTTATTAAACAAACTCTGGACTTCCTGACATTGAAAGCTGCAGCCTCTCTTTTCAATATTACACTCCAATCAAATGATTCCACTCACTGCCTCAGAATCAGCTATATGCATTACCCCATGCCTTGTTTCTGCTTGCCCTCTTCCCCTTGCCTGGAGTGACCAAGTGTCCTCTCTACCAAATCCCACTCATTCATTCAACCAACAAATATTTTTGGAGCAGCAGCCATATACCAGGCATGATCACATACCCATTTCCTGTCTTCCTTGAACAGTCTAGTGAAGGCAGTTACAACATGGTGCAATAAAGGTTATGACTGGGGAAGAACAAGGACTATGAGAACTATAGAAATACTTAACCCAGTGTTGAAGGATCAAGTAAGCTTTTCTGAAAGTAATGGCTGCTGTGATTATATTTTAAGAATTAGCCAACTTAACACTATTCCAGGCAGAATAAACAGCATGTGCATATAGAGACAGGAGATTATGATATATTCCAGAAACTCCATGAAACTTTGTTATGATGAACTACCAGGTTCTCAAGAGAATCTGACCTCAAGAGAATACATAAAATCATCCAGGGAGATGTGGTAGAGTGAGAACAGACAAAACCTTCTCCAACTTCTCCAATCCTCAGCAATCTCTTTTCTTTCAACTTTTGCATTATCTCTCTACACCAGTCATTTGGAGTTAAACAGGAACTAAATTTTTCTATCACCAATGCCTTCCATATAATACTCAACTATTAGTTGAGAATGAATCTTAAGCCTCAAATATCCCCTATTCTTTCTTCCCCCACTGCTCAAGCAGCAACTAAAATGTCATCTTCTTCAAGATTTTTCTTTCAATCAGAAGAGCCATGACAATTAGCATCTAACTCATTTGTTAAGAATGAAGTCACCCACCAGTCAATGATGAGTGCTTTAATCTCCTAGCTTTTCGTTATTTGTGAAAGCCAGGCATCCAGGTGTAGAACTGATATGACATTACAGCCTATTCAAAGCTGGCTCAGTAATATTGTCACAGAGGATGGAGCAGAGAATGATATTGTAAGGGAGGGGCAATGAGGGTGAGGGAGAAGGTGGCAGGAATGGTAAGAGTGCTACCTGAATATGAGGCTGGTGTTGAGGACCAGATCCTGCTACCAAAAATAAGAAGTTATGCCCAGACATTAGCCATGTATAATTGCTTTACATTGTTGCATTAGTTTCTGCTATACAACAAAGTGAATCAGCTATATGTATACATATATCCCCACATTCCCTTCCTCTTGCATCTCCCTCCCACCCTCCCTATCCCACCCTTCTAGGTGGTCACAAAGCACCGACCTGATCTCCCTGTGCTATGCGGCTGCTTCCCACTAGCTATCTATTTTACATTTGGTAGCGTATATATGTCAGTGCTACTCTCTCACTTCTTCCCAGCTTACCCTTCCCCCTCCCCACGTTCTCAAGTCCATTCTCTACATCTGCATCTTTATTCCTATTCTGCCACTAGGTTGTTCAGAACCATTTTTTTTTAGATTCCATATATATGTGTTAGCCTATGGTATTTGTTTTTTCTTATTCTGATTTACTTCACTCTGCATGACAGACTCTAGGTCCATTCACCTCACTACAAGTAACTCAATTTCGTTTCCTTTTATGGCTGAGTAATATTCCATTGTATATATGTGCCACATCTTCTTTATCCATTCATCTGTCAATGAACACTTAGGTTGCTTCCATGTCCTGGCTATTGTAAATAGTGCTGCAATGAACATTGTAGTACACGTCTCTTTTTGAATTATGGTTTCATCAGGGTTATATGCCCAGCAGTGGGATTGCTGGCTCATATGGTAGTTCTATTTTTAGTTTTCAAGTAACCTCCGTACTGTTCTCCACAGTGGCTGTATCAATTTACATTCCCACCAACAGTGCAAGAGGGTTCCCTTTTCTCCACACCCTCTCCAGCATTTATTATTTGTAGATTTTTTGATGCTGGCCATTCTGACCAGTGTGAGTTGATACTTCATTGTAGTTTTGATTTGCATTTCTCTAATGATCAGTGATGTTGAGGATCCTTTCATGTGTTTGTTGGCAATCTGTGTATCTTCTTTGGAGAAATGTCTTTCTAGGCCTTCTGTCCATTTTTGGATTGGTTTGTTTGTTTTTTTCATATTGAGCTGCTTCTTTATTTTGGAGATTAATCCTTTGTCAGTTGCTTTGTTGGCAAATATTTTCTCCCATTCTGAGGGTTGTCTTTTCGTCTTGTTTATGGTTTCCTTTGCTGTGCAAAAGCTTTTAAGTTTCATTAGGTCCCATTTATTTATTTTTGTTTTTATTTCCATTTCTCTAAGAGGTGGGTCCAAAAGGATTTTGCTGTGATTTACATCACAGAGTGTTCTACCTATGTTTTCCTCTAAGAGTTTTATAGTATCTGAACTTACATTTAGATCTTTAATCCACTTTGAGTTTATTTTTGTGTATGGTGTTAGGCAGTGTTCTAATTTCATTCTTTTACATGTAGCTGTCCAGTTTTCCCAGAACCACTTATTGAAGAGGCTGTCTTTTCTCCACTGTAAAATCTTGCCTCCTTTATCAGAGATAAGGTGACCATATGTGCGTGGGTTTATCTCTGGGTTCTCTATCCTGTTCCATTGATCTATATTTCTTTTTTTGTGCCAGTACCATACTATCTTGATTGCCGTAGCTTTGTAGTATAGTCTAAGTCAGGGAGCCTGATTCCTCCAGCTCTGTTTTTCGTTCTCAAGATTGCTTTGGCTATTCGGGGTCTTTTGTGTTTCCGTACAAATTGTGAACTTTTTGTTCTACTTCTGTGAAAAATGCCATTGGTAGTTTGATAGGGATTGCACTGAATCTGTAGATTGCTTTGGGTAGTACAGTCATTTTCACAACATTGATTCTTCCAATCCAAGAACACGGTATATCTCTCCATCTGTTTGTATCGTCTTTAATTTCTTTCATCAGTGTCTTATAGTTTTCAGCAGACAGGTCTTTTGTCTCCTTAGGTAGGTTTAATCCTAGGTATTTTATTCTTTCTGTTGCAGTGGTAAGTGGGAATGTTTCCTTAATTTCTCTTTCAGATTTTTCATCATTCGTGTATAGGAATGAAAGAGATTTCTGTGCATTAATTTTGTATCCTGCTACTTTACCAAATTCATTGATTGGCTGTAGTAGTTTTCTTGTAGCATCTTTAGGATTCTCTGTATAGTGGCATGTTATCTGCAAACAGTGACAGCTTTGCTTGTTCTTTTCCAATTTGGATTCCTTTTATTTCTTTTTCTTCTCTGATTGCTGTGGCTAAAACTTTCAAAACTGTTGAATAAGAGTGGCAAGACTGGACATCCTTGCCTTGTTCCTGATCATAGAGGAAATGCTTTCAGTTTTTCACCATTGAGAATGATATTTGCTGTGGGTTTGTCATATGTGGCCTTTATTATGTTGAAGTAGGTTCCCTCTCTACCTACTTTCTGGAGAGTTTTTATCATAGATGGGTGTTGAATTTTGTCGAAAGCCTTTTCTGCATCTACTGAGATGATCATATGGTTTTTATCCTTCAGTTTGTTAATATGGTGTATCACATTGATTGATTTGTGTATATTGAAGAATCCTTACATTCCGGGGATAAACCCCACTTGATCATGGGGTATGATCCTTTTAATGTACTGTTGGAATCTGTTTGCTAGTATTTTGTTGAAGATTTTTGCATCTATGTTCATCAATGATATTGGCCTGTAGTTTTCTTTTTTTGTGACATCTTTTTCTGGTTTTGTTATCAGAGTGATGGTGGCCTCGTCAAATGAGTTTAGGAGTGTTCCTACCTATTTGCAAGAGTTTGAGAAGGATAGATGTTAGCTCTTCTCTGTTTGATAGAATTCACCTGTGAAGCCCTCTGGCCCTGAGCTTTTATTTGTTGGAAGATTTTTAATCACAGATTCAATTTTAGTGCTTGTGATTGGTCTGTTCATATTTTCTACTTCTTCCTGGTTCAGTCTCAGAAGGTTGTGCTTTTCTAAGAACTTGTCCATTTCTTCCAGGTTGTCCATTTTATTGGCATATAGTTACTTGTAGTAATCTCTCATGATTCTTTGTATTTCTGCAGTGTCAGTTGCTACTTCTCCTTTTTCATTTCTAATTCTATTGATCTGAGTCTTCTCCCTTTTTTTCTTGATGAGTGTGGCTAAAAGTTTATCAATTTTGTTTATCTTCTCAAAGAACCAGCTTTTAGTTTTATTGATCTTTGCTATCATTTCCTTCATTTCTTTTCATTTTTTTCTGATCTGATCTTTATGATTTCTTTCCTTCTGCTAACTTTTGGGTATTTTTATTCTTCTTTCTCTAACTACTTTAGGTGTAAGGTTAGGTTGTTTATTCGAGATGTTTCCTGTTTCTTAAGGTAGGATTGTATTGCTATAAACTTCCCTCTTAGAACTGCTTTTGCTGCATCCCACAGGTTTTGGGTCGTTGTGCTTTCATTGTCATTTGTTTCTAGGTATTTTTTGATTTCCTCTTTGATTTCTTCAGTGATCTCTTGGTTATTTAGCAGCATATTGTTTAGCCTCCATGTGTTTGTATTTTTTTCCTGTAATTGATATCTAGTCTCATAGTGTTGTGGTCAGAAAAGATGCTTGATATGATTTCAATTTTCTTAAATTTACCAAGGCTTGATTTGTCACCCAAGATATGATCTATCCTGGAGAATGTTCCATGAACATTTGAGAAGCAAGTATATTCTGTTGTTTTTGGATGGAATGTCCTATAAATATCAATTAAGTCCATCTTGTCTAATGTGTCATTTAAAGCTTGTGTTTCCTTATTTATTTTCATTTTGGATGATCTGGCCATTGGTAAAAGTGGGGTGTTAAAGTTTTGGATGATCTGGCCATTAATGAAAGTGGGGTGTTAAAGTCCCCTACTACGATTGTGTTACTGTCGATTTCCCCTTTTATGGCTGTTAGCATTTGCCTAATTGAGGTGCTCCTATGTTGGGTGCCTAAATATTTACAATTGTTGTATCTTCTTCTGGGAATGATCCCTTGATCATTATGCAGTGTCCTTCTTTGTACTTGTAATAGTCTATTTTAAAGTCTATTTTATCTGATATGAAAATTGCTACTCCAGCTTTCTTCTGATTGCCATTTGCAAGGAACATCTTTTTCCATCCCTTCACTTTCAGTCTGTATGTGTCCCTAGGTCTGAAGTGGGTCTCTTGTAGACAGCATATATACAGGTCTTGCTTTTGTATCCATTTGGCCAGTCTATATCTTTTGGTTAGAGCATTTAATTCATTTACATTTATGGTAATTATTGATATGTATGTTCCTATTACCATTTTCTTAATTGTTTTGGGTTTGTTATTGTAGGTCTCTTCCTTCTCTTGTGTTTCTTGACTACAGAAATTCCTCTAGCATTTGTTGTAATGCTGGTTTGGTGGTGCTGAACTCTTAGCTTTTGCTTGTCTGTAAAGCTTTTAATTTCTCCGTTGAATCTGAATGAGATCCTTGCTGGGTAGAGTAATCTTGGTTGTAGGTTTTTCCCTTTCATCACTTTAAATACGTGCTGCCCCTCCCTTCTGGCTTGCAGAGTTTCTGCTGAAAGATCAGCTGTTAACCTTATGGGGATTCCCTTGTATGTTATTTGTTGCTTTTCCTTTGCTGATTTTAGTATTTTTTCTTTGTATTTAATATTTGATAGGTTGATTAATATGTGTCTTGGTGGTTTTCTCCTTGGGTTTATCCTGTATGTGACTCTCTGCACTTCCTGGATTTGACTGACTTGTTCCTCTCCCATGTTAGGGAAGTTTTCAACTATAATCTCTTCAAATATTTTCTCAGACCCTTTCTTTTTCTCTTCTTCTTCTGGCACCCCTATAATTCGAATGTTGGTGCGTATAATGTTTTCCCAGAGGTCTCTAAGACTGTCCTCAATTCTTTTCATTCTTTTTTCTATATTCTGCTCTGTGGTAGTTATTTCCACTATTTTATCTTCCAGGTCACTTATCCATTCTTCTGCCTCAGTTATTCCACTATTGATTCCTTCTAGAGAATTTTTAACTTCATTTACTGTGCTGCTCATCATTGGTTGTTTGCTCTTTAGTTCTTCTAGGTCCTTGTTAAACATTTCTCCTATTTCCTCCATTCTATTTCCAAGATTTTGGATCATCTTTACTGTCATTACTCTGAATTCTTTTTCAGGTAGACTGCTTATTTCCTCTTCATTTGTTTGGTCTGGTGGGTTTTTACCTTGCTCCTTCATCTGCTGCATATTTCTTTGCCTTCTCATTTTGTTTAACTTACTGTGTTTGGAGTCTCCTTTGCGCATGCTGCAGTTTCATAGTTCCCGTTGTTTTTGGTGTCTGCCCTAAGTGGGTGAGGTTGGTTCAGTGGCTTGTGTAGGTTTCCTGGTGGCCTGTGTTCTGGTGTGTCAGGCTGGATCTTGTCTTTGGCGTGGGCAGGGCCGCATCTGGTGGTGTGTTTTGGGATACCTGTGAACTTAGTATGATCTTAGGCAGCCTCTCTGCTAATGGGTGGGGTTGTGTTCCTGTCTTGCTAGTTGTTTGTCATGGGGTGTCCAGCACTGGAGCTTGCTGGCCGTTGGGTGTAGCTGAGTCTTAGCACTGAGACAGAGATCTCTGGGAGATCTCTCACTAATTGATTTTATGTGGGGCTGGGAGGCCTCTGGTGGTCCAATGTCCTGAACTTGGCTCTCCCACCTCAGAGGCTCAGGCCTGACACCACGTGGGAGGACCAACACCCTGTCGGCTACATGGAATTATCAAGATAGTGGTCATTGGCAAGTGAAACCGCAAGAGAAGAGGCCCATGTTATGCCTGGTCCTGCTGATCAACTTTCAGACCTCAGCTCATTCTGGCAACAGGGCGACTGGGTCAGTGACATGAAGCAGGACGGGGTAAATGAGGCGGGCGGCGCTCAGCTGGTGCGCAGCCTGAGGGGCCCGGTCGAAGCCCTCGGGGAAGGCCGACAGCAGCCAGGACTCCAGCCTCCTGTGGCTGCAGCCTCTTTGGGGTCTCCCTCCCAATGTCAAGTCACTCTCACTCCTGCTTTGGCAGCTGTGCTTTCACCCTGAGCTTCCTGATGAGGCAAGCGCTCCCTGAGGCGACACATGAAAAGCACAGGCCACGCTCAGAGTCTGTGTCTTTACTGCTCATACTGCTTCTCCTGTTTTCCTTCTCTCCTTCCCTTCTTGTCTCTTCCTATGCCTTGCCTTAATCCTTATTTCTGTATTCCTCCTTCATTTCTCTCCTCCCCTCCCACTTTTAAATTTAACCTAGGGAGAAAGGTCAACTATAAACAAGTATAATATAGCAAGCACTATAACAGAAGTATAGAATATAAAGTACTACTGAAACACAAGAAGGAATACTACCTGGCAAAGTTTGTAACACTTCAGAAAGGAGAAGACACTTGGGTAGGGTATGAAAGATTACTAGAAACTCTATTAAAGTGTAAAGGGCAGATGAAAGAGCATGATCCAAAACGAGAGACAGTGTGCATGGCATTCTATCAGCACTAATGGGCAACATTCTTGGCTGTCTTATTTACCTCTGTATCCTCCAAGCACCTAGCACCACCAGCTGACATTATACAAATATTTGTAAATGCACGAATGAATGTGTGTTCAGGAAAGACCAAGAATATACCAGAACGGCTATGACTGGAAATGAAAGCAAGGTCCAAACTGTCAAAGAACCTTGAATACCATCCTACATATTTTGTACTTGTAGAACGATATTGCTTAAAACAATAGAAAACCTGGAAAATAGCAGGGAGTGAATGGCGGCAAAATATGAAGACTAAGCAGTAGCAGTGGTGGCAGAGAAGAGGGGTGACTTTGTTCAGGGAAAATTGATAATAACCCAGTCAATTAATGTAGAAGATGAGGATAAAGAGAAGTTGAAAATAATTCTAAAGTTTCTGGCTTGAGTGAATGGGTGAATTAGTAACAGCATTTACCAAAATGAAAAAAATACAAGAGGAAAGGCAGGTGGTTTAGGGCATGGGAGCTAAGAGAGCAGTAGGAGAGAAGCAGGTACCGAGGTTAGGTTTTGACATGTTATATTAGCAATGTCAGTGGACTACTTCACTGTGGATGCCTAGTAAACAGAGGGAAACATGCGGATAATGCTCTGATGAAGGTCAGGTTCATTATAAAAGAGTTGGGAGTTTTCCCCTTTGCTCATCCAATTGCATGTCAAAGACATCACTGACTAAATACAAACCAAACTGGCAGATGATAGGTACTAGGCTTTAATGGTAAATCTCTTACTTTACAAGTTTTTAGATAAATATATACTGTGAAATTTGAACAAACTACAAAAAGAATCTTTTCTCACTAAGAAAAGGTGAAAGATGCCTTATACTTACAAGGCAAATATACTATACAACTCCTTTTTTATCCATTGCTTGACTAAATGCCCATTACCTACATTTCATTGAAAACATTTTGCATTTAAAATATTAAAACAGTAATGTAATTGTAGAAAAGAAATAGTTTTCTAATAGAAAATATTAAAAAGCTTCAGACTTTTATTTTTCATCCTTATCTCAGGATTGAAATAGCATTTATGATTTCAAATGAGATAATACCAGAAGTTGATCAGTAACAGTTCTAGGTATAAAAACATTTGATAAACCCCACCTGTCCATAAAACTACAATAGAAAAATACACCGAAATTACCCTAAAGATATGAATGCTATACACCATCAAAAAAGTTAAATAAAATTACACTAACTCAGATCTCACAAATATAAAATATATTTTCATTCAGTATAAGATGGAATTTACTCCAAACTCTTATTTATACTGTAAATCTGCTTATAAAGCCATTCGACATATTTCTAAGATTATGATTAATTTATCTATAGATAAATCTACTCTTTTCAAACATTCTAGATCATCCACTGCAAGCAAGTAAATGCTATTTAAAAATGTACATTACCTCTTAAGGAGAACCTCCAAAATCTCTAACAGCGCACACTTAAACTGTTTAGCTTAATATTACAGATTTGAAGAAATAAATTTGCTGAATCAAATTTAGAGTTAGTTAATAAGTCAAAATTCACTGATGTATTGTTTTCTCATATCCAAATTTTTAAAACTTTAATGTAAACAATAAAACCAAGACCAACAAATAACAAAATTAACAATATCAAACATTTAAAGAGTGCCTAATATTTGCTAAGGGCTGTTTTAGAAAGTGCACTACGAGCATTATCTAACTGAATCCTCACTACAACCTAATTTTTCAGATATCGGTACTGAGGCTCAATAAGAATAAGTAGAATTTTCCAGATCTTAAAATTATTATTCAGTGACAAAATCTTGATATGAATACAGGCACACCGATTCCTGCTCCCAAAATGTTAAACACTAATCCTTACTGCTTCCTCTTTGCCAGGCACTATTATAATCTCTTTCATTTTAAAATGTAATGCTCAAAACAATTCTGTGATAGGTAAATACTATATATTATCTTAGTCTTTAGATGAGTAAACTGAGGCCCAAAGAGTAATACATTTGTCCAAAGTCACAAATCTAGGAAATGGTAGAACCTGGATTTAAACCCTGACATTTTGACTCCAGAGTCCATGGTCTTAAACAGCAAGTAACACTACTGCTTTCTTATATGTCAACCTGCAGTATAAAAAACAAGGGAAAGCCATGCGATCAAATAATATAGCTTAGTACATATATTATGAGAAAACATTTCATGGTTTAGCTTTTTATATACATTGAAATACAGCAACTGATTTCAGCTTTCTCAAAATAAATATGTAAATCATAAAACTGGAATCATAATATTTTCTATTCAAGATACTTTTCAAAATATTCTAAAATTAACTTTAGAACTCGGCTTAGAAGCCAAAATAAATACTATATACTTATTATTATACACCATGTTTGAAAAGCTAATAAAATAAATAAAAATTTAAAAACAGAAAGTATTCTATAGAACAATAAGCTTGATATGTATTAGTAATGCTCAATAAAAACAAGGAAAGTGTCTGTGAACTATATGATTCTCTATATGAAGTATCTGAAGACTACACTGAAAAGTCAAGAAGCATACAAGATACATTTCACCAGAAAATACAGTTTAGCTTGTCCAAGATTAATAATTATTTATGCTATGTAGATGGAAATGGCTTTAGTAGTTATCTGTACTATATACTTAGAAATGAATATATATATTTATAAAAGATAAACTAAAAAATACCACTTTTTGTCAAAATTCAAGCTTCAATAATAATAGTAAAATTCATTTTAATTTCTATTGATAAAATGGTCATGGAAACAAAAATATTACAATCTTATAAAATAAAAGCAATATCAAATCTATTTTGACTTTGAAAGTATTGCAGAATTTACTTAAATTCTACTTTCTGTTGTCACAAAAGAACATTTTCTATGTAAAGTTAATGAGAAAAACACAAAGATATACAGAATTATAATTATAAGGAAGGTATTTATTTATTAAGCCAACATATTTTCAATATAAACTTATTTATATAATAATATTCTTCTCTAAATAAAATTTGTGTCAAAACAAATTAACTATAAATTACAAAATAAATATTACAAAACTATTTTATCCATTATATTTTAAATGCAAAATTAAACAAGGAGTACCTATGATTCTTATAATTCTTTAAAAAAGAAGGATAAAAAGAAACAACTTACAATTTGCATTATAAGGTCTGTATTGCTGATTTGTTCTACTGGGCAGGAAACACTAGTCCTCTAAAGTCATGGAGACTTTAATAATTCATTTAATAGATGCGATTCTATCTCTTGAACAAAATGGGAACTACAAAAGAAGTCAACTTTCATTTTAAAAGAAATACTTGCTTCCTATTTAATAAGGCCTAAATATTTTTCACATATTTTAATCAGAAAAAATCCACAATTTATTTTGCTCTGGTTTGGACATAAAATAGAGAATTTATCAGAGATTCCAAGAAACAATGTGGGAATATAAAAGATTAATTTGATATGTTTTGTTTAAATTTCCTTTTGTAACATCTCAGTTACTTCCACAAATGAAAACTTACATGAAATTTTTATATTATAATATAAATGATGCAAAACTGGAAGAATGACATATAAATCAAAGAAAGGAATAATACATATCTATCCGTATAATACTAGATTTTATTAAAAAACAATCAGTAAAAAAAATGTTTACTCGTAAGTGATATAATTCACTGCTGAGTAATTTAAAGGGACAATGGAGGTGGGGGAGGAGGCACAGATGGCAGTGATGTGGGACACTGACTAAGATCTTAGTCTTAGTCAGTGTCTGTCTGTCTCCCCTGGGAGACAGTTACCTGACAAGGTTGATAAAATAGATGCTACCCAACTTGTTTCAAACGTCAAACCATCAATAAATTAAACCTTTGTTTCCTATAAGTAACATGTAGTAAATTGAAATTTCATTCAAATACCGTAACAGCAGCAGAAAATACTAAATCTTGAAAAAATTTGAAAAAAAACCCTCAAACATTAAGTATGAAACACCAAATATATATTTAAACCTTACACTTAAGACTTAGACTTGATAATAATATACTTACTACACTTATGATAATATATTTAAAGCAAATACTTATTAATTAATAATTAATAAAGCTCTGTCTCTGGGAGAGATTTGTCTTCAAGGGCAGTCTTGATTGAGGCTTCGGAATTATAATTCCAATGAAGTTTAGACTAAGGAAAACTTTTTTCCTGGTGAATCACCCAATAGCACAGCATAGTCATTCTTTTAAACAACAAATTAGGGTTCTCTGCTTCAAATTTTTTGTCTGTTCAATGTATATGAATTTCTCCAAAATTATCTGCATGTCAAATGGTATGGACAAAAGATGAGGCCACTTCTTCCTCTACTTTACTTTTCCAATGATTATTTGCCCATCCCTTTCAGTAAGATCCTCATTAGTAAGATTTTGAAAATTCAACACCAACTGCAGGAGAATCTTCTAGTTAAAGCCAATTTGTGATGTCAAACAGTTTCAGATATGCTTATTTCAGACTTTAATTCTGAACCATTAAATTCTGATAAATACAAACAAGTTTCTTTCAAACCTAAGACCTTCCTCCTATATTTTAATATTATGTCAACTAGTTCTCTTCTTTAAAAATTTTTTTGGCTTTATATATCTTTTCCAACTTTACTGAGGCATAGTTGACAACAGAAAACTGTATATATTTAAGGTAGAATTGTGAAATAATCACCAGGATCAAGCTAATTAATATATCCATCATCTCACATAGTTATCATTTTTGTGGGTATGTGTAGTGAGAGCACTTATGAATTATTCTCTTAGCAAATGTCAGGTATACAATACAGCACCATTAATTTTAGTCACGTTGTTGTACATTAGATCTCCAGAACTGATTCATCTTGTATAAATGAAACTTTGTACTCCCCTCCACCAGCATCTTCCCATTTCCTCCTCCCCCCAGCCCTGGCAACCACCATTCTACTCTATGAGTTTAAGTGTTTTAGACTGCACATTTAAGTGAGGTCATGCAGTATATGTCCTTCTGCATCTGGCTTATTTTACTTAGCATAATAATGTCCTCCAGGTTCATCCGTATTGTCACAAATGGCAAGATTTCTTTCTTTGTTAAGGGTGAAAAATATCTCATTGTACATATACACATTTTATTTATCCATTCATCCATTGATGGACATTTAGGTTGTTTCTATATCTTGGCTGTTGTAAATAATGGCTGAAATGAACATGGAAGTGCAGATGCCTCTTAGAGATTTTGGTTTCACTTGCTTTGTATATATACCCAGAAATGGTGGATCATATGGTAGTTGTATTTTTACTTTTTGAGGAACTTTCACTCTTCCGTAATGTTGGTACCAATTTACATTCCCACCAACAGTGTGCAAGGGTTCCCTTTTCTCCATATCCTCTTCAATACTTGTTATCTTTTGTCTTTCTGATAAAGGTCATTCTAATATGTGTGAACTGATATCTTGTTATTTTCATTTGCATTAATGACGTTGAGCATCTTTACATATATACCTGTTGGCCATTTGTATGTTTTCTTTTGAACATTTTTGAAGCAGGTTATTTGCTTTGTTTTCTTTTGTTTGTCCTTGTTTGTTATTTATTTATTTTTTTGCTATTGAGTTGTATAAGTACCTTATATATTTCATTTTATTTCTTAATTGAACTATAGTTGATCTACAGTATTATATTAGTTACTAACTCTTTATCAGATACATGGTTTGCAAATATTTTCTCCCACTCCATAGGAAGCCTTTTCACTTTGTTGATGGTTTCCTTACCATGCAGAAGTTTTTAAATGTGATGCAATCCCACTGGTCTACTTTTGTTTTCACTGCTTGTGCTTTTGGTGTCATATCCAAAAAATCCTTTCCCAGACCAATGTCAAGAAGCTTTTTCCCTATGTTTTCTTCTAGTAGTTTTATCGTTTCAAGTCCTACATTTAAGTGTTTAATCCATTAAGTTGATTTTTGCATATGGTGTGAGATAAGAACCTAATTTCATTCTTCTGCATATGGATATCCAGTTTTCCTAACACCAGTACTGAAGAGATTATCCTCCACCTCTGTGTGATCTCAGCACCCTCGTGGAAGAATTGTAGATGCATGAATTTATTTCTGGGTTCTCTGTTCTTTCCACCGGTCTATATGTCTTATTTTATGCTAGTACCATAGTTTTTTGATTACTGTAGCTTTGTAATGTATTTTGAAATCAGGAAGTGTGATGTTTCCAGCTTTGTTCTTCTAACTCAAAATTGCTTTAGCTATTTGAGGTTTTTTTTTGTGATTCCATACAAAGTTTAGGACTGTTTTTTTTTTCTATTTCTGTAAAGAATGCCATTGGGATCATGATAAGGATTGCACTGAACCTATAGTTCACTTTGGGTAATGTGGGCATTTTAACAATATTAATTTTTCTAATTCATGAACACAAGACATCTTTCCATTTATCTGTGTCTTCTCCAATTTCCATCATCAATGTTCTGTTTTCAGTGTACAGTGTTTCATCTCTTTGGCTTTTATTCCTAAGTTTTTAATTATTTTAGTTGCTATTGTGAATAGGATTGTCTTTAGGGTTTTCTATGTATATGAACATGACAATGTCATCTACAAACATAATTTTACTTCTTCCTTTCAAATTTGAATGCCTTTTATTTCTTTTTCTTATCTAACTGCTATGGCTGGGGCTTCCACTACTATGTTGAAAAGAAGTGGTGGATTGGGAATTCTTCCCTTGTACCCTGCACCAGATCTTAGAAGGGAAGTTTTCATTTTTTTCCCCCCACTTATCATAGTAAGTGGGCTTTTCATATATGGCCTTTATCACATTGAAATAAGTATCTTCTATACTAATTTTGTTGAGAGTTTTAATTATGAATGGATATTGTGTTTGTTAAATGCTTTTTCTGCATTTATTGAGATCATCACATGGTTCTTTCCTTCCATTTTGTTAATGTGTTGTAGTAAATTGATTGATTTGTGTATGTTAAATCACCCCTGCATGCCAGGGATAAATCTCAATTGGTAGTGTTCCAGTGCGTGTGAAAAAACCGTGAGCCAGGATCTGAGGCATGAAGACAGTGGCACCAGGCTGGGGAGAGGTGGAGGGAGGATATGGTGGCTCCAGCCTGGAAGTGGGGAGGAGCAAAAAGGTGGCTCTAGCCCCCATACAGGTGTTGCAGCAACTCTACTCCTGGGCAGTGGGGTGAAGGAGACACAGTGGTGGGTGCTCCAAGGAGACTCAGTGGGGTGGATTCCAGTCAGCTCCATCAGCTGAGGTCAGTTTTGACAAAGATCGTGGAGGTCCTCAGTGGGTGAAAGCTGCAGGTGTCCACAGCAGTGGGGAGGGCCACTAGGCTCCTCAATGGCAGTGGCAATAGCTGGAAGAGTCTTGCTGCTTGTCTCTCCCCCCGAGGGGAGGTCATGCCAATGGTATCTTTCTTGGTGTCAAGCTGCAGTGGACTTGGAGATGGAGTGATTCAGGTAAAATGCTTTTTATACTTTTCTATGAAACTATTCTCAGTTTTTATGTTCCACTGGATAGCTCCAGTTGCTTCACTATACTCCAGAGCTGTCCTAGAGCTATTTTCATTGGTAGTTAGTTGATTATTCATTGTTTTTGTGGGGGGACAAGTGTTGGGACCGCCTAATCTGTTATCTTGCTGACATCACTCTACTTCTCTTCCTGAAGTGATTAAAACATCCTTTGCTCACCCTAAAAAAAAATCTTTCTTTAGCACTAAACTTGATCCATTTTGGGAAGACACAACCTTTGCTGAAAATAAGGCATAAGGATCTACTGTGTCTGAATATGTATGTGTGCAATCAAAAGTGCATCTACCTTAACAGCATATCATGTTTTCTTCTTACCACTAAACAGGTCCAGCACACTTTATTTAGTGGTGATAAAAGCTCAACATCATATTGCATTCCTACTTCAATACAGCAATTTGAAATTTAAAGACTATTTACCTGAATTCCCAACACATATTGAATAAAAATGTGGAGCTCCATTTGCAAAGTTATGCCTTTCTACCTTTTTTGTTGATATAACATACCAGATATAATGAAAGCTAAAATATTTGACATTTTAAAGAAAAATTACTCTGAGAGCTTTGCAAACAGCTCTAATACATCCCCTCTGATTTCAGCTACAGTTAGCATTACTGAACAAGCAAGGTAGTGTTGGAGCAGAATCAAATAGGAAGCAGTTTGAGTCTTGGTACTTAGAGGCTGTGAATACGATTTTTAAATATTAAAATAGGGACTAATTAAAAATGTTTGAAAAATAAAGAATGGTTCTGTAAGTTAACCAAATCACCTGTAACAAAATCAGCATTAATCACACAGCTGAAGAAAGAATATGTCAATCAAAAAGAGAAGAGAGAAGCAATGGAATGATGAAACTAAGAGGAATAAAATCTGGTGGTGTACCATGACACATCTTTCAGTAATGTCTATTTTAGTTAGAGATTTAGGGAGATATTATATAATTTAGCTAGTAAGTAAACGTTTTTATATTTTAAATGAACAAAATACAAAACTAAATAATAAAATTTGTGGAAATTTAAGAAATAAAATTCAAAATGATGAAACTTTAATGCTTTTAGTGGGTATCTTTATGTACCCATGGGGGCAAATGTTCTTTTTTCTGTCAGTGTAAATCCCTGAGAAGTACTAAATTGTATCTTAATTTATTCAATAAATACTAAGAAACAGAAATGAAAGCCTGAATAAGACAAATGTGGTCCCTGAACCCAGAGGCTTAATAAAATACTACAGGGGCACCTAACCTTGGCTTGGGAGATAGAGACTTCCCGAAGGAACTGACTCCTAAACTGAAAAATGAAGACTCTAGAGTAAGAAAGAAGAAACAAAGCAAAGAGAAAGAATAGTATTTATAGTATTAAAAAAAAAAGCCCACAGGAAAGAGATAATGACATATTAAGAGAATAGAATAAAAAGTGTAAAGTACCAAGAGATAAAGCTGGATAGTAAGCAAGGGCAAAATCATGAAAGACCTTGTAAAGACTGTTGAGGAGTTTGAACTTTATCCTGAAAGCAACAGGGGCTCTATAAAGTATTTTAAGCATGGAAGTGATAAGTTCACTCTGTGTAGAAATAAAGATGGGAGTGGACTAGTAAAAGACATTTTGTAATTTCAGTAATCCAAGCGAAAAATGGTGATACCTGACATGTTAGGTGCCTCAACTGAACAGGCTAGAAGAAAAAGGTACTTCTTGGAGCCTACCTTTCAGGCTGTCTCAAATATATAAACTGGTAAAACACATATATAAGGACCGATATTAATTTTTAAATACTTTTCCTATACTTGCTCCATTAATGCTTCTATTTCCAATGACAGAGAACGTCCAATCCATGGCATTATATCACACTCATCTAACAAAATATAAATTACTTATAGATTTTGTGAATGCATATAAAAGTTGGCAATCCATTCACATGCTTTGACAAGTGATCTTTCTTCTATGAATATCAACTGATATTCAAGTAAATGAAATATAGTCTGTGGGCTAAATGCCAAATGTTATTATTTTTTAAAGACAACCATGGCAGATACATGAGAAATTATTAGTACAAGTTATCAAAATACCAAGTTTCAATTATCTAGAAAGACATGTGACACCAATGAACAATCTTTATGTCTCAGTGAAATATGTCAGGATAACTTAATTTCTTTCTGTGAAAGAATGACTAGTTATGTAGACAAGGAAAACACATACGATGTCTAGCTTTCTTGGGAAAAGCTCACAATTTTCTCTAAAATGAAATTTCAATTTAATCTACAAACTTACAGACAGGATCTAGATTCTAGATGAAGGTCTGAAACTCCAACAAGTAAGTCACTAGGCTTCATGGCAGGCCATACCACTTAGGCTATGTCTCAGGCGAGCACTGATATTAGAGCCAGTTTTGCCTTGTGCCAACCTCTCTAGTTGATCATAATTGCCCTAATTGGTGACCAGGTCTAATGTCAAAGAGGCCATATAAGTCACTCCCTCCCTAACTGAATATTCTCTTTTTCTGGCCCAGCAAACTAAAGTCAGGGAATAGCAAATAGCTGTGGCCATGACTGAGGGTTGAGATATGGATATGGATAGAGAAAGAAAGAATGAATCTACACAAAAGGATGTAAGATGACATCTAAAACTCAATGATTCATAATCAGCTTAAAAAGAATCATTCTATAAAACTGTAACTTAATACCTTTACCAATAACCTGAATGAAGGAACTGAGAATATGGTCATTAATTCTGTAGAAGATGCTAGGAACATTATGTCGGGCATGGTGGCTAATTCATTAAAAAAAAGATACATGAGGAACCTCAATATATTAAAGAAATAAGACATCAAAACAAAATAAAGTTCAATACAGATAATGGCAAGTTACTATCCCACCAGGGGCCAAACGCTGATAAAGGTTAATGAAAATGTTGGCTTAAAATGTGCTAGGAAAACATGTAAAATAACGGTATAACACAAGTAAGATAGAAATCAGCAGTGTAAAGTTTCTAACAAGTGAAAACTAAGTCTTCTGTTATGCTATCAGAGTCTTATTAACGCAGTATGGTCTCCAATTTCAAAATACAACCGAGAACAATAAAAAGGTTCACAGAGAAATAATTAAATTCACTAAATATCTATTAAAAGTTCTTATGCCAAAGGTGAAATTACTTTGCACTGTGGAAGAAATGACAAAAGGTGTTGAAGGTTTTAGTATATACAGAACAGTTAGACCACATAATACAGAACTCTAAGATTAGAAAATATAGAAAATGATGTGTAATGATACTCAAAAACTTGATTAGAGAAATAACTATTTAACTGTGAGGATTAAGAACTAAAACAGGCTATCAAGAAAGGCTGGAGGAATATAAAACTTAGAGCATTGAGATTAGCAATTTGCTTGAGAGAAAGGCTAAGAACATCCTGTTTTAAACAAGTCCCAAATGGCTAAAGTTAGTGTGAAGATATTTAGAAAGTTCGTATTCATAAAGGAATTTTGAGACCTTTCAAAAACAGGGATATAAATTAGTATTGATAGATGATAATTATAATGCTGAATATAATTGTATAAAAATGCTAAGGTAGATCCAGAAACTCAGAAAAGTTGTAAAAGAAGAGTAAAGGATGGATTTGGAGAGTATGTTACAGCAAGGACTAAGTCAAAACAGCAGAAGAAAATAAACAGGAAAAGCATTTGTTAGAAACAATCTAAATGTCCATCAATAGATGAATGGGGGACTTCCCTGGTGCTGCAGTGGTTAAGAATCTGCCTGCCAACGCAGGGGACACGGGTTTGAGCGCTGGTCCGGGAAGATCCCACATGCCGCCGAGCAACTAAGCCCGTGAGCCACAACTATGGAGCCTGTGCTCTAGAGCCTGCGAGCCACAACTACTGAGCCCGTGTGCTACAACTACTGAAGCCCGCGCAACTAGAGCCCGTGCTCTGCAACAAGAGAAGCCAGCACAATGAGAAGCCCGTGCACCGCAACGAAGAGTAGCCCCTGCTCGCCCCAACTAGAGAAAGCCCGTGCACAGCAACAATGACCTAACACAGCCAAAAATAATAGATAAATAAAAATAAATTTTGAAAAATTATTTTAAAAAGAGCACTTGTAAATGAAACTAAGAAAACAGTATTAACAAAGAAAAGTAATATTTGTAAAGATCAGGCAATGTTTAATAAATGTTAGAAGGCAAAGTCTTTGCTGGTGCAAATAAAGACCTAAAGGTCAGGTCAGAGTCTATTACAATTCTGACCATTAAAGAAGGGGAATCAACTCCTCCTGTCTCACATTCTTTCCTCTTTTATTAAGTCTCTCACCTTCAGTCTTGGTGAGTGTGACAGCCAAACCTCTTTAAATTGCTTGAAAACTACTTCCTATGTTTTTACTCCTCTCAACACATAAAAACATACATATTCTTCCACTTAGCCTTTAGTTTCAAAGCAGTGAAAAATTCCTAAAGGAAAAAAATTTTCTGAGAACTAGATTTCAATTAACTTTGATACTTATTAGAATATTCGTTTGGACAAATCACCATCTTTTAGTTAAATGGATGGCTTAAGTCAATTATTAATGAGGTTTACTACATCATTCCCCTAGATCTTTTAGAGTGAAAATATCAAAAGATCAAGGCGATGGGGGTAATTCCTTTGAATGTTTTATGTGCAAATAGCCTTTTACACTTAAAAGAGGGGTATCAGAGCTCCTACAAATCACTGAAATAGAAACAGCTTTTACTAACTGTCAAGATAAATTGCCGATTACTCCCTATAAATCAGGAAGGATAATTTCTAAGACAGAGTTGCTTATTCATAATAAGTGTTATGTTTCCAATATGCCCCAGCCCTTTTTTTCACTCCAGTTTTTCCCACATACTTGGTTGAACCGCCCTTCTGTCTCCCTTCTCTCTTCACTTGACCTTGCCAATTCAAATCTCTTACCTTTCACGACCCTGCTCAGATGTGGACTTCTCCAGAAAACCCAATAGGACTTTAAGGATGAGTAAGAGGCTCTAAATGTATGTTCCCATGGTGCCTGAACATGCCTCTTTCATAGGACTTATCACAATGGATCGTAACTGCCAGTTTATTTGTCTACCTCTGCCAAAAGATAGCTCCATAAAGACAGGGACTTTAAAATACATCACTGTTTCCCTTCCTAATGCCTAGCACAGGACCTAGAATATGGTAGGCATTCATTAAGCATTTGTTTTAGGAATGAGGAATAACTGTTCCATAAAAAATTTATAATCTACACTCAAAAATATTCACATTTTACTTACAAATTCTAACACCACTAAGGCATATCATGCAATGGATTAAAGGGAGCAAGTTAAGAAGCATTTGCTAGCAACTGATTGGCCAGCAAGCAGCGTTCCATAATAGCATTATCTTTGACGAGTTCATCACTGTCTAATGTCTTGTCGTCACTTTTAGAAGTCCAAGACTTGTCTTTATCAGGGCCTAGAAGATCTATATGAGGAATAAAAATAAATTTTGGCATAGAAATGATCAATCCATCTTTCAGATTCTGCTGCACAGTAGCCACATTCAAATGGGAGAGGATATATGAGCCACTTTTAAAATTTACACTGGAGAAAACTCTTTTACAATAACAGGACAACCATCATCCTGGTATTAGAGTACCTGAAAAGCTGAAACAGTAATTAAAAAGTTGCCTGATGAGCACAGAATAAAAACCTGTCTGGTGATGCTCTATCAGACATCAAGAATTATTTTAAAAGTTTAATAATTAAAATGAGGTGATACTGACATAGGGATTGACAATAGACCAATAGTACAGGATAGATAGCCCAGAAATAGACATATGCATATATGGATTCTGATGTATGACTAAGATGGCTGCAGACCAGTGGAGAGAGAACATCTTCTCAATATACTGTGCTGGGAAAACCAGGAATAGGGGGAAATGAATTTACATACAAGCCAATTCCACATGGATTACAGATCCAAATGTGAAAAGCTTTGTATTTTTTTTTTAATTACAAAGACTTGTCTTCACAATTAGAAGACAAGTCTTTGTACTTTACCAGGGTAAAGAAGGATTTCTTATTAACAAGACACAGCAAGAGCAAACTACAAAGAAGAAAATGACTACATTAAAAATTAGAATTTCTAGTCATCAGTTAGATACCATAAAATGAATAAGCACACCAAAGAATGGGATAATACATTTGTAACACATATAAGGGGGAAAAGGCTCATACCTAAAATATATAAAAAATGCCTATAAATTAATTTCATATATACATAAAATCAGGAAAGGTGCATGGGAACTTCTAGAGAATAGCAGCATTCGACTTCTTTCCTGGGTAGTAGTTACATAGGTGTTGGCTCTAAAACACTATTTTTTAATGTTTATAATGCTTCAAATTAAAAATGAACTAATATTATGGATAGTCCTTAGGGGCAGTTTACCTAGGTTATGGTGATACCTGATAAATCATTCCAGCTCTGCAAGAGCTCTTATCTGGACTACCTACTTCCAATCCTGTCCCTCTTAGTCTATCCTCACCACAGGATCCAGACTGAGCCCTTCAAAATGTAAATCAGAACTAGCTATCCTCTGCTCAAAACGTCCCCATGGTTCCCCATCTCCTACCTGATCTGGCTCTCTATTACTCCTCTGATCTCATCTCCTACCACTTCCCGACTAGCTCATTCTACTCCAGCTACACAGGCCACTATGATGTTCCTCAAATATTAGCCAGGTTGTTTTTGCCTGGTTGTTCCCTCTGCTTAGATGGCATTTTCCCAAATTGTCACACAGCTAATTCTTTCACCTCCTTCAAGTCTTTGCTCCAATGTTACCTTCTTAATGAGAACTATTTTGTCTATCCTACTGAAAAATGCAACCCATTACCAAACTTTCCTCTCCTTTTCCCTAGTCTACTTTCCATATCTATTTTCAAAAGTACCAAATCATTTATTAATTTTGTTAATTGTTTATTATTGCTCTTGCCCTAATAGAATGCAAGCTCCAAGAAGGCAAGAAACCGGCTGACCTTCAGATATGTGAAAATAAATGCTTATTTTTATAAGAGATTTAGAATGGATTGTTCTGTAGCATTACTGCAGTGATAGCTTGATCTCCATGTTCATGAACGTAAATGTAAAAAATGATTATCAAAAACCAAATCCAGGAAGACTTGGAGAAATATATCAAGACAACGTTAGATTTATCCCCCAAATGCAAACATGATGGAACATTAGAAAATCAACTGATATTATTCATCCCACTAACAAAGTAAAAAAGAAAACACAAGATCATTTCAATAGAGGTAAAAAATTCATTAAGAAAATCCAACATCCGTCTATAACATAAAAACGAAAAAACTCGGTAAATTCAGAATGGAGGGAAACTTTCTTAGCTTGACAAAGAGAATCTACCAAAAATGAATAGAAAACAAAATTAAAGGTAAGACATTACAACACAAAAGCACTCACTTTAAAATGAGGAAGACAGCAAAGCTGCCAACTTATCACTGCAAATTTTCATAACTGAAATGAAGGTCTTAGGTTATCTCAGATTCAAAACAGTGTTCAATTTCTAGTCCCAATGCAAACAAGAGTCACTGATCTTAAGTTTCTGATATCTCATCTCCTGTATTTTCACAAATATCTTGAAAATAAAACTTCATTACTTGGAGGCTAGTGAAAACATAATTCAGTCTTAAATGCTGTATTTTTAATCGCAAGAGGATGAAAATTATGAAGCATTCCACTGAAGAAGTTTTTAAAAGAAGGCATAAAGTGGCCAGAAAGAAAGCAGTAGGAAGAAATAATAGATAAAAGCATCAATTACTAAAATTAGGTAAAAATAGTAAAAGAATCTAAGAACTTTTTCTTAGATTTGGTGGGGGTGCAGGAGAACTGAAATAAAATATACACACCTTTAGCAAGTCTAATCAATAATTACAATGAAACTAACACTAATTTAAGTCTTACTATACCATATTTTTACAGGTAATATTTCATTCATATTCCATAACCCCTGAAGAAAAGAAAATTGAAACTTGATAAACTGAATAATTTCAAATTCACAGAGTTGTAAGTGGTGGAGTCAAGATTCAAACAAAGATTTTTTTTAACTCAGATCTCATCATCTGAACCAATATATCATTTACAAATACAGAATACTATATACAAGAACAGGGATATAACCATAGGTAGAGATGATATTTAAATTTTTAAAGGCAAATACTTTGTACACTTCAGCACAGATACATTCCCAAACATCTACAAAATTAGCATAAAATAAAAATGTGTAAATACAAAAGAATTACCTTAAATAAAACTCCTAGGCCCAAAAATATTTATAAGCAAGTTTTCAAATATGTTCTACGACACAAGATAAAAAGCTTTAAGTTCATTTTTCAAAGCTAGCCTCATTCTGACATGAAAATCTGACAAAAAATATTTTGTATGAAACATATTATAAATTAGGGGGTGAAAACTCAAATACGTTCAGAGTTAAGTAAGCAAAATAAATGTGTAAATCTAGTTGGATAAAAGATTATGATTAGCAAGAATTACAAAGAAAAAAAGAGAAGACTCAAATTACCAGCATCAGGAATGAAACAGAATATCACTATGTATCCTGCAGATATCAAAAGAATAATAAAGGCATGCCACAAACAACCTTACACACATAAATTTGACAATTTGGTGCAATGGACCAATTCCTCAAACTGTATGAACTATCCAATATAAAATAGATCATTTAAATAGCCCTAAAACTATGAAAAAAATTGATTCATGATTTAAAAACTACTGAAAAAGAAATTTTCAGGCCCAGAAAAACTTTGAATAGAAAACTCTACCGGTCGTCTCGGAGCTTCTGTGCGGGGTCCACAAAGCTGAAGTGTGGCACGCGGCCCTTTCACAAGAGGAACGCTGGTCTGAAGGGCTGATGTGTGGCCTCAGCACGCGATCCCTGCTATGAGCAAGTGAAAATAGACCAAGCACAAAGGGAAAAAAAGGAGGCCACTCCTTCAAGACTGGGAGAGGTGGCTGTTCCATCTAATGCATAGAAACCAACACAGAGAATCAAGCAAAATGAAGAAACAGAGGAATGCATTTCAAACAAAGAACAAGATGAAACCTTAGGGAAAAAACCTTAATGAGAAAGAAAGAAAATTGTCCATGAGGATATAGCTACTTATTGGATACACCAGAAATACATCTACACGTGGAACAACTCCTACAGAACACCTACTGAACGCTGGCAGAAGACCTCAGACCTCCCAAAAGGCAAGAAACTCCCCACGTACCTGGGTAGGGCAAAAGAAAAAAGAAAAAGCAGAGACAAAAGAATAGGGACGGGACCTGCACCAGTGGGAGGGAGCTGTGAAGGAGGAAAGGTTTCCACACACTAGGAAGCCCCTTCGCGGGTGGCAGAGGGGGGAAGCTTCGGAGCCACAGACTAGAGCACAGCAACAGGGATGCGGAGGGCAAAGCAGAGAGATTCCCGCACAGAGGATCAGTGCCGACCGGCACTCACCAGCCCAGGAGGCTTCTCTGCTCACCCCCCGGGGCAGGCGGGGCTGGGAGCTGAGGCTCAGGCTTCGGTTGGAGAGCAGGGAGAGGACTGGGGCTGGCAGCGTGAATACAGCGTGCAGCGGGTTAGTGCACCACGGCTAGCCGGGAGGGAGTCCGGGGAAAAGGCTGGACCTGCCGAAGAGGCAAGAGACTTTTTCTTCCCTCTTTGTGTCCTGGTGCGCAAGGAGAGGGGATTAAGAGCGCTGCTTAAAGGAGCTCCAGAGACGAGCGCGAGCCGCGGCTAACAGCGCGGACCCCAGAGACGGGCATGAGACGCTAAGGCTGTTGCTGCCGCCACCAAGAAGCCTGTGTGCGAGCACAGGTCACTATCCACACACCCCTTCCGGGGAACCTGTGCAGCCTGCCACTGCCAGGGTCCCGGGATCCAGGGACAACTTCCCTGGGAGAACGCACAGTGCGCCTCAGGCTGGTGCAACGTCCCGCCGGCCTCTGCCGCCGCGGGCTCGCCCCACATCCGTACCCCTCGTTCCCCACGGCCTGAGTGAGCCAGAGCCCCTGAAGCAGTTGCTCCTTTAACCCTGTCCTGTCTGAGTGAAGAACAGACGCCCTCCGGCATCCTACAAGCAGAGGCGGGGCCAAATCCAAAGTTGAGCCCCGGGAGCTGTGCAAACAAAGAAGAGAAAGGGAAATCTCTCCCAGCAGCCTCAGAAGCAGCGGATTAAATCTCCACAATCAACTTGATGTACCCTGCATCTGTGGAATACATGAATAGACAACGAATCATCCCAAATTGAGGAGGTGGACTTTGAGAGCAAGATTTATTATTTTTTCCCCTTTTCCTCTTTTTGTGAGTGTGTATGTGTATGCTTCTGTGTGAGATTTTGTCTGTATAGCTTTGCTTTCACCATCTGTCCTAGGGTTCTATCCGTCCGTTTTGTTTGTTTCTTTAAAAAAAATTTTTTTCTTAATATTTTTTATTTTAATAACTTTACTTTATCCCCCTCCTTCCTTCCTTCCTTTCACTTTTTCTCCCTTTTATTCTGAGCCGTGTGGATGAAAGGCTCTTGGTGCTGCAGCCAGGAGTCAGTGCTGTGCTTCTGAGGTGGGGGAGCCAACTTCAGGACAATGGGCCACAAAAGACCTCCCAGCTCCACATAATATCAAACGGCGAAAATCTCCCAGAGATCTCCATCTCAACACCAGCACCCAGCTTCACTCAATGACCAGCAAGCTACAGTGCTGGACACCCTATGCCAAACAACTAGCAAGACAGGAACACAACCCCACCCATTAGCAGAGAGGCTGCCTAAAATCATAACAAGGCCACAGACACACCAAAACACATCACCAGACGTGGACCTGCCCACCAGAAAGACAAGATCCAGCCTCATCCACCAGAACACAGGCACTAGTCCCCTCCACCAGGAAGCTTACACAACCCACTGAACCAACTTTAGCCACTGGGGACAGACACCAAAAACAACGGGAACTATGAACCTGCAGCCTGCAAAGAGGAGACCCCAAACACAGTAAGATAAGCAAAATGAGAAGACAGAAAAACACAAAGCAGATGAAGGAGCAAGGTAAAAACCCACCAGACCTAACAAATGAAGAGGAAATAGGCAGTCTACCTGAAAAAGAATTCAGAATAATGATAGTAAAGATGATCCAAAATCTTGGAAATAGAATAGAGAAAATGCAAGAAACATTTAACAAGGACCTGGAAGAAATAAAGATGAAACAAGCAATGATGAACAACACAATAAATGAAATTAAAAATACTCTAGAAGGGATCAATAGCAGAATAACTGAGGCAGAAGAATAGATAAGTGACCTGGAAGATAAAATAGTGGAAATAACTACTGCAGAGCAGAATAAAGAAAAAAGAATGAAAAGAAATGAAGACAGCCTAAGAGACCTCTGGGACAACATTAAACGCAATAATATTCACATTATAGGGGTCCCAGGAGGAGAAGAGAGAAAGGACCCGAGAAAATATTTGAAGAGATTATAGACGAAAACTTCATTAACATGGGAAAGGAAATAGCCACCCAAGCCCAGGAAGCGCAGAGAGCCCCATACAGGATAAACCCAAGGAGAAACACGCCAAGACACATAGTAATCAAATTGGCAAAAATTAAAGACAAAGAAAATTATTGAAAGCAGCAACAGAAAAATGACAAATAACATACAAGGGAGCTCCCATAAGGTTAACAGCTGATTTCTCAGCAGAAACTCTACAAGCCAGAAGGGAGTGGCATGACATATTTAAAGTGATAAAAGGGAAGAACCTACAACCAAGATTACTCTACCCAGCAAGGATCTCATTCGGATTCGATGGAGAAATCAAAAGCATTACAGACAAGCAAAAGCTAAGAGAATTCAGCACTACCAAACCAGGTCTACAACAAATGCTAAAGGAACTTCTCTAAGTGGGAAACACAAGAGAACAAAAGGACCTACAAAAACAAACCCCAAACAATTAAGAAAATGGTAATAGGAACATGCATATCGATAACTTCCTTAAACATGAATGCATAAAACACTCCAACCAAAAGACACAGGTTCACTGAATGGATACAAAAACCAGACCCATATATAGGCTGTCTACAAGAGACCCACTTCAGACCTAGGGACACATACAAACTAAAAGTGAGGGGATGAAAAATGAAATGAAATATTCCATGCAAATGGAAATCCAAAGAAAGCTGGAGTAGCAATACTCATATGAGATAAAATAGACTTTAAAATAAAGAATGTTAGAAGAGACAAGGAAGGATACTACATAATGATCAAGGGATCAATCCAAGAAGAAGATATAACATTTATAAATATATATGCACCCAACACAGGAGCACCTCAATACATAAGGCAACTGCTAACAGCTCTAAAAGAGGAAATCGACAGTAACACAGTAATAGTGGGGGACTTTAACACCTCACACCAATGGACAGATCATCCAAACAAAAAATTAATAAAGAAACACAAGCTTTAAATGACATAATACACTAGATACATTTAATTGATATTTATAGGACATTCCATCCAAAAACAGCAGATTACACTTTCTTCTCAAGTGTGCATGGAATATTCTCCAGGATAGATCACATCTTGGGTCACAAATCAAGCCTCAGTAAATTTAAGAAAAGTGAAATCATATCAAGCATCTTTTCTGACCACAACGTCATGAGGTTAGAAATCAATTACAGGGAAAAAAACGTAAAAAACACAAACACATGGAGGCTAAACAATACGTTACTAAATAACAAAGAGATCACTGAATAAATCAAAGAGGAAATCAAAAAATATCTAGAGACAAATGACAATGAAAACATGATGATCCAAAACGTATGGGATGCAGCAAAAGCAGTTCTAAGAGGGAAGTTTATAGCAATACAGTCCTACCTCAAGAAAAAACAAACATCTCAAATAAACAATCTAACCTTACACCTAAACTAGTCAGAGAAAGAATAAAAAAAAAAAAACCCAAAGTTAGCAGAAGGAAAGAAATCATAAAGATCAGATCAGAAAAAAATGAAAAGAAATGAAGGAAATCATAGCAAACATCAATAAAACTAAAAGCTGGTTCTTTGAGAAGATAAACAAAATTGATAAACCTTTAGCCACACTCATCAAGAAAAAAAGGCAGAAGACTCAAATAATCAGAATTAGAAATGAAAAAGGAGAAGTTACAACAGACACCACAGAAATATAAAGCATCCTAATAGACTACTACAAGCAACTCTATGCCAATAAAATGGACAACCTGGAAGAAATGGACAAATCCTTAGAAAGGTAAAACCTTCCAAGACTGAACCAGGAAGAAACAGAAAATATGAACAGACCAATCACAAGTAATGAAATTGAAACTGTGATTAAAAATCTTCCAAGAAGTAAAAGTCCAGGACCAGATGGCTTCACAGGTGAATTCTATCAAACATTTAGAGAAGAGCTAACACCTATCCCTCTCAAACTCTTCCAAAATACAGCAGAGGGAGGAACACTCCCAAACTCATTCTATGAGGCCACCATCACCCTGATACCAAAAGCAGACAAAGATACTACAAAAAAAGAAAATTTACAGACCAATTTCACTGATGAATATAGATGCAAAAATCCTCAACAAAATACTAGCAAACAGAATCCAACAACACATTAAAAGGATCATACAGGGCTTCCCTGGTGGCGCAGTGGTTGAGAGTCCGCCTGCCGATGCAGGGGACACGGGTTCGTGCCCCGGTCCGGGAAGATCCCACATGCTGCGGAGCAGCTGGGCCTGTGGGCCATGGGCGCTGAGCCTGTGCTCCGCAACGGGAGAGGCCGCAACAGTGAGAGGCCCGTGTACTGCCAAAAAAAAAAAAAAAAAAAAAAAAAAAAAAAAGCAATGCAGGGGACTTCCCTGGCGGTCCAGTGGGTAAGTCTCCACACTCCCAATGCAGGGGGCCTGGGTTCAAACCCTGGTTGGGGAACTAGATCCCGCATACATGCCGCAGCTAACAGTTTGCATGCCGCAACTAAAGATCCTGTATGCCACAACGAAGATCCCACGTGCTGCAACTAAGACCCAGCAGAGCCAAAATAAATTAAATTAATAATAATAAATAATAATTTTTTAATAAAAGGGAATACAGAACAATTTCCAAAATAAGGAAGACAGCAGTTCCATAATAAAATATATTTAGGAAAAACTGGATTAGGACTTCTATAGCCCTCAAAATGCTAATTCTCCAACCTTAGCCACCTCCATGCCAGCCCCTGGAGTGACTCCACAGAATCTCTAAGAATCTGGAGCAACACTTAAAAATTGCCAATCTCTTCTATCGTTCTCACATTCTGGATATATTTTATAAAATGTAAATAGAGAGTGAAGGAGGGAAGAAGAATGAATTATGTTACAATAGTAGTGAACTTCCACAAGGCGTTAATTTCTAAGTACATACTGGGACCAGGAAGAGGGAACAAGAACTATATAAGATAGCAGATGGAAAGATTTACAAACTTGACATGCTTATTAAAATTGGTTTTACATGCAAAATTTATACTGAATAAATTTTAAAATATGTAAATTGCACACATATGTTTTTATATGTGATGACAAATCATACTGATGTAGTTGAATTTTAAAGATACTATAAACTGAAATGAAAATACACATATACCTTAGTGTTTAAATAAGAAATGTACCTTGGACATTAAAAGCACCAAAGATTTCAGTGTTAAATTTACTCAGCATAAAACAAACTGCTGAGCATTATGCTATCTACCAAACAGATTTTCACATTAGCCATTAGATGGCACCATATATCTACGAGATAACATAACTGTATACTAAACTCTAATTTTCCCCCATGTGTTTAAAAAGTATTATAAAATATATCTAACTTTTAAGTAAATATGATACATGTTATCTTCTATCATTGTTAAATTTTAAGTTTTCAAGTGAAGAAAAATAATATAAGCAATTACCTTGGTATCACCCTTTCTGGAACATTACAATTTAAAATAAGTAATTCAGGATATGGGGATGTATGTATACATATAACTGATTCACTTTGTTATACAGCAGAAACTAACACAACATTGTAAAGCAATTATACTCCAATAAAGATGTTAAAAAATAAAAGAATTAGAAATGTGACATGTTATATTCTCTTTTAATTATGTAATAAAACTGGAAAATACACAAATTTTAAAATTAAAAAAATAATAAAACAAATAAGTAATTCCATTCAGAAATCAAGCTGGAATGTTCTAAAACAACTGTTCAAAAGTTAAATGTCAGGTGGCTACAGAATGTCTTCCCTTAAGATAAACAGAAGATAAAACTAATTTTCTACCTTAATATTTTTTTTACTTCTTTTCATTCATAAATCTACACTGTCCAATTTCTAATTCTTCTCAGTAATCAAATTTCTATCTACTGTTCTTAACTAAATTTCATCATATCTTATTCTCTAATCCAGGACTCTCTCAATGCATATCAATTTAAAGTGTAGCTTCCATACAACCCAGCAATCCCACTACTGGGCATATACCCTGAGAAAACCATAATTCAAAAAGAGTCATGTACCACAGTGTTCATTGCAGCACTATTTACAATAGCCAGGACGTGGAAGCAACCTAAGTGTCCACTGACAGATGAATGGATAAAGAAGATGTGGCACACATATACAATGGAATATTACTCAGCCATAAAAAGAAAGGAAATTGGGGCGCAGTGGTTGAGAGTCCGCCTGCCAATGCAGGAGACACGGGTTCAAGCCCTGATCTGGGAAGATCGCGGAGCAACTGGCCCCGTGTGCCACAACTACTGAGCCTGCGCTCTAGAGCCTGTGCTCTGCCACAAGAGAGGCCATGATAGTGAGAGGCCCGCACACCACGATGAAGAGTGGCCCCCGCTCACTGCAACTATAGAGAGCCCTCGCACAGAAACGAAGAGCCAACACAGCCATAGATAAATAAATTTATAAATTAAAAAAAAAAGAAAGGAAATTGAGTTATTTATAGTGAGGTGGATGGACCTAGAGTCTGTCATACAGGGTGAAGTAAGTCAGAAAGAGAAAAACAAACACCGTATGCTAACACATATATATGGAATCTAAAAAAAAGAAATGGTTCTGAAGAACCTAGGGACAGGACAGGAATAAAGACGCAGACATAGAGAATGGACTTGAGGACACAGGGAGGGGGAAGGGTAAGCTAGGACAGAGTGAGAGAATGGCATTGACATATATACACTACCAAATGTAAAACAGATAGCTAGTGGGAAGCAGCTGCATAGCAGAGGGAGATCACCTCGGTGCTCTGTGACCACCTAGAGGGGTGGGATAGGGAGGGTGGGATGGACACACAAGAGGGAGAGGATAGGGGGATATATGTATAGCTGATTCACTTTGTTATACAGCAGAAACTAACACACCGTTGTAAAGCGATTATACTCCAATAAAGATGTTAAATATATATGTATACATTTATATATATATATAAAATCCAAGAAGCCATATTTATGTAGAAACATGAAGGGTATGAAAGCGTGGTTATACAGCAGGCTTTTTCGATAAATACCTAACTAATTTGTAAGATGATAAGCATGTGCTCAGCTTCAGCCTACTCCTGGTTGCCTGGTTACTAGGGGTAAGATAGGGAAGATAATCCATTCTTGCTACTATCATGGAAGGCATTTTTTAAAATTACTTAACAAAGCTTGAATTGGCTTTTCAACTTCTTTTTCTTTACTTTGGTCATCTGGGCATAAAGTGGAATTTGATTTAATTTTGTGCAATATCAACAGAAGATAGCTCTCAAATGTTTATGAAATTCTTATTGATTGTTCTGAATATCAAATACCACCCTGTTTAAAGTCATCATATCAGAATTGAAATATCTGTTCCTAATTTAAAATCTCATTTAGTGTGAAAGAACTTAGACATATACTTGTTTAATTTTCTTTCAATTAAGCCATTATATAATTGAATCTCACCAGAACTACTGAATTATGTTACAGTTGAATAAATTGAAAGAGCTTATTTAAAAAATAATAAAATAAAATAAAGTGTAGCTTCCAGGACTCCCCTGGTGGCGCAGTGGTTAAGAATCCACCTGCCAAAACAGGGGACACAGGTTCAATCCCTGGTCCGGGAAGATCCCACCTGCCGCAGAGCAACTAAGCCCGTGCGCCACAACTACTGAGCCTGTGCTCTGGAGCCCATAAGCCACAACTACTGAGCCTGCATGCCACAACTACTGAAGCCCGCACGCCTAGAGCCCACGCTCCACAACAAGAGAAGCCACCACAATGAGCAGCTCGCGCACTGCAACAAAGAGGAGCCCCCACTCGCCACAACTAGAGAAAGCCTGAGCACAGCAACAAAGACCCAACACAGCAAAAAAAAAAAAAGTGTAGTTTCCTAGTCTCTACCCTGATATCCTCTGCTCCAGATGTATGTATCAACTATTTAGATACCAAAAAATGGCCCTATTCTGATCATCACTTTTTCGAATTCCAATTTAAGATAGAGTAACAGGGATAAGATTTATCCTACTACCTGAAAACACTAAAACATGAGACAAAATATATGAAATAATGGCACCAAGACACTGGACACAGGCAAGAAAGGGCAGTGATCACTGAGGAAAAAAAAAAGAGATTATTATTTTCCAAGCTTATCCTAGAGAAAGTTTCCAGGCTGCAGCAAAGAGAAAGGGAACCCAAGCAGAGCCCAGTGGTCTCCCTGAGCTGAGATGAACGTGGGGATAAAAGGAAGCTAAGGAGGCTAGAGTTTGACTGGTTGAGTACCAGAGAATAGAAAGCTGTGTAGAGAGAGAAGTCCAGAAAGCCACACTGAGGCACCCATGAGTATACAGCTGAGTATTGCTCAAGACATTCACGTGAGAAAACCACCAGAGTCTGGGAAAAGAATCCTGCAAAAGAATTAAAGAGAAGAGTGATCAAATATCACACAGCACAGAAACAGTGTCTATTCTCAAGTCCAAAATGAAAAATACCGAACCTTATGGGGCACTGATTATAATACTACAATATCTTGCTCAAAAGTGAGGAAAAGTTAACTCTAGAGTAAACCAGGGTATGATCCCACCCACCAAACAATATTAAAAGCAAGACCAAAAGGAACAAACTGTTTCCAAGTAACAACCTATTACAGAACAAAGGTCAAAAAATAAACAAAATAGCCAACACGACAAGGAAAACTTCAAAACGTCTGGAATCCAATAAAAAATAATTAGGCATGCAAAGAAGGGGGGTGAAAATTAGAAAAAATAAAACAAAACTGACTCAGAAAGGTGACAGAATTAGTAGACAAGGATACATGGTTATAGGTAATTTCGCCGTAAGCATCTTTGCTGTATACGTCTTTGCTACATATCAACCATAAATATTTTCACCATATAACTAATTGGTCATGAGGTAATTTTGCCATAAAGGATAAAATAACAACAAAAAAGGACGTTTAAAAGGACATAATGAAACATAAAAATTAATAAATTAAAAAGACTATATAGCAAAATATAAAAATGTTGAATATATTTAAAACGTGTAAAAAAATTCATAGCAATACTATATGAATAACTGATTTTATTTTATGAGTTGTAACAAGCACTGTCTCCAAGTCTTTCATTCACAGCATTTTATACATTTTTTTCCTTCTTAATACACCTCCTTGTTTGGCACTGCACTTGTACTTTTTCAATATAATTTCTTTCTTCATTAAGAGAGATATCAGTTTCCAAATACTAGGATGCAAACCTGTAAACTGAGCTTTGAATCTCCAGTGAAAGCCTTCTACACCAGGGCTCCCCAACCTCGGCCACACAGTAGGAGGTGAGCGGGGGGTGAGCAAACAAAGCTTCATCTGCTGCTCCCCATTGCTCCCCATCGCTCACATTACCACCTGAACCATCCCCCCACCCCTTGTCTGTGGAAAAACTGTCTTCCACGAAACTGGTCCCTGGTGCCAAAAAGGCTGGAGACCACTGTTCTACACTGTTGTTTGTTCTTGGTATGCTGTCACATGTCTGTTGACAGACACTGCAAACTTCTATGGGAAATGTGAGTTCAGCTCTGAACCTTCAAATCGCTAAAGGACTTGAGAAATAATACATTATTTTCTAGAATAGTATGCAATCTGGCTTTACACTCTCTTATTTCACACTTCCAGTAAGTTTTATCACCATATTTTCTATCAACTCAATATACGTAGTTGTTATCATGCACTATTTTAAGACCACACGCCTACTGGTCACTGTATAGGCCATTATGAGGGCTAAGATTTGTGTAATATAAAAATGGGTGCACTGTGTCAATGGAGAAATGAAACCAAACTGTCAACGAGTTATTTTATCTTTTACGGTAAAACTGCCTTACACCCAATTAGTTAGGTGAAAATGCTTGCAGCAAAGATGGTTAAAGCAAAAATACTAGACACAGATACTAACAGTTATTATGATGTATCCCATGGGTTCAAAAAGCTAGAGGAAAGACTGAATGTGTTAAGAAGCATGGATATACATTTTTAAAAACCTAAATCAACCTTCTAAAGATGAAAACTATAATATCGGAGGTAAAAAGATTAACAGCAGATTAAATATAACAAAATAAAACATTAGTCAACTTGAAGACATACCAATAGAAAGCATCTGAAAAAAACAGAAAGAAAAGAGATGGAGAAAATGAACAGAAAAGCAGTAAACTGTGAGACAACTTTAGGTGCACAAATACATACGTATATAATTAGAGTCCATAAAAAAGAGGCCAGAGAAGGGAGAAGAAAACATTTGAAAATATGAAGTTCAAAATTTTTACAAATTTAATGAAAATGACAAACTAAAGAAGCTGATTGAACCCAAGTATAAGAATCATGAAGAAAACTACAAAAAGGAGTATGATATTCAAATTGCTTAAAAACAGTTATTAAGATGAAATCTTGGACTTCCCTGGTGGCCCAGCGGTTGAGAGTCCGCCTGCCAATGCAGGGGACATGGGTCCGTGCCCCGGTCCAGGAAGATCCCACATGCCGCGGAGCGGCTGGGCCCGTGAGCCGTGGTCGCTTAGCCTGCACGTCCAGAGCCTGTGCTCCACAACGGGAGAGGCCACAACAGTGAGAGGCCCGCGTACCACAAAAAAAAAAAAAGATCCATCTATATGCTGAAACTGTATACAAGAGACTTACTTTAAATACAAACATACAAAGGTAAAAAGTTGTAAGAGATATTTCATGCAATAGTCACCAGAAGAGAACTGAGGTGGCTACACTATTATTAAAGACAGACTCTAAGACAGAAAAGGGTCACAAAAACAAAGAATATTATATTAAAATAAAAGATTTAATAGAACAAAAATATGTAAGAATTGGAAACATATACACACCTAACAACAGGGTCCCTAAATATATGAAGACAAAATTGAAATAACTAAAGGGAGAAATAGTCTACAACAAGAGTTGGAGACTTCAATATACCATTTTCAATACAGAACGTCTAGAGAGAAGATCAGTAAGGACATAAGGGACTTGAACAACACTATAAACCAATTAGACCTATCTTATCAAACCTATATAGAATATTCTACCCAACATGGGAAAATACACACTCTTTTCAAGTGCATATATAATAGTCCCCCATGACAGGCCATAAATTAAGTCTTATTAAATTTAAAAAGGCTGAAATCATACAATCGATCTATTCTTGACCACAGTGAAATGAAACTAGAAATCAGAAACAGAAGGAAAACTGGAAAATACACAAATAAGTGAAAATTAACACACTTTTAAACAAACAATTGTTTAAGAAGAAATCAAAAGGGAAATTAGAAAATTCCCTGAGATGAATAAAAACAGAAACACAACATATCAAAACTTATGTGATGTAGCAAAAGCAGGGCTAAGAGGAAAAGTTCTAACACATACATTAAAAAGATCTCAAATCAATAACCTTAATTTCCATCTTAATACACTGGGAAAAGAAGAGCAAATTAAACCCAAAGCTATCAGAAGAAATGAAATGATAAAGATTACAGTGGAGATAATCAAAATAGAGAATGAAAAACAACAGAGAAAAATGAATGAAACCAAAAGGTGGTTGCTTGCAAACATCAACAAAATTGACATACCTTTAACTAGATTGACGAAGAAAAGGAGAGAAGGCTCAAATTACTAAAATCAGAGAGTGGAGACATTACTACCAACATTACAGAAACAGAAAGAATTATAAGAAAATATTAGAAACAACTGTACATCAACTTGCATAATGTAGATGAAATGAATAAATTCCTAGAAACACACAAACTACCTGACTTAAAAAGAAACAAAAAATGTGAATAAATCTATGAGAGTGAATCAGTAACTCAAAAGCCTCCTAAAAAAGAAAAACCAAGGACCACATGGCTTCTCTGGTGGATTCTAGCAAACATTTAAAGAAGAATTAATACCAAACTTTCTCACACTTATCCAAAAAACAGAAAAGGAGGGGGACTTCCCTTGTAGCCCAGTGGTTAAGAATCCGCCTGCCAATGCAGGGGACACGGGTTCGAGCCCTGGTCCAGGAAGAACCCACATGCCACGGAGCAACTAAACCTGTGCGCCACAACTACTGAGCCTGTGCTCTAGAGCCCGTGAGCCACAACTACTGAGCCCATGTGCCACAACTACTGAAGCCCGTGGGCTCTTAAGGCCCGTGCTCCACAACAAAGAGAAGCCACTGCAATGAGAGGCCCAAGCACCACAACAAAGAGTAGCCCCCGCTCACCACAACTAGAGAAAGCCCACGCACAGCAACGAAGACCCAATGCAGCCAAAAATAAATAAATAAATAAATAACTTTTTAAAAAAAGAAAAGGAGGGAACACTTCCTAACTCATTATATGAGGCCAGCATTAACCTGATACCAAAGTGACACAAACATACTACAATAAAAGAAAGCCACAGGCAGACAGTCCTTAAAAATATACATGCAAAAATCCTCAACAATACACTAGCAAACTAAGTCCAGCAGCATATTAAAAGTATTCTGCACTATAACCAAGTAGGATTTATTCCAGGAATGCAAGAGTTGTTCAACATCCATCAATGTAATACACGTCATTTGTAGAACGAAGGAGGGAAAAAAAAGTGATCATCTCTCTGTTGATGCAGAAAAAGCATTTGATATAATACAACATGCTTTCATAATTTAAAAAAAAGTCTCAATAAACCAGGAATAGAAAGGATCTTTCTCAAAATGGCAAAAGCAATATATGAATAACACACAGCTAGCATCATAGTCAATGGTAAAAGACTGAGAGCTTACTCTCTAAGATCAGGAACAAGACAAAGATGCCTGCTTTTGCCACTTCAATTCATTATCATACTAGAACATCTAGCCAGAGCAATTAGCTAAGAAAAAAGAAATAAAAGGCATCCAAATTGGAAAGGAAGAAGAAAACTTATCTCTGTTCACAGATAATATAATCTTATATGAATAAAACCCTAAAACACACACCAAACACACACACACCAAAAAAAAATAAATATTCAAAAAAATAAATAAATTCAGCAAAGCTGAAGGATACAAATTAACGCAAAAAATCATCTGCGTTTCTATACATTAGGGATCGATAACCTGAAAAGGAAGTTAAGAAAATAATTCCGTTTAGAAAAGCATCAAAAATAATAAAACACTTAGGAATAAATTTAACCAAAAAACCACAGGACATATACACTGAAAACCACAAAATTTTGGTGAATGAAATTTTAAAAGATGGAAATAAATGGAAAGACATCCATTGTTCATGGATTGAAAGTTAATATTGAGGTAACAATACTACATGAAGCAATCTAGAGAATCAATGAAATCTCTATCAAAAGCCCAACTGGGAGAGGGTGGGAGATCAAGATGGTAGAGTAGAAAGATCCTGAACCCATCTCCCTCCCCCCATGAGCACATCAAAATTACAACTACTTACAGAACAACTATCTATGAGAATGACCTGAATACAAGCAGAAAAGATTTTCCACAACTGAAGATATAAACAAGGAGCTACAACACGACAGGTAGGAGGGATAGAGACACAGTCCAGTCAGAACCCACACGTCAGGGCTGACAACCCCAAAACAGAAAGGATATCACAACTGCAGAGGTCCTCCCTGAGGAGCAAGTGTTCTGAGCCAGCCCCAGAGTCCTGCACCAAGAAAATGAGCCCCCAGAATATCTGGTTTTGAAACCCAGCAGGACTCACATTCAGGATAGCTGGGGGCTATAGAAAACAGAGACTACTCTTAAAGGGCACAGAAGCAGTAGTTTGAAAGGCACCTGCATCAGACCCACTTGCTAATCTTTGAAAGCAGTCATGCATTGCCAGGACACACAGCCAGCCTCAAGGGGAGCCTGCTCTACCCACTAGCAGGCCCAAAACAGTTGCACACTGCCAGGCTGCAGAGCCAGTCACACAGGGAGCCTGCTCAACCTACCAGGGAGCCAACAATACTCAGTCCAGCTTCAACAGAAGGGTGCATGCTGCCCACATAGAGGACACCACTGGAGAATCCAGCTCTGATGGCCAGAGGGGAGCACATTGCTAGGCCCCATAGGACACTCCCACATAATGCCACTTCTCCAAAACTGGGACATGTAAAACACCTACTAATATACAAAAATAAACACAGAGAATTAGGCAAAATGAGGAGACAGTGGAATATGTTCCAAATGAAAAAATAAGAAAAAAACCTCAAAGAAAAGAACTAACTGAAATGGAGATAAGCAATTTCCCTGATAAAGAGTTCAAGGTAATGATTATAAAGATACTTGTCAACCTTGAGAGAAGAACTGATGAACAGAGAAAATTTCAACAAAAAATTAGAAAATATAAAAAAGAACCAATCAGTGCTGAAGAACATAATAACTGAAATGAAAAATATACTAGAAGGAATCAACAGTAGATTAGATGATACAGAAGAATGGATCAGGAATCTGGAAGACAAAGTACTGGAAATCAAGCTGAACAGAAAAAAGACATTAAAAAAAATGAAAGATAGCTTAAGAGAACTTAGAGACAACATCAACTGTATTAACATTCACATTATAAGGTCCCAGAAGGAGGTGGGAGGAACAGAGAACACACCTGAGAAAAAAAATAGCTAAAAACTCCCCTAGACTGGAGAATGAAACACATCAGGTCCAGGAAGCGCAGAGAGTTGCAAACAGCATGAATACAAACAGGTCCACACTAAGACACATTATAATTAAAATGTCAAAAATTAAAAATAAAGAGAGAATCTTAAAAGCAGTAAGAGAAAAGCAACTACTTGTATGCAAGGGGAACTTATATAAGAATATCAGCTAACTTTCAGCAGAAACTTTATAGGCCAGAGGGAGTGCCATGATATATTCAAAGTGCTGAAAGGAAGAAAACCTACAACCAAGAAAACTCTACCTGGCATTGTTATCATTCAGAATTGAAGAAGAGATGAAGAGTTTTACAGACAACAAAAAGCTAAAAGAGTTCATCACCACAAACCAGCCTTACAAGAAATTCTAAAGTGACTTCTCCAAGCAGGATAAAAAAAGTCCACAACTACAAAGAAACAAATGATGGAAGGAAAAATCTCACTGGTAAAAGCAAACATACAGTAAAGGTAGTTGATCAATCACATACAAACCTAGTAAGAAACGTTAAAAGACAAAAGTAGTAAAATAATCTATACATACAATAAATATTCAAAGGATACACCAGATAAAAAGATGTAAAATATGACATCAAAAACATTAAAAGTAGGGTGGGAGAGTAAAAACGTAGGGCTGTTAGAATGCATCTGAACTTAAGAGATCATCAACTTAAAACAGACACCTATAGATAAACAGAGTGTTATATATGAGCCTCACGGCAACCACAAACCTAAAACCAATGACAGATAAACAAAAAATAAAGAGAAAGAAATCCAAACGTATCACTAAAGACAGTCATCAAATTACAAAGGAAGAGAGCAAGACAAGAAGAATGAAATAAAGAAAAGGCATAAAAACAACAAGAAAGCAATTAACAAAAGGGCAGGGCTTCCCTGGTGGAGCAGTGGTTAACAATCCGCCTGCCAATGCAGGGGACACGGGTTTGAGCCCTGGTCCGGGAAGATCCCACATGCCGTGGAGCAACTAAGCCTGTGCACCACAACTACTGAGCCTGTGCTCTAAAGCCCACGAGCCACAACTACTGAAGCCCATGCGCCTAGAGCCCGTGCTCCGCAACAAGAGAAGCCACTGCAATGAGAAGCCCGCGCACCACAATGAAGAGTAGCCCCCGCTTGCTGCGACTAGAGGAAGCCCACGCACAGCAACGAAGACCCAATGCAGCCAAAAATAAATAAATTAAATAATTTTTTTAGAAAGGGCAATAAGTACACACCTATCAATAATTATGCTAGTTGTAAATGGACTAAATGCTCCAATCAAAAGACAAAGAGTGGCTAAATGGACAGAAAAACAAGACCCATATATATGCTGTCTACAGGAGACTCAGTTCAGATCTAAAAACACACATAGATAAAAGTGAGGGGATGGAAAAACACATTCTATGCAAATGGAAATAAAAAGAAAGATGAGGGCTTCCCTGGTGGCACAGTGGTTGAGAGTCCGCCTGCCGATGCAGGGGACACGGGTTTGTGCCCCGGTCCGGGAAGATCCCACGTGCCGCGGAACGGCTAGGCCGATGAGCCATGGCCGCTGAGCCTGCACGTCCGGAGCCTGTGCTCCGCGACGGGAGAGGCCACAACAGTGAGAGGTCCACGTACCGCACAAAAAAAAAAAAAAAAAAAAAA